>NC_091978.1:61182924-61486082 GCF_044704955.1 Pristiophorus japonicus | reverse complement strand
CCTTTTCTTTACTTGGTCCAGATGTTTGCGGCATATCTGCCCATTGTTAAGTCTGACCACTATGACCCTATTCCCCTCTTTGCCTATTAGTACCCTCAAGCCACTTGGGTCCCAAAGCATGATTGAGAACCAATACAGGGTCATTGATTTCTATGCATCTCCCCACTGAGTTGTGATCATAGCACTCAATTTGGGACTGGCGCTTGCCCTCAACAATGTCTGACAGGGCTGGATGAATGAGGGACAGCCGCGGTCTAAGCATGCGTTTCATGAGTAGTTCCGCGGGCGGGACTCCCGTGAGCGAATGCGGCCGGGACATATAGGCCAGCAGGAGGCACGATAGGCGGTACTGAAGAGAGGTTCCTTGAATCCGGAGCATGCCCTGTTTTATGATTTGAACCGCACGTTCCACCTGTCCATTGGAAGCCGGCTTGAACGGTGCTGTCCTGACGTGTTTGATACCATTACCCAACATAGGCTCCTGGAATTCATAGCTAGTGAAACACGGCCGTTGTTGCTAACCAGGTTGTCCGGCAAGCCGTGGGTCGCAAAGACCGTACGCAGATTCTCCACGGTGGTGGATGTCGTGCACGAATTCAATATGATGCACTCGATCCATTTCGAGTATGCATCGACAACAATCAGGAACATTTTTCCCATGAACGGTCCCATGTAGTCTACGTGAATACGTGACCATGGCCTGGTGGGCCAGGGCCATGGTCTGAGCGGGGCCTCCCTGGGGGCATTGCCCAGCTGGGGGCATTGCCCTGCGAACCTAGTGCTCCAGATCTGAGTCAATTCCCAGCCACCATACATGTGACTGGGCAATGGCCTTCATTAGCACGATGCTTGGGTGCTCGCTGTGGAGTTTCCTGATGAATGCTTTTCTTCCTTTCTGGGGCATGACTACCCGGCTGCCCCATAGCGTGGGTGGAGAGCTCGTCCATCCATCTGTCTGTGAAACGGCCTGACCTCCTCGGGGCACGCTCCGTGTGCGGGCGCCTAATCCCCGGTCAGGACACATGTCTTTATCAGGGATAGGAGGGGATCTCTGTTGGTCCAGATTTTGATCTGGCGGGCTGTGATGGGGAGCCTGCGGTGTCAAAAGCCTCAACGGCCATGACCATCGCCGCGCTTTGCTCAGACGCCCCCTCGGTGGTCGCCAGTGGGAGCCTGCTGAGCGCGTCAGCGCAATTTTCGGTGCCTGGCCGGTGCCATATGGTGTAGTCATACGCAGCCAGCGTGAGGGCCCACCGCTGTATGCGAGCTGACGCATTGGCATTGACAGCCTTGCTGTCGGACAACAGGGATGTTAATGGTTTGTGGTCCGTTTCTAACTCGAACCTTCTGCCGAAAAAGTACTGGTGCATCTTTTTCACCCCGGAGACACGTGTGAATGCTTCCTTTTCAACCATCCCATATCCCCATTCTGCCTGGGAGAGTGACCTGGAGGCATAAGCCACAGGTTGGAGTTGGCCCTCATCATTACTCTGCTGCAACCCCATAGGATGATGCATCACACGTTAAAACCAGTTTCTTACAGGGGTTGTACAAGGTCAACAGCTTGTTAGAACAAAGCAGATTCCACGCCCGATTGAAAGCCCGTTCTTGACAGTCCCCCAAAACCATTCACAACCCTTACGCAGGAGCACATGCAGCGGCTCCAACAATGTGCTTAAGTTCGGCAGAAAGTTCCCGAAGTAGTTCAATAGTCCCAGAAATGAACGCATCTCCGATGTGTTGCCGGGCCTGGGCGCGCGACGGATTGCCTCCGTTTTGGATTTGGTAAGCTCGATCCCGTCTGCGGCAACCCTCCTGCCCAAAAACTCGACCTCTTGTGCCAAAACACACACTTGGACTTCTTTAGTCGCAAGCCTACCCGGTCCAGTCGGCGTAGCACCTCCTCCAGGTTGTGGAGGTGTTCCTCGGTGTCTCGACCATGATTAGGATGTCATCTTGGAATACGATTGTTCCAGGGATGGATTTAAGCAAGCTTTCCATGTTCCTCTGGAAGATAGCGGCCGCTGAACGAATGCCAAACGGATGCCTGTTGTAAACGAATAGCCCCTTGTGTGTAGTGATGGTGGTCAGAAGCTTGGATTCTTCAGCCAGTTCCTGAGTCAAGTAGGCTGAAGTGAGGTCCAACTTGATGAACAGCTTGCCACCTGCCAGGGTGGCAAAAAGATCCTCCGCTCTCGGAAGCGGGTATTGGTCCTGCAGTGACACTCGGTTGATGGTGGCCTTGTAGTCGCCACAAATCCTGACCGAGCCATCCGCTTTAAGGACAGGAACGATGGGGCTTGCCCAGTCACTGAATTCAACATACGAAATTATGCCCTCTCTTAGCAGCCTGTCCAACTCACTCTCAATTCTCTCATGCATCATATATGGCACGGCTCTGGCTTTGTGGTGCACTGGTCTGGCGTCCGGGGTGGTGCGTATCACTACTTTGGTGCCCTTAAAAGTCCCAACACCTGGTTGAAAAAGTGGCTCTAATTTCTGCAGGACCTGTGAGCATGAACTTCACTCCACAGATGAAATGGCGTGCACATCCCCCCATTTCCAGTTCATCTTGGCTAACCAGCTCCTCCCCAAGAGCGCGGGACCATTCCCCGGGACAATCCAGAGTGGCAGCCGGTTCTCTGACCACCAAGTTTGCACTGCCTAGTGCTGGGATGATCTCTCTGGTGTACGTCCGTAACTGCGTGTCAATGCGTTCCAGTTTGGGCCTGTTAGCTTTGAGTGGCCATAGTTTTTCAAATTGTTGGGCACTCATAAGTGACTGGCTGGCTCCTGTGTCCAGCTCCATGCGTACCGGAATGCCATTTAATAGAACTTTCATCATCATAGGTGGCGTTTTGGTATATGAGCTGTGGACGTCTGCCACATGAACCCGCCAGACTTCAGCATCACCCAAGCATCACCCTGCCTTGCAGATTCCTCGTCTGATTCTTCTGCCTCATAAACTAGCCTCGCTATGGGCTTTCTGCACATTCTAGCCAGATGTCCACTGAAGTTACAGTTTCTGCAGATAAATTGCTGAAACCTACAGGTTCTCGCAGCATGTTTGCCACTGCACCTCCAGCATGAGCTGAGATTGTTGTGAACAAAGGAACTGTTAACAGGCATTCCTCTCTGATTGTCTCTTTGATTACTCCTGAGCACTCTGTTGCTGTGTGTCAATGGTCCCATCCCGGGGCGCATAGTCCCTTGTGATGGTGTGAATTGCCGGTCCCTCTGCCATTGTCTCTGTTGCTGGCCCACCCTAGAGCCTGTTGCTGCCTGGGTGGTGTCGAATTGCCCTTGCCTGCCTGCGGGGTTCTGAATCTCATTTGCAATGTTAACTCCCTGGTTCATCGCCACGTTGGAACCAGGGCTGTGCACGTAAATGATCTTGGTCTCCTCTTCCCCTGCCATGAAGGTCTGAGCTATCAACGTTGCCCTTTCCAACATCAAGTCCTTGGTCTCAATAAGCTTCCTGAAAATCCCCGCATGACCAATGCCCTCAATGAAGAAATCTCTTAACATCTCCCCCCTGCAGGCATCTGTGAGCTTACAGAGGCTGGCCAAACGGCGAAGGTCTGCAACAAAGTCCGATATGCTTTGTCCCTCCCGACGCCGGTGTATGTAGAACCAGGGCCGGGCCATGTGTATACTGCTCATCGGTTTAAGGTGCTCACCGATCAGAGTGCTGAGCTCTTCAAAAGACTTGTCCACCGGCTTCTCAGGTGCAAGCAGGTCTTTCATCAGCGCATATGTCTTGGATGCACAAATGGTCAGTAGATGCGCCCCTCCGCTTGCCAGCCGATTCCTCTCCCAGCCAGTCCTTCGTGACAGAGCTCTGCTGGAGCCTCTCAATGAAATCATCCCAGTCCTCACCAACATAGTACCATTCCTCTGTGCTACTGGTGGCCATCCTCGTGGATCATTGATTCCCGTTTCTCGTCGCCAAACTTACTATAGAATCACACAAGGCATGTACTGCAGACAAAGTCACTACATGACCTGAACCTTTATTCCCAGGACCAAGCAGTGCTGACCCTGCGTGGGACCTCCCTTTATATACCTGGATGACCAGATGAGGAGTGTCTCCCACAAGTTCACCCCCACGGCCAAGGTGTGCATTACTCAGATGTATACAGTGTACAGTGTTGTTACATAAGGGTTACAGTTATGTGCAGGTTACAAACATGACACAACTACCCTAATATTAACTGGGATAGAATTAGTGTGAAGGGTATAGAGGGTGCGGAATTCCTAAAATGCATTCTGGAGAACTTTTTTTAGCCAGTACGTGCAAGCCCAACATAGGAGAGGGCAGTTCTGGATTTAGTTTTAGGGAATGAAGCTGGGCAGATGGAAGGGGTATCAGTGGGAGAGCATTTAGGTGCTAGTGACCATAATTCAGTTAGATTTAAGGTAGCTATAGAAAAGGACAAGGCTAGACCAGGAATAAAAGTTCTAAATTGGGGAAAAGCCAATTTTGCTAAGCTGAAAGTTGATTTAGCCATAGTGGACTGAAAACTGCTCTGAAGAAAAATGGTGGGGCTAACAAATCTAGACCCCCCCCTGAATGTCTAAGGACATACAGGCTAGATAAAAAAGAACAGGGAGGCTTATGACAGATACCGAGGGCTAAATCCTGCAGAATCTTCAGAGGAGTATAGAAAGTGCAGGGGTAAAATTAAAAAGGACATTAAGGTTAGGAAAGCAAAGTGAAAAATTCTTCGCAAGTAAAATCAAGGAAAACACAAAGATGTTCTATAAATATATTAAGAGCAAGAGGATAATTAAAGAAAGGGAAGGGCCTATTAGAGACCATGAGGGTAATCTGTGTGTGGAGGCTGCTACAACTGTACAGGATATTGGTGAGGCCACACCTGGAGTATTGCGTACGGTTTTGGTCTCTATATTTAAGGAAGGATATACTTGCATTGGAGGCTGTTCAGAAAAGGTTCACTAGGTTGATTCCGGAGATGAGGGGTTTGACTTATGAAGATTGGTTGAGTAGGTTGGGCCTATACTCATTGAAGTTCAGAAAAATGAGGTGTGATCTTATCAAAACATATAAGATAATGAGGGGGCTTGACAAAGTGGATGCAGAGAGGATATTTCTAATCATAGGAGAAACTAAAACTAGGGGACATAGTCTCAGAATAAGGGGCCACCCATTTAAAACTGAGATGAGGAGGAATTTCTTCTCTCAGAGGGTTGTAACTCTCTGGAATTCTCTGCCCCAGAGTGTTGTGAAGGCTGGATCATTGAATATATTTTAGGCCGGAACTAGACAGATTTTTGAGCGATAAGGGAATAAAGGGTTATGGGGAGTGAGCAGGGAAGTGGAGCTGAGTCCATGATCAGATCAGCCATAACTTTATTAAATGGCAGAGCAGGCTTGGGGGGCCAGGTGGCCTACTCCTGCTCCTATTTCTTATGTTCTTATGAGGCGGGAGATGTGGGTATGGTTCTTAATGAATACTTTGCGTCTGTTTTCAAAAAAGAGAGGGGCGATGCAGACACTGCTATTGGGGAGGAGTGTGAAATATAAAATGAAATAAACATAGTGAGAGAGGAGGTATTAAGGGGTTTAGCAGCTTTGAAAGTAGATTATTCCCTAGGCCCAGATGAAATGTATCTCAGGTTGTTAAGCAAAGCAAAACAGGAGATAGCAGAGGCTCTGACCATCATTTTCCAATCCTCTTTGGCTTCAGGTGTGGTGTCATGTATGTATCCTTTATGTAACAACACTGCAATACTGTATATATGTAAGAAATGCACACCTTGACCACGGGGTGAACTTGTGGGAGACACACCTCACCTGGTCATCCAGGTATATAAAGGGAGGTCCCACGCAGGGTCATCACTTCTTGGTCCTGTGAATAAAGGTTCAGGTCATGGAGTGATCTTGTCCATAGAATGTGCCTCGTGTGGATTTGTGGTATTGTGTAAGGACTTTACGGGCCCAAGTTTCCACACCATAAAAAACGGGCGCCCCTCCGAGCTGGGCAGCGGTTTTTCGCGCCTAAAACGGCGCCTAAAAAAAAATCGCGATTCTGGAGCGTTCTGCAGCTCCTTGTCTGCCTGGCGCGGCGCCTAGAGGGGCGGAGCCTACACTCGCGCCGATTTTGTAAGTGGGAGGGGGCGGGTACTATTTAAATTAGTTTTTTTCCTGCCGGTAACGCTGCGCGTGCGAAAAAAACATTGGCACTCGCCCATTTTTGTAGTTCTTTGTAGCTGTTTAATTTTTGAACATTTTTTTAATAAAAGCACATTGCCATCAGCACATCTCACTGCAGCCTTCTCACTGTCTCCTTCCCCTCCCCCCGCGGGAAGAACGGGCGCCTCCTCTCCCCCCCGCGGGAAAGAATGGGCGCCTCCTCTCCCCTCCCCCCCCCCCCGCGGGCAGAACGGGCGCCTCAGGCTGACTGCAGAATTCTCCGTGCCTGAAGCACTTTCACACAGGCAGGAAGATGGTTTATTTAATCTTTTCTTTGCTTATAAATGTTTATTCAGGTTGGATTTATTTGTATAATATTTGTAGAAGTATAAATAAGGATTTATTGTAGAATTTAATGAGTTCCCTTCCCCCCCCCCTCCCCCCCCACCTCGTTCTGGACGCCTAATTTGTAACCTGCGCCTGATTTTTTAATGTGTAGAACAGGTTTTTTCAGTTCTACAAAAATCTTCACTTGCTCCATTCTACTTTAGTTTGGAGTACGATTTCACTGTGGAAACTTTGAAATCAGGCGTCAGTGGCCAGACACTTTTGAAGAAAAAATTCTGTTCCAAAGTAGAACTGTTCTACCTGACTAGAACTGCAAAAAAAAAATGTGGAGAATTGCGATTTCTAAGATAGTCCATTCTCCACCAGTTGCTCCTAAAAATCAGGCGCAAATCATGTGGAAACTTGGGCCCTACATGTGGTTCCAGAGGACTGGAGGACTACTAATGTGACACCTTTGTTTAAGAAGGGAGAAAGGGATAGATCGAGTAATTACAGGCCAGTCAGCCTAATCTTGGTGGTGGGAAAATTATTGGAAAACATTCTTAAGGACAGGATAAATCTTCATTTAGAAAGGCACAGATTAATCAAGGACAGTCAGCATGGATTTGTTAAGGGTAGGTCGTGTCTAACTAACTTGATTTAATTTTTTGAGGAAGTAACAAGGAGTGTCGATGAAGGCAGCACGTTTGATGTAGTGTATATGGATTTTAGCAAGGCTTTGGATAAGGTCCCACATGGCAGACTAGTCACGAAAGTAAAAGCCCATGGGATCCAAGGCAAAATGGCAAGCTGGATCCAAAATTGGCTCAGAGGCTGGAAGCAGAGGGTAATGGTCGATGGGTGTTTTTGTGACTGGAAGGCTGTTTCCAGTGGGGTTCCGTAAGGCTCAGTACTAGGTCCCTTGCTTTTTGTGGTATACATCAATGATCTCGACTTGAATATAGGGGGTATGATTAAGAAGTTTGCAGATGATACTAAAATCGGCTTTGTGGTTGACAATGAAGAAGAAACCTGTAGACTGCAGGAAGATATCAATCAACTGATCAGGTAGGCAGAACAGTGATAAATGGAATTTAATCTGGAGATGTGTGAGGTAATGCATTTCAGGAGGGCTAACAAGAAAAGGGAATAAATATTCAATGGTAAAAGAAGTGTAGAGGAACAAAGGGACCTTGGAGTGCATGTCTACAGATCCCTGGCCAGGCAGATAAGGTGATTAAGAAGGCATACGGAATGTTTGCCTTTATTGTAGCTGAGGCATAGAATACAAGAGCAGGGGAGGTTATACTTGAACTGTATAACACACTAGTTAGGCTACAGCTGGAATACTGCGTACAGCTCTGGTCACCGCATTACAAGTGATTGCATTGGCGAGGGTACAGAGGAGATTTACGAGGATGTTGCCGGAAGTGGAGAATTTTAGCTGTGAGGACAGATTGGATAGGCTGGGTTTGTTTTCCTTGGAACAGAGGAGGCTGAGGGGAGATCTCATTGAGGTGTATAAAATTATGTGGGGCATAGATATAGTGGATAGCAAGGGCTATTTCTCTTAGCAGAGAGGTTAACAACCAGGGTGCATAAATTTAAAGTAATTGGTAGGAGGTTTAGAGGGGATTTAAGGGACAATTTCTTCACCCAGATGGTTGTGGGGGCCTGGAACTCACTGCCTGAAAGAATGGTAGAGGCAGAAACCCTCACCACATTTAAGAAGTACTTGGATATGCAATTGAAGTTCTGTAACCTGCAGGGCTATGGACCTAGAGCTGGAAAGTGAGATTAGGCTGGATTGCCTCTTGTTGGCTGGTACAGATATGATGGGCTGAAATGGCCTCCTTCGGTGCTGTAAATTTCTATGATTCTATGATTACCTTAAATCTGAGTCGTCTGGTTACTGACCCTTCTCCCACTGGAAGTAGTTTCTCCTTATTTACTTTATCAAAATCGTTCATGATATTGAACACCTCTATCAAATCTCCTCTCAACCTTCTCTATTCTAAGGAGAACAAACCCAGCTTCTCCAGTTTCTCTTATTCCTGGTACCATTCTAGTAAATCTCTTCTGCATCCTCTTTAAAAAGTGTAATGCCCAGAATTGAACACAATACTCCAGCTGAAGCCTAACCAGTGTTTTCAAAAGGTTTAGCATAATAATCCTTGCTTTTGTACTCTATTCCTCTATTAATAATGCAAGATCACATATGCTTTATTTAATAGCCTTTTCAACTTGTTCTGTTACCTTCAAAGATTAGTATACCCCCGGGTCTCTCTGTTCGTGCACCACCTTTAACATTGTACCAATTAATTCATATGCCTCTCCTCATTCTTCATACCGTTCTCTGTGTTAAATTTCATCTGTCATGTATCTGCCCATTTCACCAGTCTATGTCCTCCTGAAGTCTGTTGCTATCCTCCTCATTGTTTACTACATTTCTGAGTTTTGTCTCTTTTGTTTAAACTTTGAAATTATGCCCTGTATACCCAATTCCATATATCAAAACAACACAAAAGCAAAATACTGCAGATGCTGGAACCTGGAATAATTCTGATGAAGGGTTATCGACCCGAAACGTTAACTCTGCTTTCTCTCCACAGATGCTGCCTGACCTGCTGAGATTTTCTCCATATATCAACATTTCTGATAGCACAGAAGGTTTGGGAAGGTGATGGATGGAAAAATCTAAAAGACAGTTCCTGGTCCATTCTCTTGGGGTTTCCTCACCCACAAAGCAGCTAGATTCTACCCTCTCAATCCTGTCAGAGTGTGCGCCCGCCTCTCCCCTCCCCTATGCTCTATGGATTTTCCATTCCTATCCCTATATTCTTTAGTATTATTCTTAAACAGATTGTTATCTCTCGGATTTACTTGACTTCAGTCTCTCTCAAATCAACTGAATTATCTACAAATAAATATTGTTGGAGAAAAAACACTGCTAAAGCTGAAAATCCTGTATTCACAATGTTGTAGCCACATCTCTGATCTATGCAGCCTTTGGGAACATTTTCCTCCTGCGAGCACGGGATCACTAAATTTATTCTGCTGTTTGTAAAGTTGTTTTAAATCAGCTGCCATGAGATCTGGTTTTAATTCTGTTGGGGATATGTTAGGCTGCGTTATCTAGAAAAGTGGAATGGACAATTAGCGATTAAAAATATCGGGGCTGAAATTGATGGCCTTACCGCTGACTGCCGCCGAGATCCGCCAACAGTACTCTCAGGGTTGCGCCCAGTGCCAGTTTGCACTTGGGCTGGAGCGGGTGGGAGGGGAGTACCGCCGGGAACTGCCCGCTGACGTCAGTGGATGGCCAAGTGGCGCAAGTGACCTCCTGCCCGGCGAGATGCCAGATTGGTGCGGGCGGGAGTTGGCGCCAGCAGGGGGAAGGACTGCCGCAAGGAGGCTGGTCAAATCCCCAAGGTAAGTTTAAAAATCTGAAAAAAAACCTTTGCCGCCAAGATTGGGAGCTCCCGCCCAGTTTGACGGCGTACGTTGCTCGTTTGCTGTTGGCCCAACTTTTAAATTATTTTTCATCAATTTCCCGCCCAAAGTGTTGCCAGGTCTCTCGGCGACCATCGACAGCCAAATTCAGTCCCATAAGATTCTAATATTAGTAAAGCTGCAGAACAGCTTCTCCAGAGGTTTTACTTAGTTTTGTTTTATTTGAGAACATGTCATTACAGACTGCAATGCAATTTGGTATTTTTAGGAGCCATTAAGCCGCAGAAGCTTTTTCATAGATCAATCTTACCAATCTAGTTTCAACATCATTAAATTCTTGCATTTATAGAATGCCTTTAACATAGGAAAATGTCCCAAGGTGCTTCATAGAGGAGAATACATGCAGTTGCCTTCATGATAGGGTTAGGAAAGATGACCTAAAGCTTAGTCAAGCAGATAAGGATTTCAGAAGCTTTTAAAGGTAGAGAAGGAGATGGAGAAATGATGGGGATGGAGAAAAGTTACAAAGAGAAAGCTCGAAGTGGCTAGTAAGCGGTTGGTGGGGGCGTGGAGTGTGGGGGGCGGGGTGGGGGGGGTGGCGGAAATAATAATATAAGAACATAAGAACATAAGAATTAGGAACAGGAGTAGGCCATCTAGCCCCTCGAGCCTGCTCCCACATTCAACAAGATCATGACTGATCTGGCCGTGGACTCAGCTCCACTTACCCGCCCGCTCCCCGTAACCCTTAATTCCCTTATTGGTTAAAAATCTGTCTATCTGTGATTTGAATACATTCAATGAGCTAGCCTCAGCTGCTTCCTTGGGCAGAGAATTCCACAGATTCACAACCCTCTGGCAGTAGGCATTCCATCTCAACTTGGTTTTAAATTGGCTCCCCTGTATTTTGAGGCTGTGCCCCCTAGTTCTAGTCTCCCCGACCAGTGGAAACAACCTCTCTGCCTCTATCTTGTCTATCCCTTTCATTATTTTAAATGTTTCTATAAGATCACCCCTCATCCTTCTGAACTCCAACGAGTAAAGACCCAGTCTACTCAATCTATCATCATAAGATAACCTCCTCATCTCCAGAATCAGCCTAGTGAATCGTCTCTGTACCCCCTCCAAAGCTAGTATATCCTTCCTTAAGTAAGGTGACCAAAACTGCATGCAGTACTCCAGGTGCGGCCTCACCAATACCAAGTATAGTTGCAGCAGGACCTCCCTGCTTTTGTACTCCACCCCTCTCGCAATGAAGGCCAACATTCCAGTCGCCTTCCTGATTACCTGCTACACCTGCAAAATAACTTTTTGGGATTCATGCACAAGGACCCCCAGGTCCCTCTGCACCGCAGCATGTTGTAATTTCTCCCCATTCAAATAATACTTTTACTGTTTTTTTTTCCAAGATGGATGACCTCACATTTTCCGACATTGTATTCCATCTGCCAAACATTAGCCCATTCGCTTAACTTATCTAAATCTCTTTGCTACCTCTCTGTGTCCTCTACACAACCCACTTTCCCACTAATCTTTGTGTCATCTGCAAATTTTGTTACACTACACTCTGTCCCCTCTTCCAGGTCATCTATGTATATTGTAAACAGTTGTGGTCCCAGCACCGATCCCTGTGGCACACCACTAATCACCGATTTCCAACCCGAAAAGGACACATTTATCTCGACTCTCTGCTTTCTGTTAGCCAGCCAATTCTCAATCCATGCTAATACATTTCCCCTGACTCCGCGTACCTTTATCTTCTGCAGTAACCTTTTGTGTGGCACCTTAACGAATGCCTTTTGGAAATCTAAATACACCACATCCATCGGTACACCTCTGTCCACCATGTGTGTTATATCCTCAAAGAATTCCAGTAAATAGTTAAACATGATTTCCCCTTCATGAATCCATGTTGCGTCTGCTTGATTGCACTATTCCTATCTAGATGTCCCACTATTTCTTCCTTAATGATAGCTTCAAGCATTTTCCCCACGACAGATGTTAAACTAACTGCCTATAGTTACCTGCCTTTTGTCTGCCCCCTTTTTTAAACAGAGGCGTTACATTAGCTGCTTTCCAATCCGCTGGTACCTCCCCAGAGTCCAGAGAATTTTGGTAGATTATAACGAATGCATCTGCTATAACTTCCACCATCTCTTTTAATACCCTGGGATGCATTTCATCAGGACCAGGGGACTTGTCTACCTTGAGTCCCATTAGCCTGTCCAGCACTACCCCACTAGTGATCGTGATTATCTCAAGGTCCTCCCTTCCCACGTTCCCGTGACCAGCAATTTTTGGCATGGTTTTTGTGTCTTCCACTGTGAAGCCCGAAGCAAAATAATTGTTTACGGTCTCAGCCATTTCCACATTTCCCATTATTAAATCCCCCTTCTCATCTTCTAAGGGACCAACATTTACTTTCGTCACTCTTTTCCATTATATATATCTTTTACTATCTGTTTTTATGTTTTGCGCAAGTTTACTTTCGTAATCTATCTTTCCTTTCTTTATTGCTTTCTTAGTCATTCTTTGCTGTCGTTTAAAGTTTTCCCAATCTTCTAGTTTCCCACTAACCTTGGCCACCTTATACGCATTGGTTTTTAATTTGATACTCTCCTTTATTTCCTTGGTTATCCACGGCTGGTTATCCCTTCTCTTACCGCCCTTCTTTTTCACTGGAATATATTTTTGTTGAGCACTATGAAAGAGCTCCTTAAAAGTCCTCCACTGTTCCTCAATTGTGCCACCTTTTAGTCTGTGTTTCCAGTCTACTTTAGCCAACTCTGCCCTCATCCCACTCTAGTCCCCTTTGTTTAAGCATTGTACGCTCGTTTGAGACACTACTTCCTCACCCTCAATCTGTATTACAAATTCAACCATACTGTGATCATTCATTCCGAGAGGATCTTTTACTAGGAGATCGTTTATTATTCCTGTCTCATTACACAGGACCAGATCTAAGATAGCTTGCTCCCTTGTAGGTTCTGTAACATACTGTTCGAAGAAACAATCCCGTATGCATTCTATGAATTCCTCCTTAAGGCTACCCCGTGCGATTTGATTTGACGAATCGATATGTAGGTTTAAATCCCCCATGATTACTGCCGTTCCTTTTTCACATGCCTCCATTATTCCCTTGATTATTGTCCGCCCCACCATGAAGTTATTATTTGGGGGCCTATAAACTACGCCCACCAGTGACTTTTTCCCCTTACTATCTCTAATCTCCACGCACAATGATTCAACATTTTGTTCATTAGAGCCAATATCGTCTCTCACAACTGCCCTGATATCATCTTTTATTAACAGAGCTACCCCACCTCCTTTCCCTTCTTGTCTATCTTTCCAAATTGTCAGATACCCCTGTATGTTTAATTCCCAGTCTTGTCCACCTTGCAACCATGTTTCTGTAATGGCCACCAAATCATAACCCATTTGTAATGATTTGTGACGTCAACTCATTTACTTTATTTCGAATGCTGCGTGCGTTTAGGTAGAGTGTTTTAATACTAGTTCTTAAACCATGATTTTTAGTTTGACCCCTCCTGCAGCCCCTTTATATTCATACATATTGTCCCTTCCTATCACCTTGTGGTTTACACTTACCCCAGTGCTACTCTGCTCTGTTGCCTCCTGCCTTTTGCATTCTTTCTTGGGGTCCAGTTCATCTGAGCTCTCACCCACTCTAACTAGCTCAGAGCCCTCTCCTGTGTTCCGAATACTCCTCGCATTGAGGCACCGAGCTTTAATGCTTGCCTTTTTATTACACTTTGACCCTTTAGAATTTTGCTGTACAGTGGCCCTTTTTGTTTTTTGCCTTGGGTTTCCCTGCCCTCCACTTTTACTCATCTCCTTTATGTCTTTTGCTTCTGTTTCCATTTTGTTTCCCTCTATCTCCCTGCATTGGTTCCCATCCCCCTGCCATATTAGTTTAACTCCTCCCCAACAGCACTAGCGAACACTCCCCCTAGGGCATTGGTTCTGGTCCTGCCCAGGTGCAGGCCGTCCAGTTTGTACTGGTCCCACCTCCCCCAGAACCGGTTCCAATGTCCCAGGAATTTGAATCCCTCCCTGCTGCACCACTGCTCAAGCCACGTATTCATCTGAGCTATCCTGCGATTCCTACTCTGACTGAATGCGGGCCTTGCTGCACAGGAGACGAGAGTCAGAGGCTGGAGAATGTGAGAGGAGACATAAGACTGGAAGAGGTTTCAGAGATAGGATGGGGTGAGGTCATGAGAAATTATTGAGGTGGGCAAAAGTTTGAAGTTCATTCCAGTATAGATCAGTGATAACAGAGAGTAATTGTCAAGCAGCACTTAATGTGGCACAGAATGAGAGTGGTGTAGTATTAGATGTTTTGGGATTTATGGAGTAAAAGATGGGGAAGCTGGAAAGGTAGGCATTGGAGAGGTAAGATCTAGAGGATACAAAAGCATGTGAAAGGTGTTCGGTTTGATTAACTCTGATATCCAATGACATTGACCGGTATTGGTGACAGCGATTAAACTTTTTTCAGCACAAGCGCAACTTGATACATTACAGTATCTGAGCAGTAGTTTTAAGGCATTAATTGAGAGCTATATTACCCTGTTTATGGCCTGGGTAGAAATCGTGATCATACATATTTGCGTCCTCTGGCTCCGGCCCCTGGCTCGTCCTCTATGTACCTCCTGAATTCCCTGAATTCACTCTGAAGTCTTCAACACCTCCTGTCCATTCGAACAACCTTCTGATACCATTTTCTATAATTGAAACTACTGAATTTCACTAAATCAATCATTGACTTACAGCCAACATCTTATTGTCCAATTAAAGAAATGCCACATTTCTACACAATGTCCTCTTTTCTCAGGTTTCGATCTTCTGACTCCCTGACATCACTTACTTCGACTATTGTATCTGTTATCTGTGTGGCTGTTGTAACATAAAAAGGAACATGTTTTCACACTGGAGAGATTTGGCGTCCTGATAACATTCGAATTGATTAGGTTACCCGTCTATTCTTGGTTCCCATGGGAACATGGCTGCCTCTCTTATTCTTTGAAGTTGCCATGTATCTAGAGAAAGAGAAAGTAGTTAGAAGCAGTCAACACAGATTTCAAAAGGGACGATCGTGTTCGATCGGTCTTCATGAGAAGACACTCAAAACATTCCAATAATAGATAATCAAGGGACTATAGGGAGGGAGAAACTTAAAACGATTACAATCACTAAAGAAAAAGTACTAGGTAAAATAATGGGACTAAAGGTGGGCAAGTCCCCTGGACCTGATGGCTTGCATCCTTGGGTCTTAAAAGCAGTGGCTGCAGAGATAGTGGATTGGTTGTAATTTACCAAAATTCCCTGGATTCTGGGAAGGTCCCAGCAGATTGGAAAACCGCAAATGTAACGCCCCTATTTAAAAAAGGAGGCAGACAGAAAGCAGGAAACTATAGACCAGTTAGCCTAACATCTGTCGTTGGGAAAATGCTGGAGTCCATTATTAAGGAAGCAGTAGCAGGACATTTGGAAAAGCATAATACAGTCAAGCAGAGTCAGCATGGTTTTATGAAAGGGGAAATCATGTTTGACAAATTTGCTGGAGTTCTTTGAGGATGTAATGAGCAGGGTGAATAAGGGGAAACCAATGGATGTGGTGTATTTGGATTTCCAGAAGACAGTCGATAAGGTGCCACATAAAAGATTATTGCACAAGATAAGAGTTCAAGAGGCAGGGGGTAATATATTAGCATGGATAGCAGATTAGCTAACTAACAGAAAATAGAGAAAATAGTCGGGATAAATGGGTCATTTTCTGGTTGGCAAACGGTAAAGAGTGGGGTGCCACAGGGATCAATGCTGGGGTCTCAACTATTTACAATCTATATTAATGACTTGGATGAAGGGACCAAGTGTAATGTAGCCAAGTTTGCTGATGATACAAAAATGAGTGGGAAAGCAAGTTGTGAGGAGGACACAACAAATCTGCAAAGGGATATAGACAGGCAAACATTTGGCAGATGGTGTATAATGTGGGAAAATGTGAGTTTATCCACTTTGGCAGGAAAAATAAAAAAGCAAATTATTATTTAAATAGAGAGAAATTACAAAATATTGCAGTACAGATGGACCTGAGGTCCATGTGCATGAAATACAAAAAGTTAGTATGCAGGTACAGCAAGTAATCAGGAAGGCAAATGGAATGTTGGCCTTTATTGTAAGGGTGATGGAGTGTAAAAACAGTCCTTCTATAACTATACAGGGTATTGGTGAGGCCACACCTAGAGTACTGTATACAGTTTTGGTCTCCTTATTTGAGGAGGGGGATATACTTGTATTGGAGGCAGTTCAGAGAAGGTTCACTAGTTTGTTTCCTGAGATGAAGGGGTTGACCTATGAAGAAAGGTTGACCAGGTTGATCCTATACGCAATGGGGTTTAGAAGAATGAGAGGTGATCTTATTAAAATATATAAGATACTGAGGGGGCTCGACAGGTAGATGCAGAGAGGATGTTTCCCCTCATGGGGGAATCTAGAACTAGGGAGCATAGTTTCAGAATAAGGGGTCGTCCATTTAGAACGGAGATGAGGAGGAATTTCTTCTCTCAGACGGTGGAATTCTCTTCCCAGAGAGCTATGGAGGCTGGGTCACTGAATATATTTAAGGCGGAGATCGATAGATTTTTGAGCGATAAGGGAGTGAGGGGTTATGGGGAGCAGGCAGGGAAGTGGAGTTGGGCCCATGATCAGATCAGCCATGATCTTATTAAATGGCGGAGCAGACTTGAGGGGCCAAATGGCCTACTCCTGCTCCTACTTCTTATGTTCTTGTGTTATGTTCTTTCTTACTTCTGCTGATAGCTGACTTTTAACTTCATTACTTCTCTTTTACTTGTCTCCTCCTTTACCTCTGTCAGTTTGCATCACTTCCTAACTGTCATCTGCTGGAGCCAGTGGGTCTCTGTGATCACACAAGCAGTAAATATAGCAATGGTGTAAAAGCACCAGTACTCCAGCATGTACATATTTTGATTAAACATGTATTCTAATTAAACAAGTAATAGTTACTGGAGGATTCTCAGATGGTCCCATTAAAGGGACGCAGTGGCAGTAACATGTTCAAGAGCTTTGGAAAGGAAAGGGAGATTGGAGTTGGGATATTTGAGATGCAGGTTGTGGACTCCAACTTGGCCATTATTTGCAACACATGAGACAAAACTGTCCCCACTGCCTGCACATGAATTCTATGCTCCCAAATAGTATTTATTTTGAGGACTAGACCCCTGTGATCTGACCTCCCTACTAATTCCCTGCACCATCCTTCTCTGAGACTTCCTGACATGGGTTCCAAGTGGATTTGTCCTCCTTGTCCTTATCTTTGACAACATCACCACTGTGAAAGCTTCCGAGAATGTTGGGGTCTCTCATGATGCTGGTCCACCTTCTGACATTCTCCTCTCACTCTGCTCTTGCTCTGGCTTTCCATCCTTAACAAATGGATGCATTATGACCCTTTTAGTTGCAAATGTCTTTTAACTGCTGTAGCTAAGCTATTTCTCTCCCTCCCAGTGGTGGAGAATCATTCAGTAGCAGGACTGCCATCTTTAACCAACCCTGCATGCTAAATTAGAACCCTCTCTGGAAAATACAAATGAATACTGGTGGAATCGTATGGGTGGTTGAAAGCCCAGCTTCCAATGGGCCATCGGAAATCTGATTGTGTCAAAGTGGATATTTCTGTGCTGACGTGTGTGTGGTGAAGAGTGCTTCTTATAAGGATCAATTCCCCAAACATGTGCTGATGCTGTTCCCAAAATGTTAGGTAGGCAATTGTAACATGTTGACCGAGCAACAATGAAGGAATGATGATTATATGTCCATATCAGGATGGTGTGTGAGCTGGAGTTGATGACATTCCCATGACATTGTCCAGTCATGACTTTCTTATTCTTGTTCTTCTTGGAGGTAGAAGTCTTAGGGCTGGGACTCAGGTGCTGTAAAGTTAGTAAGCTTGCTGAGTTATGTACTGCATCCTGTAGGAAGTAGATACTGCCGTCACAGTGCTTTGGTGGTGGAGGGGGTGCATATTCAGCCCCCAGAGAGAAGCAGCAATCAAGCGGACTGTATTATCTTGGATGGTACAGGTTGGACTTCCCTTATCCGGAACTCCCTTATCCGGCACCACCCCTCGTCAGACATGATTCTGGTGACCGAGGGTGCATACGCAGAACGCGGCCAACCTCCATCCTGCCAGCTGGGGCCGCACCGAAACCCTGCCAGCTGGGGCTGCACCAACACCCTGCCAGCTGGGGCTGCACCGACACCCTGCCAGCTGGGGCCGCACCGACATCCTGCCAGCTGGGGCCGCACCGAAACCCTGCCAGCTGGGGCTGCACCGACACCCTGCCAGCTGGGGCTGTACCGACACTCTGCCTGCTGGGGCTGTACCAACACCCTGCCAGCTGGGGCTGCACCGACACCCTGCCAGCTGGGGCCGCACCGACATCCTGCCAGCTGGGGCCGCACTGACACCCTGCCAGCTGGGGCTGTACCAACACCCTGCCAGCTGGGGCTGTACCAACACCCTGCCAGCTGGGGCCGCATCGACACCCTGCCAGCTGGGGCTGTACCAACACCCTGCCAGCTGGGGCTGCACCGACACCCTGCCAGCTGGGGCTGCACCGACACCCTGCCAGCTGGGGCTGCACCGACACCCTGCCAGCTGGGGCCGCACCGACACTCTGCCTGCTGGGGCCGCACCGACACTCAGCCCGCCGGAGGCCCGCCGACATCCACTGGAGCCTGCCGACACTCGGCTCGCTGGGGCCGCATCGACACCCGCTGGGGCCACTGACCTCCTCCCCCCCGTCCCCGACCTCGGGCCATCTCCACTCCCCCCCCCCCCCCCCCTCTGGGCCACTGACCTCCCCTCATTCGGCAAAATCCCTTATCCGGCATACGCCAGGTTCCGAGGGTGCCGGATAATGGAATTTCAACCTGTTGTTGAGGCTGGACCCATCTAGGTGACTGATGAGTATCCCACGACATTCCATCTGGTGGGAGAGGGTGAATGCAAATAGTTTGAGGGGCCATAATAACTTGGTGACAAAGCATGCAACAGTTATGTGTGACAAATGAAGTCTTTCCCTGAGCAACTACCAAGTTAAAACTATACCTTTGCAGACATGGGCCCATATTTCCAATGGGGCACCAGGGCAGAGCTTGGGTGATTGGTCAATTTGGGGACTGGGGACGGCGGACTAGAATTTGGGGTGGAGTCTGATCTAATGAGTTCCTGTCCTGTTCAAAAAGCACACAGAATTCCAGCCTGAGGGAGTGGTTTGCAAAAAAGAAAGACACGGATTTATATAGCGCCTTTCACGACTCAAAGCGCTTTACAGCCAATGATGTACTTTTGAAGTATAGTCACTGTTGTAATGTAATGCAGGCGACTCTAGGACACCTGCCCATTATTCTGAGAGCTGGTGTGAGTTCGACTGTGAAAGGCCCCAGAGCTGCAGTGAAGAAAGATAATCAATCCCAGAAATACCCATGTGCTCCCATAGGAAGACTCAACAATTTGATGTGATGTCCCTCTTTCTTCGGCCTTGGAGCAGCATGGTGCTGCTTTGTTTTTTCCCTGCTGGCTGTGAAGGTAAACACTTCTGAAGCACCCTTACAAGTATGAGCCACCTATCCTCATTATTTTAATTTGGGACGGAGTTTGCGCCCATGACAATGCAAGGATTCTGCTCCATTATAGGTCTGCCGGTTGTGGAAGACTTCTGGAATTAAAAGATCTTGGACGTTAGAGGGTGGTTAATGTGAGAGGCACTGCCACTGCTTCTCAGGCTGCATTGCTAATGTGGCACCATGCTGTGGGCTGAATGCTGGTTGCATGTTTAGTACTGGCATTCCCTTCCTTTGATTGGGCACACATTAAACCACGCATACTATGGAATTCTTCCTCACTCCAGAGAACTTCCTCATTTGCTTCCATGGTCTATGAACATAGGAAACTGCAGTGACTCTGTTGACCAGCCTTTGCCATGCTTGCTGAACATTGGCTGTGTTTGGAGGGTTCCTCTCGCCAACAAAAATGGCCACTTTCCTCTGCTCCTCCTCCTCCTCCAACAGCACCTCCAAGACTTTCTTCCATGAAGGGAGAAATTCTCGCAGCACCTTCAGACATCTGCTTGGACACAGCAGTCAAGCTCCTATCAAAATTATCCCTCTTCCCTTTAAGAGTTCCTGCACGCTTCATTTATTGCTTACCAGCTGATAGGATATCATGCAACGGTTGCAAAACACTCCACGGGAGGAGGGGGGAACAGCCAGAGGCCGTGGTCCCTGTTGGAACCAACGACATGGGAAGGTGGAGGTCCTGCAGTCAGTGTTTCAGAAGCTAGGGAGGAAGATAAACAGCAGGGCCTCAAAGGTAGTAATCTCTGGGTTACTCCCATTGCCACAGACTTGAGATTATAGGAATAATAAATTAAGGAAGGTTCAGGTGTGGCTGGAGAAATTGTGCAGGAAAGAGGACTTCAGATTCCTGGGGAATTTGGATCAATCTTAGGGAATTTGGATCAGTTCCGGGGAAGGAGGGACCTGTGCAAGATGGATGGGATGAGACCAATGCTCTGCGAGGAGATTATTACAGGCAGTCCCTCGAAATTGAGGAAGACTTGCTTCCACTCTAAAAGTGAGTTCTCAGGTGACTGTACAGTCCAATACAGTCCAATAGTCTCTGTCACAGGTGGGACAGACAGTGGTTGAAAGAGAGGGTGGGTGGGGAGTCTGGTTTGCCGCACCTTCCTTCCGCTGCCTGCGCTTGTTTTCTGCATGCTCTTGGCGATGAGATTCGAGGATGCTCTTCCTCCACTTATGGTGGTCTTTGGCCAGGGATTCCCAGGTGTCGATGGAGATGTTGCACTTTATCAAGGAGGCTTTGAGGATGTCCTTGAAACATTTCCTCTGCCCACCTGGGGCTTGCTTGCCGTGTAGGAGTTCCGAGTAGAGCGCTTTGTTTGGGAGTCTTGTGTCAGGCATGTGGACAATGTGGCCCGCCCAACAGAGCTGGTCGAGTGTGGTCAGTGCTTGATGCTGGGGATGTTGGCCTGATCGAGAACACTGATTAACTGAGGAGATTAATTACTGTAGTGGGGGAGGGTTTAAACTAATTTGGCAGTGGGAGGGGGTGTTGGCACCAAAGTGAGGCATTAGTGAGGAGATACCAGGTGCACAAGGACTGGGGGAGACAAACAGCATTAGAATAAAGAGTAGTTCAAGAATAGGTGGGATCAGATAGCGGGAAAATGCAAAGCAGACAAGGATGAGTTTGAAGTGCATGTGCGTAAATGTACTGAGCTTGGTAAATAAGGTTGCTGAGCTGCAGGCACAAATTACCACATGAGATTATGAAATAGTAACAATAACGGAGGCCTGGCTCAATCAAGGGGAATAACTAGCACTAATATTCCTGGCTACAATGTATTCAGGAAAAATAGGGAAGAAAAAAAATGTAGGGGTGGGGTGTGGTGGGGGAGTGGCAGTGTTGATCATAGATACTGTTAGAGAACTAGGAAGGGATGATGCACTTGAGGGTTCAAAGACAGAATATATTTGGGTAGAGTTAAGGAACTATTAAGTTGATGGGTATATACTATAGGCCACCAAAAGTGGGAAGGAGTTAGAGGAACAAATTTGCAGCCCAATTGCAAGATGCAAGAATTATAGAGTATGGTAATGGGAGAATTCAATGATCCTAATATAGGGCTCAACTTTCCCCAGTTATATGCGCCGTTTTTTGGGTGCGCGCCGCTTTTTTTGGTGTAAATTAAAATATCCAAGTTTCCCCAAAGTTTCTGCGCCAGCGTAACTCAGTTACGATTTTTTAGGTTAGTATTTTTTTGCGTCATAGAGGGGCGTAACCTGATGTCTGTGCCAGTTTTTCAGATTTAAGTAAGTTTGCCCAACTTACATTTTTCCGAGGATGGCGTATGTGACCACTTCCAAAAAACCTTCTGGGCACTTAAGAAAAACCAACGCACGTTACAAAATCGGCACAGAAAGACGCCATTGTTTTTATGCAAAGTTTTGGAGGGAGTCATGAAGACAAAGAATATGCATCATGAAGCTGAATTTTTTTCAAACTCAAAACGGAGAAAAAAAATGGCTAATGCAATTCTTTAATTTTTGATATTTTTCAAAGTGCCACTCCACCACCGAACGTCTCCTCACCGGCTCATGGATTGGAGCATCGGCCGGTAGAGTCGCTCCCTCGCCCTGACACAGGGCCTCAGAGCTCGGCTTCAAAAGAAGCCTGGGGTGGGTGGAAGCCGACCTGAAGGGATGAGAAGCCTTACACTATGCAGCAGCTTCAAAAGAAGCCCGGGGGTGGCAGGTGGGGGGAGGGTGTTTGCTGAGCCCCTGTGTCTGGGCGAGGGAGCAATTCTGCTGGCCGACCCGCGAGGCCGGTGAAGGAGGACTGTTTTGAAGGTTACAGCTACACTTTCATTCTATGCATCTGGATCATTCCAGGCCACAACCAGGGATGTGTGTGCCATATCGCAACCTGCAACACATATCTGTATTCAGCAGGTGACTGCTGCACTATATGCCCGGAGGAATGACTACATAAAGTTCCCCATGACCGCCCAGGCAATGCATGAAAGGGCTGTGGGCTTTTCCAGGATTGCTGGCTTCCCAAAGGTACAGGGTTGCATTGATTGTACCCACATCACCTTGCGAGCACTTTTGGAGGATTCCGAGATGCACAGGAATAGAACAGGCTTCCACTCCATGAATGGGCAGCTCATGTGTGACGACATGCATCACATCATGTCAGTTGATGCGAGATACGCTGGGAGTACCCACGCTGTGTTCATCATACATGAGAGCGCTATCTCTGCCATGTTTCAACAGCAGCCAGAAGGGCAGAGCTGGCTGCTGGGGGACAAAGGGTATGGTCTCACCACCTGGCTCATGATGTCCCTATGCGTAATGCAGACAGAAGCTGACTGGGAATACAACATGTCGCACATTGCGATGCGCAGCATAATAGAGAGAACCATTGGCATCCTGGAATTGTCGGTCAGTTCACTGTTGTGTGCTGCATGCTGCATAACTTAGCCATCATAAGGCAGCAGCAGCTGGTAGTGGAAGGCCCACCTGAGGTGAGAGTGTTTGATGATGTGGAGGAAGATGCAGATGATGAGGAGGAGGAGGAGGAGGATGACGAGGAAGACATGCAACTACCTGAACCCGGAGCACGACGGCGGAGGAGGGTGGGCCCCTTTAACGATTGCTCGAGCCTTGCACCGACACCAGCAGCTCATCCATGAATGCTTTGCTGCCTGAAGGCTCAGCGGCAACTATTCCACATGGACCATGTTTACTGTTTGGACCTGTTCTGTAATGTGTTGTATTAATGGAACAAATAATGGAAATGATACTTGTTTAGTTCAAAAGGTGGTGTTAATAATGGAACAAATAGTGGAAATGATTCAGTTATAATTTAAAATATATTTTATTCAAAAATTTAACATTTGTTTGTAACTTTAATAAAAATATTCTTGTATCAAACTTTAAAGTTTTCAGTTAAGAGCACTTACAAACTTTAAGATCACTTGCAAAGTTAAGATCACTTACAAACATTTAAACTTGTAAATTTACGTAACTTACAAAAAATGTTAAATTTGAGAACAGTTACAACAGTAACAACAATAATAACAACAACAACAACAGCAACAAACAAAGGCTGCACCCATCTCTCCTCCACCTTATTCTAAGAATGTCCGTCATGCTTGGTCTTGGTGACTCAACGCCTGTCTGCAGGCGGTGGTTTCTTGGTACCAAGCTTATTCTTCCAAGCATCTTGGGTAATGCGCACTTCTTGATGGGGACATGGGCAAGCGGTAATGTGGAAGGCCCAGCTTGGGCCTCTTCAGAGGTTGGTCTGGGGATTGGAGTGGGAGTGGCAGTTGATTCTGTCAATGGCCGCGGGGTCTAGGCGTGTTCCCTTATTGCAGCAGCCAACACTGACATTCCCTCCAACATTCCCTCCATCATGTTCACCGACAATGTATTAGCTATCTGCGACATTCCCTCCTTCATGTTTCCCAACAGTGTATCAACTACCTGCAACATTCCCTCCATCATATTCACCGACAGTGTACCAGCTACCTGCGACATTCCCGCCCTCATGTGCCCAGACAGTGTTCCCATTTCTTGTGTGAGTGTTGTTACTTCTCCCAACAGTCCCGATATCTCATCACCCACCCCACTGATGGTGTCCAGGACTGATCGCTAAAGGTCAGTGCTCTCCCCACTCATTGCCCTCATCTGATCCACATCTGTTAGGTCCTGCACCTCAGGAGAGCGCTGCCGAGCTCTCTTTCCCCTCCTCACCCTGGGTGTGGCTAGCTGCCATCCACTGGGACCTGCAGCCTCGGACGGTGGGGCCCTGGGTGTGCCTCGCTGCATCCCACTGGGATCCGCAGACTCGGACTGTGAGAAACCATGGAATGTCCCAACACTCATACTGTTGTGTATGGAGAAAAGAGTCAGACTGAACACTGTGAGCTCAAAGTAAAGTGTGACCTTAGTCTTTTATTTCAGGTCTCCAGAGTCCTCTCCAACCTGTGAAGCCTCCTTAAATACCTGTGCTCCCAAGAGATTATGAAATCTCTTGGGACTCCAGGGAATGAGCCCTCTAGTGGTTGTACAGAGCAAATACAAGTCCACATATATAACAACACTCCCCCTCCAAAGTCAATAGTGTAACTATTTACAATGTGAGTCGATCTGGGGCCCTTCTTGCCCTGGTTGATCGTCTCGGTGTGAAAGCTGGTGTTGTTGAGTCATTTGTTGGGCCCTCGCTGGGCTACTGTGCAGCTGACCTTGCTGGGCTGCCTAGTGTGTTGGGCCCTGTAGAGCTGCTGTGGCTAATGGATTCTGCTTCATGGTCAACCGTGCTGCTGGTTGCCACTGGTGTGTATGTTGGGGGATCAAAAAAGGTAGGGTCCAAGGTGGGTTGCTCAGGATAGTCCATGAATCTGAGTTTGATTTGGTCCAAGTGTTTCCGGTGAATGAGTCCATTTGAAAGTTTGACCCGAAACACCCTGCTGCTCTCTGGCCACGACGGTGTCGGGAAACCACTTGGGACCCTGTCCATAATTTAATACAACTACAGGATCATTGATTTCAATCTCGCGTGACACATTTGCGCTATCATGGTATGCACTTTGTTGAAGCAGCCTGCTCTCTACCTGTTCATGTAGATCAGGGTGAACGAACGAGAGCCTTGTCTTAAGTGCTCTTTTCATGAGCAGTTCAGCAGGTGGGATCCCAGTAAGTGAGTGGGGTCTCGTGCGGTAGCTAAGCAGGACTTGGGATAGGTGAGTCTGCAGTGAGCCTTCAGTTACCCTCTTCAAGCCTTTGCTTGATGGTTTGCACTGCTCTCTCTGCCTGACCATTGGACGCTGGTTTAAACGGGGCAGACATGACATGTTTGATCCCGTTACGGGTCATGAACTCTTTGAACTCAGCACTGATAAAACATGGCCCATAGTTGCTCACCATGACATCGGGTAAGCCCTGTGTGGCAAACATGGCCCGCAGGCTTTCAGTAGTGGCAGCGGACGTACTAGCCAACATTATCTCACGTTCAATCCACTTGGATTACGGGTCTACAACTACAAGGAACATTTTACCAAAGAACGGACCTGCATAGTCGACATGTACCCTAGACCACGGTTTGGAGGACCAAGACCATAAATTTAGCGGCGCCTCCCTGGGTACATTGCTGAACTGCGAGGATGTGTTACATCTGTGAACGTAGGACTCGAAGTCTGCATCGATACCGGGCCACCACACATGGGATCTCTCTGTTGCTTTCATCATTACAATGCTTGGGTGGGTACTGTGGAGGTCATTGATGAAGGTGTCTCTGCCTTTCTTGGGGACCACTACTCGATTGCCCCACAAAAGACAGTCTGCCTGTATAGACATTTCATCTTTGCACCGCTGGAACGGCTTTATCTCTTCCTGCATTTCCACTGGGACACTGGACCAGCTCCTGTGAAGCACACAGCTTTTGACTAGAGATAATAAGGAGTCCTGACTTGTCCAGGTTTTGCTCTGCCGGGCAGTGACAGGCGATTGCTCATTCTCAAATGCTTCCATAACCAAGGCTAGATCTGCAGGCTGCACCATTTCCACCCTCGTGGTGGGCAATGGCAGTCTACTGAGAGCATCGGCGCAGTTTTCTGTGCCTGGCCTGTGGCGGATGGTGTAGTTGTATGCGGACAACGTGAGTGCTCATCTCTGTATGCGGGCCGATGCGTTGGTATTTATCACTTTACTCTCGGAAAACAGGGATATAAGTGGCTTATGGTCAGTTTCCAATTCGAATTTTAGCCCAAACAGGTATTGATGCATTTTCTTTACCCCACAGACTCACGCTAACGCTTCTTTTTCAATCATGCTGTCGGCTCTCTCAGCCTTAGACAGACTTCTGGATGCCTAAGCAACCGGTTGCAGTTTCCCGAAATCATTAGCTTGTTGCAATACACACCCGACACCATATGACGACGCATCACATGCTAGTACCAAACGCTTACATGAATCATACAACACAAGCAATTTGTTTGAGCAGAACAATTTTCTCGCTTTTACAAAGGCATTTTCTTGGCTTTTGCCCCAAACATATTTGCCGCCTTTTCATAGTAAGATATGTAGTGGTTCTAGCAGTGTGCTGAGACCCGGTAAGAAGTTACCAAAGTAGTTCAGGAGTCCCAGAAATGACCGCAGCTCCGTCACGTTCTGTGGCCTCAGTGCATTCTCGATTGCCTCTGTCTTTGCATTAGTGGGCCTGATTCTGTCCGCCGCAATCCTCCTTCCCAAGAACTCCACTTCAGGTACCAGGAAAACGCACTTTGGGCGTTTTAACCTGAGCCCCACGCGGTTGAGTCGACTAAGAACCTCCTCCAGGTTCTGCAGGTGCTCAACTGTGTTCCGACCTGTGACCAAGATGTCATCCTGGAAGACCACGGTGTGCAGGACCGACTTCAGTAAACTTATCATGTTTCTCTGGAATATCACCGCCGCTGATCGGATTCCAAATGGGCATCTGTTATAAACGGGCATCTGTTATAAACAAAAAGACCTTTGTGCATGTTGATGCAGGTGAGGGCCTTCGATGATTCCTCCAGTTCCTGCGTCATTTGGGCTGAAGTCAGATCCAGCTTCGTGAAAGTCTTTCCTCCCGCCAGCGTTGCAAAGAGGTCATCGGCCTTTGGTAGTGGGTATTGGTCCTGCAGGGAGAAACGATTGATAGTTATTTTGTAATCGCCACAGATTCTGACTGTGCCATCTCCCATGAGGACTGGGACAATAAGACTGGCACACTCGCTGAACTTGATTGGTGAAATTATGCCCTCTCGTTGCAGCCAGTCTAGCTTGGTCTCTACCCTTTCTCTCATCATGTACGGTACTGCTCTCGCCTTGTGATGGATGGGTCGCGCCCCCGGAATTAGGTAGATCTGCACTTTTGCTCCTTGGAATTTCCTGATGCCTGGTTCGAACAGAGAAGGAAATTTGTTTAATTTGACGACGTGTCGTCAGTGGGCAATAGCGCTCGGACGTTGTCCCAGTTCCAGCGTATCTTTCCCAGCCAGCTTCTGCTGAGCAGTGTGAGACTGCTGGAGGCCCGCCGACACCCACTGGAGCCTGCCTACACTCGGCTCGCTGGGGCCACATTGACACCCGCTGGGGCCACTGACCTCCTCCCTCCGTCCCTGACCTCGGGCCATCTCCACACTCCCCGCCCCCTCCCCCCCCCCCCCGGGGCTACTGACCTCCCCTTATCTGGCAAAATGCCTTATCTGGCATACGCCAGGTCCCGAGGGTGCCGGATAATGGAATTTCAACCTGTATTGAGCTGCCTGCGTGTTGTTGCGGCTGGACCCATCTAGGTGACTGATGAGTATTCCACGACATTCCATCTGGTGGGAGGGGGTGCACCGCTCCATCGTAGGAGACCTTTACGGTAGCACTGCTGATTACAGGAATCAGTTCTTTCGTGTAAGTTCTTAGTTTCGTGCGAACTGGAGTTAAGACTGGCCTTGAGGCCTTGTCACAACCTTTCGAAAGTCTTTTTGCCCATGATGGGCTGGCTCGTGCCCATGTCCAGCTCCATTGACACCGGGAGTCCATTTAGTTCAACATTCAGCATTATCGGGGGACAATTCGTGGTGAATGTGTGCACCCCATATACCTCTGCCTCCTCTATCTGAGGCTCTGGTTCACTCGTTGGAGGTGTCCCATTGTTCCACAGCCCTTGCAAACGTACTCTTTGAATTGGCATGAATGGAAACGATGATCACCCCCGCAGCGCCAACAAGGTGTTAATGGCCTTGCATTCATCACCCTTGATGGTGGACTCTGAGACATCTGTGGACGTGCAGCTGCAGGTATGTGTGACCTGCCCTGTGCATTATGATTTGAAAACAACATTACTTTGTTCACAGTACTTGTAGCAGCACTTGTGTGCTGAGAGATTTGCTTCGTATTGCCACTGGTGGCAATGAACGCCTGGGCTATCGCTATGGCCTTACTCAAGGTTGGGGTCTCTACAGTCAAAAGTTTGCGAAGTATGGTTTCCTGGCCAATGCCAAGTATGAAAAAGTCTTTGAGCATGTGTTCCAAATGTCTTTCAAATTCGCAATGTCCTGCAAGGCATCTTAGCTTGGCGACATAACTTGCCACTTCCTGGCCTTCAGACCTTTTGTAGGTGTAGAACCGTTACCTCACCATCAGAACGCTTTCCTTCGGGTTCAAATGCTCTCGGACCAGTGTGCACAAATCATCGTACGATTTCTCCATGGGTTTCGCTGGAGTGAGCAGATTCTTCATGAGGCCATATGTTGGTGCCCCACAGACGGTGAGGAGGATCATCCTTCATTTGGCAGCGCTCTCTTCCCCATCTAGCTCATGGCCACGAAGTATTGGTCGAGTTCCGTCACAAAAGTTTCCCAATCATCTCCCTCCGAAAATTTCTCCAGGATGCCCACTGTTCTCTGCATCTTTGGGTTTGCTATCTGTATCTCATCGCCAGTTGTTGTGTATGGAGAAAGAGTCAGGCTGAACTCTGTGAGCTCAAAGTAAAGTGTGACCTTAGTCTTTTATTTCAGGTCTCCAGAGTGCCTCTCCAACCTGTGAAGCCTCCTCAAATACCTGTGTTCCCAAGGGATTATGGGATCCCTTGGGTCTCCAGGGGATGAGCCCTCTGGTGGCAGTACAGAGTAAATACAAGTCCACATATATAACGCATACCACTCTGGAAAGTGTGTGGCACCTCAAGGGGCACCTGTATCTCCTCCAGAGTGAGTACAAGAGTGGGTGCTTCATCCATCCCCTCCCCCTGCCCCTTCCCCTCCCCCTCACCCCCATGCTCTTGGTCTGGAAGCCTCTTCAGGCTGTCCGCCTCTGAATCTGCTTCTGCATCAGCTTCAGCCTCGTCAGGGTTGGCCTCAAGTTCTGCAAAATATAACAGAACAAATGGTTAGCAGCAGAGGAGGGGGCAGGGTGGGTGGCAAGAGTAGGCACACACAGCGCAGTCAGCAAGCTCATTTGAAGGACCATGATGAATGATAACACATTGCATCAACTGAAGTGTAGCTGACGGAGACATCCCCATGAACCGAAGCATGGCTAGCTCACGCAGTACTTAACATTTAGCAAAGCCAGACTATGGAATTTGCAGGACTTATCCTCCCCCTCGAGTGCGGGCCCAGCTTGTGCAGTGGTGGTTGCTTTTCTGCAGGCAGGACCCATCAAAGCTGTGACCCTGTCTTCCAAGTGTATCAGTGGGTGCAGATTTGCCTGGCCTCCTCCTGATCAAATTCTTTCCTTTTTGTTGTGTGCCACCTTCCTCTGCTAGGTGGGACATACACAGGTGGTCACATTTACAATTGCAATTCCAGTGAATAAATGAAAATATTACTTACACTAACTACTTGACCAAGGTCCTGCCGCTGGCCTCCAGAAGTGGGGCAAATGAAGCATGTTTCAGTGGAGACCATTTTGGAAACAGTGATCACAATATCATTAGGTTTAAAGTCGTTATGGAACAGGACAACAAATAATCAAACATGATAATACACAAGTGGAGGATGGCTAATTTCAGTGATTCTGCTCCTTCTCTAAGGCCTTCACATCCTTCCTAATGCGTGGAGCCCAGAATTGTGCACAATACTCCAGCTGCTGACTAACCATGATTTATAAAGGTTTAGCATAACTTCCTTGCTTTTGTATTCTGTCAATAAAGCCAATGTTCTCACATGCTTTTTAACAGCCTTCTCAACTTGCCCTGCCACCTTCAAAGATTTGTGTACATACAACCCCAAGTCTCTCAGTTCCTATGCCCCCTTTCAAAGTCTACCATTTAGTTTATATTACCTCTCCTCATTCTTCCAACCAAAATCACGAGGGGGAAAGGAAGGGCATCCAAAGCTGGAGCTCCCTGGATGATTAAAGTTCATAGAGATTAAAATGAAACAGAAAAAGCTTTATGATAAATGTCAGGCTCATAATACAGCAGAGAACCAAGCTGAATACAGAAAGTACAGAGGAGAACTGAAAAGGGATATATAAGGGCATAGAGTGTATGAGAATAGATTAGCAGGCAACATAAAAGATAACTAAAAAGTCTTTTATAAATATATATATAGTGAATGGGTAGTCGAAGGATTTTGGTTGGAAGAATGAGGAGAGGTAATATAAACTAAATGGTAGACTTTGAAAGGGGGCATAGGAACTGAGAGACTTGGGGGTTTAGGTACACAAATCTTTGAAGGTGGCAGGGCAAGTTGAGAAGGCTGTTAATAAAGCCAATGTTCTCACATGCTTTTTAACAGAATACAAAAGCAAGGAAGTTATGCTAAACCTTTATAAATCACTGGTTAGTCAGCAGCTGGAGTATTGTGTACAATTCTGGGCTACACACATTAGGGAGGATGTCAAGGCCTCAGAGAAGGTGCAGAATTGTACCAGGGATGCAGGGCTTTAGTTATGTGGAGAGATAAGAGAAGCTGGGTTTGTTCTCCCTAGAGCAGAGAAGGTTAAGAGGAGATTTAATAGAGATGTTCAAAATCATGAATGAGTAACCAAGGATAAACTAATTTCAGTGACAAAAGGGTCGGTAACCAGAGGACACATAATTGGCAAAAAAACTAGAGGTGAGATGAGCAGTTTTTTTTTTAACACAGCGAATGTTATGATCTGGCATGCATTGCCTGAAAGGGTGGTGAAGGTTGATTCAATAGTAACTTTCAAGGGGAATTGGATAAATACCTGAAGGAGAAAGGTTTGCAGGGCTATGTGAAAAGGGCAGAGGATTAGGACTAATTGAATAGCTCATTCAAAGAACTGGCACATGCACCATGGGCCGAATGGCCCCCTTCCGTGCTGTCTCATTCTATGATTCTAGCATTCTACTGTGTCCTGCACACCTGGAGGGTATGCAGGGAAGATAGTTGCATTATGCAAATTAAATGTCTCTTTCGAAGCTGGTGGAGTCAAGAGACTACTCCAGTTGCACAGGAGTGTGCAGGAGCACAGAGAGCATGCCAGGTTTTACTCCACATTTGGCAATTGATCCATATAAGTGAAATGCGTTTGGGCAGCCTCAATTCCAGTTCCTAGTTGATGCAGGTTGGTGGCACAAAGCAGCACGTATCTTAGCAGGAACTTGAATTCATTGTCAGTCTGAATCAAGAAGCCACAAACACAGCTGCTGTGGGAAAGGGAAATGTCAGATTGGGTTGTTTTAAAGCTTGGAAAATAAATGTGAATTTTAATTCTGAGTGCAAGAAAAAGATTAAACCTGGAGAGACAGATTAAAAGAAATAATATATATATATTATGTATGCAATAAAGGTTCAAACTGAGTACCGTTTAACTAAGCAAGGTACAACCTTGACTCTGTTTTATTTAGCCCCAAAGTGCCTGACTCTCAAAATGGCTGGCCTTTTTTACCAGAGCAGCACCATGTGCGTGCTGCTCAGTGGCCTCCAACAATGATGCCACCTGGTGGCTACAAACAGAATGTACATACATGACATATATAAACCTTTTTTATTAGACAGTTGCACACTTCCAGGACAATGAATGGAGTATAAACTTTAAATAATTAAACATGAAATCGGTACAGTTAACAATTTTCCTGTATTCGAATCAAGAATACTTTCCAAGCCTCAAGTCATTTACGTTAAGTCTTATCTTTGATTCTTTGAAATGAAGTGTTAGGGGTATAAAATATTTATATAACTGTTTATAGTTGTTTTTTTTCTTCTTTGGGCCTCTCACAGTATGTGGCCAGTTTCTATAAAGTCTCTATTAATTCATGCCCCCACACCCAGCTCCCAAGTTCCTGATAAGTGATCCCATCAGGTAAGCTCTGTGCTGGGCATACTAACTCTGAAGATTTACCCCGAAAGGTACGAGGAGTTGAATGAAGGAAGCACATACCTACTCAAATTTCAGTCCCTTTTTGCAGTGTCATATCTCGGCCTTATTCGGTGACTTCTTTCTGGTGGCACGTGCTGAAGCCATGAACTTACCAAATGTAGAATTAGGGCCTAAACCAGATCTTCTGTGACTGTGGGTGTTAGGGCTCCGATCTGCCTTCCTGAAGTGCTGACTAGCTGGGGTTCATTTCCATGGCATTCACAAACTTGTTGCCCTCTGATACTTTGCTAGCCTTTGTGTGTGAGCCTATGTAGTGAGTGCCAAAATGCTGGTGAACCATCAAAGCCAACATCAAAATTTTTTGATGAGGTAACAGAGTGGGTTGATGAGGGTAATGCGGTTGACGTGGTGTACATGAATTGCCAAAAGGCGTTTGACACAGTGCCACATAATATGCTTGCTAGCAAAATTGAAGCTCATGGAATAAAAGGGACAGTGGCAGCATGGATATAATAATTGGCTTAATGACAGGAAACAGAGAGTAGTGGTGAACGGTTGTTTTTCGGACTGGAGGAAGGTATACAGTGGTGTTCCCCAGGGGTTGGTTCTCCGACCACAGCTTTTCTTGATATATATTAATGACTTGGACTTGGGTGTACAGGACACAATTTCAAAATTTGCAGATGACACAAAACATGGAAGTAGAGTGAACAGTGAGGAGGAAGTGATAGATTTCAGGCTGGTGAAATGGGAAGATACATGGCAGATAATAAACTAAGTGATACAATCCTAAAGGGGGTGCATGAAAAAAGAGACCTGGGGATATGTGTGCCGAAATCATTGAAGGTGGCAGGGCAGGTTGAGTTAAAAAGGACAGTTAAAAACGCTTATGGGATCCTGGGCTTCATAAATAGAGGAATAAGAGTTACAAAAGTGTGGAAATTATGATGAACCTGTATAAAACACTGGTTCAGCCTCAACTGGAGTGTTGTGTCCAATTTTGGGCACCATACTTTAGGAAGGAAGTGAAAGCTTTACAGAAGGAACAGAAAAGATTTAAGAGAATGATTCTAGGAATGAGGGACTTTAGTTACATGGATAAACTGGAGAATCTGTGGTTGTTCTCCTTGGAGCAGAAAAGATTGAAGGTGTTAAGTATGGAAGAACTCCACAAAACTGAGTACTGTGAGCTAAAACTGATGTGACGTTAGTCTCTTTAATACAACTCCGGAGTGCCGAAACATAGAAACATAGAAACATAGAAAATAGGTGTATGAGTAGGCCATTCGGCCCTTCTAGCCTGCACCGCCATTCAATGAGTTCATGGCTGAACATGCAACTTCAGTACCCCATTCCTGCTTTCTCGCCATACCCCTTGATCCCCCTAGTAGTAAGGACTTCATCCAACTCCTTTTTGAATATATTTAGTGAATTGGCCTCAACAACTTTCTGTGGTAGAGAATTCCACAGGTTCACCACTCTCTGGGTGAAGAAGTTTCTCCTCATCTTGGTCCTAAATGGCTTACTCCTTATCCTTAGACTGTGACCCCTGGTTCTGGACTTCCCCAACATTGGGAACAATCTTCCTGCATCTAACCTGTCTGAACCCATCAGAATTTTGAAAGTTTCTATGAGGTCCCCTCTCATTCTTCTGAACTCCATTGAATACAAGCCCAGTTGATCCAGTCTTTCTTGATAGGTCAGTCCCACCATCCCAGGAATCAGTCTGGTGAACCTTCGCTGCACTCCCTCAATAGCAAGAATGTCCTTCCTCAAGTTAAGAGACCAAAACTGCACACAATACTCCAGGTGTGGCCTCACCAAGGCCCTGTACAACTGTAGCAACACCTCCCTGCCCCTGTACTCAAATCCCCTCGCTATGAAGGCCAATATGCCATTTGCTTTCTTAACCGCCTGCTGTACCTGCATGCCAACCTTCAATGACTGATGTACCATGACACCCAGGTCTCGTTGCACCTCCCCTTTTCCTAATCTGTCACCATTCAGATAATAGTCTGTCTCTCTGTTTTTACCACCAAAGTGGATAACCTCATATTTATCCACATTATACTTCATCTGCCATGCATTTGCCCACTCACCTAACATATCCAAGTCACTCTGCAGCCTCATAGCATCCTCCTCGCAGCTCACACTGCCACCCAACTTAGTGTCATCCGCAAATTTGGAGATACTACATTTAATCCCCTCGTCTAAATCATTAATGTACAATGTAAACAGCTGGGGCCCTAGCACAGAACCTTGTGGTACCCCACTAGTCACTGCCTGCCATTCTGAAAAGTACCCATTTACTCCTATTCTTTGCTTCCTGTCTGACAACCAGTTCTCAATCCATGTCAGCACACTACCCCCAATCCCATGTGCTTTAACTTTGCACATTAATCTCTTGTGTGGGACCTTGTCGAAAGCCTTCTGAAAGTCCAAATATACCACATCAACTGGTTCTCCCTTGTCCACTCTACTGGAAACATCCTCAAAAAATTCCAGAAGATTTGTCAAGCATGATTTCCCTTTCACAAATCCATGCTGACTTGGACCTATCATGTCACCTCTTTCCTGCGCTGCTATGACATCCTTAATAATTGATTCCATCATTTTACCCACTACTGAGGTCAGGCTGACCGATCTATAATTCACTGTTTTCTCTCTCCCTCCTTTTTTAAAAAGTGGGGTTACGTTGGCTACCCTCCACTCGATAGGAACTGATCCAGAGTCAATGGAATGTTGGAAAATGACTGTCAATGCATCCGCTATTTCCAAGACCATCTTCTTAAGTACTCTGGGATGCAGTCCATCAGGCCCTGGGGATTTATCGGCCTTCAATCCCATCAATTTCTCCAACACAATTTCCCGACTAATAAAGATATCCCTCAGTTCCTCCTCCTTACTAGACCCTCTGACCCCTTTTATATCCAGAAGGTTGTTTGTGTCCTCCTTAGTGAATACCGAACCAAAGTTCTTGTTCAATTGGTCTGCCATTTCTTTGTTCCCCGTTATGACTTCCCCTGATTCTGACTGCAGGGGACCTACGTTTGTCTTTACTAACCTTTTTCTCTTTACATATCTATAGAAACTTTTGCAATCCGTCTTAATGTTCCCCGCAAGCTTCTTCTCGTACTCCATTTTCCCTGCCCTAATCAAACCCTTTGTCCTCCTCTGCTGAGTTCTAAATTTCTCCCAGTTCCCGGGTTCGCTGCTATTTCTGGCCAATTTGTATGCCACTTCCTTGGCTTTAATACTATCCCTGATTTCCCTTGATAGCCACGGTTGAGCCACCTTCCCTTTTTTATTTTTACGCCAGACAGGAATGTACAATTGTTGTAGTTCATCAATGCAGTCTCTAAATGTCTGCCATTGCTCATCCACAGTCAACCCCTTAAGTATCATTCGCCAATCTATCCTAGCCAATTCACGCCTCATACCTTCAAAGTTACGCTTCTTTAAGTTCTGGACCATGGTCTCTGAATTAACTGTTTCATTCTCCATCCTAATGCAGAATTCCACCATATTATGGTCACTCTTCCCCAAGGGGCCTCGCACAACGAGATTGCTAATTAATCCTCTCTCATTACACAACACCCAGTCTAAGATGGCCTCCCCCCTAGTTGGTTCCTCGACATATTGGTCTAGAAAACCATCCCTTATTCATTCCAGGAAATCCTCCTCCACCATATTGCTTCCAGTTTGGTTAGCCCAATCTATGTGCATATTAAAGTCACCCATTATAACTGCTGCACCTTTATTGCATGCACCTCTAATTTCCTGTTTGATGCCCTCCCCAACATCACTACTACTGTTTGGAGGTCTGTACACAACTCCCACTAACGTTTTTTGCCCTTTGGTGTTCTGCAGCTCTACCCATATAGATTCCACATCATCCAAGCTAATGTCCTTCCTAACTATTGCATTAATCTCCTCTTTAACCAGCAATGCTACCCCACCTCCTTTTCCTTTTATTCTATCCTTCCTGAATGTTGAATACCCCTGGATGTTGAGTTCCCAGCCCTGATCATCCTGGAGCCATGTCTCTGTAATCCCAATCACAACATATTTGTTAACATCTATTTGCACAGTTAATTCATCCAAATTATTACAGATACTCCTTGCATTAAGACACAAAGCCTTCAGGCTTGTTTTTTTAACACCCTTTGTCCTTTTAGAATTTTGCTGTACAGTGGCCCTTTTTGTTCTTTGTCTTGGGTTTCTCTGCCCTCCACTTTTCCTCATCTCCTTTCTGTCTTTTGTTTTTGTCTCCTTTTTGTTTCCCACTGTCTCCCTGCATTGGTTCTCATCCCCCTGCCATATTAGTTTAACTCCTCCCCAACAGCACTAGCAAACATTCCCCCTAGGACATTGGTTCCGGTCCTGCCCAGGTGCAGACCGTCCGGTTTGTACTGGTCCCACCTCCCCCAGAACCGGTACCAATGTGCACCACGACAACTGGCTGTTCTCACTCCCTTTTTAGAATGTCCTGCACCCGCTCAGAGACATCCTTGACCCTTGCACCAGGGAGGCAACATACCATCCTGGAGTCTCGTTTGCGGCCACAGAAACGCCTATCTATTCCCCTTACAATTGAATCCCCTATCACTATCGCTCTCCCACTCTTTTTCCTGCCCTCCTGTGCAACAGAGCCAGCCACGGTGCCATGAACTTGGCTGCTGCTGCCCTCCCCTGATGAGTCATCCCCCTCAACAGTACTCAAAGCAGTGTATCTGTTTTGCAGGGGGATGACCTGCACTACCTTCTTTGCAATACTCTTCCTGTTGGTCTTCCATTCCCTAGCTGTCTGTGGACCCTTCAAAGCGGCAGACAACCTTTTATATCCCTTGTACGAGGTGTGCAGGTGACTCTTGGGCCTCCAACAGTTGCGCCCTCTGATGGCAATTCTTACCCAGTTACAATGTTTACATACATAACTTCACCGCCCCCCCCCCCCCTGCCCCCAAATGTCTTTGATACAAATTATTTACAAGTTGAGACGATCCGGGGCCCTACTCTCCTTGGTTGATTGTCTGAGTTCAAACTCTGGCATGGGTGAGTTGGTCGGACCATTGCTGCACTGCGGCGTGGCTGGTTTGTCAAGACTGTTGGGAATGGTGAGTTCATCCTTTTGATTGACAGTGAGGTCGATTGCTGGTTGGGTGTGTGTTGGTGGATCGATGATGGTGATGTCCTCTTCAGGTTGTTCCTGGTTGTCGGTGAACTGTAGTTTGGTCTGAACCAAATGCTTTCTGCAAGTTTGTCCATTCAATAGTTTGACTATAAACACTCTATTCCCCTCCTTGGCCAAGACAGTGCCAGCAACCCATTTAGGACCATGACCATAATTCAGGACAAACATAAGGTCGTTAACACCAATGTCACACGATACAGCCGCGTGGTCGTGGTATATGTTTTGCCGGTGATTTTTGGGTTTCCACATGATCATTTAGATCCGGGAGAGCCTGGTTTTGAGTGCTCTCTTCATTAACAATTCTGCAGGGGGAATGCCAGTGATCGAGTGTGGTCGCGTCCGGTAGCTGAGCAGAACCCGAGTTAAGCGGGTCTGCAAGGAGCCTTCCGTTACACGTTTCAAGCTCTGCTTGATAGTTTGGACTGCTCATTCCGCTTGACTGTTGGATGCAGGCTTAAATGGGGCAGACCTGACATGCTTGATGCCATTGCGGGTCATGAACTAATTGAATTCCGAGCTGGTGAAACACGGTCCATTGTCATAGAAAAGGACGTCGGGCAAGCCATGGATGGCGAACATAGCCCAGAGGCTTTCAATGATGGCAGTGGATGTGCTGGATGACATGATTATACATTCAATCCATTTAGAGTAAGCATCCACTACCATTAAAAACATCTTTCCGAGAAAGGGGCCAGCAAAATCTATGTGAATACTGGACCACAGTTTGGAGGGCCATAACCACAGACTCAATGGAGCCTCCCAGCCTCCCTTGGTGCATTGCTCAATTGTGAACACGTGTTGCACTGGTGTACGCATGACCATGACTCTAAGTCCAAGTTAATGCTGGGCCACCAAACATGCGACTTAGCTATGGCCTTCATCATGACTATGCCTGGGTGGGTTTTGTGTAGATCGCGTATAAATGTTTCCCTGCCTTTTTTTAGTGAACCATGCAATTACCCCATAAGAGACAATCCAACTGGATGGACATTTCAACTTTGCGTTGGTGAAACGGCTTAATTTCATCTTGCATTTCCCCGGGAACAGCCGACCCGCTCCCATTGAGGACGCAACATTTTACAAGTGATAGCACAGGATCCTGGCTGGTCCAGGTTCTGATCTGCCGAGCAGTGAAGGGTGACCCCTTACTCTCAAAAGAATCCATGACCAGAAGCAAGTCTGCGGGCTGCGCCATTTCCAACCCGGTAGTGGGCAATGGTAGCCTACTGAGGGCATCAGCAGAATTCTCCGTGCCTGGTCTGTGGTGGATAACATAGTCATATACGGACAATGTTAGTGCCCATCTTTGGATACGGGACGAAGCATTGGTGTTTATACCTTTGCTTTCTGAAAACAGCGAAATGAGCAGTTTGTGGTTGGTTTCAAGCTCAAACCGAAGTCCAAATAGGTATTGGTGCATTTTCTTAACCCCATATACACATGTTAATGCCTCTTTCTCGACCATACTGTAGGCTCTTTCAGCCTTAGACAGACTTTTAGATGCATATGCAATTGGGTGAAGTTTGCCCGGTACATTGGTTTGCTATAACACACACCCAACCCCATATGAAGATGCATCACAAGCTAGCACTAATCATTTACATGGGTCATACAGTACAAGTAACTCATTAGAACAAAGTAGATTTCTGGCCTTCTCGAAGGCTGTCTCTTGAGATTTACCCCAAACCAAGTCGTCACCCTTACGTAGCAACATGTGCAATGGTTCCAGCAAAGTGCTTAACCCGGATAGAAAGTTAACAAAATAGTTGAGGAGTCCCAGGAATGAACGCAGCTCCATTACATTCTGTGGTCTAGGTGCATTCTTGATGGCCTCTGTCTTTGAGTCTGTGGGTCTGATGCCATCTGCCGCAATCTTTCTCCCCAAAAATTCAACCTTTGGCGCCAGGAAAACACAATTGGAGCATTTCAGCCTGAGTTCCATTCTGTCTAGTCGACCTAGAACCTCTTCCGGGTTGTGCAGGTGTTCGGTGGTGTCATGACCGGTGATCAGGATGTCGTCTTGAAACATAACGGTGCGCGGAACCAATTTCAGCAGACTCTCCATGTTCCTCTGGAAGATGGCAGCAGCCGAGCGAATCCCAAAAGGGCACCTAGGGTATATAAACAGTCCTTTGTGCGTGTTGATGCATGTCAATCTTTTCGAAGATTCAACCAGCTCCTGTATCATGTAGGCAGAGGTTAGGTCCAACTTGGTGAACGACTTCCCCCCTGCTAACGTTGCGAACAGGTCATCCACCTTGGATAGCGGGTACTGGTCCTGTAACAAGACTCTATTGATCGTTACCTTGTAGTCTCTGCAGATTCTGACCATGCCATCGCTTTTCAACACCGGAACAATCGGACTGGCCCACTCGTTGAACTCGACTGGCAATATGATTCCCTCTCAAAGTCTGTCCAGTTTGATCTCGACTTTCTCCCTCATCATATATGGAACCGCTCGAGCCTTGTGATGAGCGGGCCTTGCATCGCAGACTAGATGTGTTATGCATCTGCAAAGCATGCACTCCCATATTCCGCCACCAGGGAGAGCATCCCCTGAAGTCCCAAGGGATCCCAACATCCCTTGGGAACACTGTGTATAAGCCGGCCCCTAAGGCCTGTTCCTCACTCTGGAGTGTATTAATAAAGACTGAGGTCACTGTTACTTTAACCTCCCTATGTGGGTCTCATACTTGTTAGGAACACAACAACTGGCGATGAGTATACGAATCCAACGCAAAGATGCAGCAAACTGTGGGCATCTTGGAGAAGTTCTCGGAGGGTGAGGACTGGGAAGCCTATGTCGAACGGCTAGACCACTACTTTGTAGCCAATGAGCTGGATGGAGAAGGAAGCGCTGCCAAAAGGAGAGCGGTCCTCTTCACGGTCTGCGGGGCACCGACCTACAGCCTCATGAAGAATCTTCTGGCTCCGATGAAACCCACAGATAAGTCATATGAGGAGCTATGTACACTGGTTCGGGAGCATCTTAACCCAAGGGAGAACGTGACGATGGCGAGGTATCGGTTCTACACGTGCCAGCAATCTGAAGGTCAGGAAGTGGCGAGCTACGTCGCCGAGCTAAGGCGACTTACAGGACAATGTGAGTTTGACGGCTCCCCAGAGCAAATGCTCATAGACTTTTTCTACTGGGCATTGGCCATGAGACCAACCTACGAAAACTTTTGACTGTAGAGACACCGACCCTTAGTAAAGCCATTGCGATAGCACAGGCGTTGATGTCCACCAGTGATAACACCAAACAAATCTCTCAGCACACAAGTGTTAGCAATGTTAATAAATTAACTGGAACTGTGTTTGCGAGCAGAAATGTTCAGGGCAGAAATCACGAGTCTGCAACTGCCAGCAGGCCTCAGGTGACCCAGATGACTCAGAGTCTGCAACAAAGGATGAATGCAAGGCAATTCACACCTTGTTGGCGTTGTGGAGGCTTCCATTCAGCCTATTCATGCCGCTTCAAAGGATATGGTTGCAAGAGCTGTGGAACACTGGGGCACCTCCAACAAGCTTGCAGACAAGCTGCAAGCTCTGCAAAACCTGCTAACAACCACTTGGCAGAGGAAGATCGGTCCATGGTGGATCAAAGCAATTTCGAGCCTCAGAGAGAGGAGGCAGATGCTGAAGTACATGGGGTGCACACATTTTTGATGAAATGTCCACCTATAATGCTAAACGTAAAATTGAATGGCTTACCCGTAGCCATGGAACTGGACACTGGCGCTAGCCAATCCATCATGAGTAAAAAGATGTTTGAGAGTCTGTGGTGCAACAAGGCACTCAGACCAGCCCTGAGTCCCAGCCAGACGAAACTGAGAACGTACACCAAAGAGCTTCTCACTGTCCTGGGCAGCGCCATTGTCAAGGTCACCTACGAGGGCATGGTGCATGAACTGCCACTCTGGATTGTCCCGGGCGATGGCCCCATACTGCTTGGAAGGAGCTGGCTGGGCAAAATCCGCTGGAACTGGGATGACATCCGAGCGCTATCACATGTCAATGAGGCCTCATGTACCCAGGTTCTGAACAAATTTCCTTCCTTTTTGAGCCAGGCATTGGAAACTTTTCCGGGGTGAAGGTGCGGATCCACTTGGTCCCAGAGGCACGACCCATTCACCACAAGGCGCGAGCAGTACCTCATATGATGAGGGAGAGAGTGGAAATCGTGCTGGACAGGCTGCAATGTGAGGGCATCATCTCCCCAGTGGAATTCAGCGAGTGGGCCTGCCTGATTATTCCAGTACTCAAAAGTGATGGCACGGTCAGGATTTGCGGCGATTATAAATTAATCGTTTCTCACTACAGGACTAATACCCGCTACCTAAGGCAGACGACCTATTTGCGACGCTGGCAGGAGGCAAGATATTCACCAAGCTCGACCTGACTTCGGCCCACATGATGCAGGAGCTGAAGGAATCTTCAAAGGGCCTCATCTGCATCAACACGCACAAGGGACTGTTGATCTACAACAGATGCCCGTTTGGAATTCGGTTGGCTGCAGCGATCTTCCAGAGAAACATGGAGAGCCTACTCAAGTCGGTACCACGCATGGTGGTTTTTCAGAAAAACATATTGGTCATGGGTCGAGACACCGTCGAGCACCTACAAACCCCGGAGGAGGTCTCCAGCGACTGGATCGCGTAGGGCTGCGGCTGAAAATGTCGAAATGCGTCTTCATGGCAACAGAAGTGGAGATTTTGGGGAGAAAGATTGCGGTGGACGGCATTCGGCCCACAGACGCCAAGACAGAGGCTATCAGGAATGCGCCCAGGCCACAGAATGTCACGGAGCTGCAGTCGCTCCTGGGACTCCTCAACTATTTTGGTAACTTTCTACCAAGGTTAAGCACCCTCTTAGAGCCCCTACATGTGTTATTGTGTAAAGGTGAGAACTGGGTATGGGAAAAAAACAAGTAATTGCTTTTGAGAAAGCCAGAAACATTTTATGCTCCAACAAGCTGCTTGTATTGTATAACCCCTGTAAAAGACTTGTGTTAGTATGTGATGCGTCGTCGTATGGAGTCGGGTGTGTATTACAACAAGCCAACGTTGCGGGGAAGTTGCAACCTGTCGCCTGTGCTTCCAGGACCTTGTCTAAGGCCGAGAGGGCTTACAGCATGATTGAGAAAGTGGCATTAGCGTGTGTGTTCAGGGTAAAGAAAATGCATCAGTACCTGTTTGGCCTCAAATTTGAGCTGAAAATCGATCACAAGCCCCTCACATCCCTGTTCGCTGAAAACAAGGGGATAAATACTAATGCCTCAGCCCGCATACAAAGGTGGGCACTTGCGCTTTCAGCATATAACTATACTATCCACCACAGGCCAGGCACCGAGTACTGTGCGGATGCTCTCAGTCGGCTACCATTGCCCACCACGGGGGTGGAAATGGCGCAGCCTGCAAACTTGTTGATGGTAGCGCAGCCCGCAGACTTGTTGATGGTCATGGAAGCATTTGAAAATGATAAATCACCTGTCACGGCCTGCCAGATTAGGACTTGGACCAACCAAAATCCTCTGCTGTCCCAAGTAAAAAACTGTGTACTGTATGGGAGCTGGGCCAACATCCCCGTTGAATCAAGCCGTTCCAGCGACGAAAGGACGAGCTTTCCATTCAGGCAGACTGCCTGTTGTGGGGTAACCGCGTAGTGCTACCCAAAAAGGGCAGGGAGACATTCATCTCGGATCTCCACAGCACACACCCGGGTATAGTAATGATGAAAGCGATAGCCAGATCCTATGTGTGGTGGCCCAGTATCGACTCTGACTGAGAGTCCTGTGTACGGCAATGCAGCGTGTGTGCTCAGTTGAGCAATGCGCCCAGAGAGGCACCACTAAGTTTGTGGTCCTGGCCCTCCACACCATGGTCGAGGATCCATGTCGACTATGCGGGCCCATTTCCCGGTAACATGTTCCTGGTGGTGGTGGATGCTTTTTCAAAATGGATTGAATGTGAAATAATGTCAAGAAGCACCGCCACCGCCAGCATTGAAAGCCTGAGGGCCATGTTTGCCACTCACGGCCTGCCTGACATACTGGTCAGTGACAACGGGCCATGTTTCACCAGTGCCAAATTTAAAGAATTCATGACCCGCAATGGGATCAAACATGTCACCTCGGCCCCGTTTAAACCAGCCACCAATGGGCAGGCAGAGAGGGCAGTACAAACAATCAAACAGAGCCTTAAACGAGTCACAGAAGGCTCACTCCAAACCCGCCTGTCCCGAGTACTGTTCAGCTACTGCACGAGACCCCACTCCCTCACAGGGGTGCCCCCGGCTGAGCTCCTCATGAAAAGGACACTTAAAACCAGACTCTCGCTGGTTCACCCCAACCTGCCTGATCAGATAGAGAGCAGGCGGCAGCAACAATATGTAAACGATGGTCGCGCCACTGTGTCACGGGAAATTGATCTGAATGACCCTGTGTATGTGCTAAACTATGGACATGGTCCCAAGTGGATCGCGGCACGGTGAGAGCTAAAGAAGGGAATAGGGTGTTTATAGTCAAACTAAACAATGGACAAATTTGCAGAAAGCACCTGGACCAAACGAGGCTGTGGTTCACAGACTGCTCTGAACAACCCACAGCAGACACCATCTTTTTCGAGCCCACAACACACACCCAAAGGATCAACGATACCACGCCGGACCAGGAAATCAAACCCATCACACCCAACAGCCCAGCAAGGCCAGGCTCACCCAGTTGCCCTGCAGGGCCAACAACACGCCAGCCCAGCGAGGGCACAGCCAACACACCAGAGCAGACATTTGTACTGAGGCCATCCACCAGGGAAAGAAAGGCTCCTAATCACCTCACCTTGTAAATAGTTTTCACTTTGACCTTGGGGGGGAGTGATGTTGTAAAGCATGCACTCCCATATTCCACCACCAGGAAGAGCATCCCCTGAAGTCCCAAGGGATTCCAGCATCCCTTGGGAGCACTATATATAAGCCAGCCCCTAAGGCCTGTTACTCACTCTGGAGTGTCTTAATAAAGACTGAGGTCACTGTTACTTTAACCTCCTTGTGTGCGGTCTCATTTGTGTTAGGAACACAACAAGATGGACCTGCACCTTGGCGTCTGTGAAGTTGGTGATGCCTGGTTCAAATAGCGACAGAAACTTGCTCAGCACTAGGACGCACGAGACATCATCCACTGAAGATAGTGCTTTGATGTCGTCCCAATTCCATCGAATTTTTCCCAGCCAGCTTCTGCCAAATAGCTTTGAGCCATCGCCTGGTACAATCCACAGTAATAAATCATGCACAGCTCCATCGTACGTTACCTTAACTGCTGCACTGCCAATGACTGGTATGAGTTCTTTGTTGTAGCTGCGTAGCTTTGTCTGAATCGAGCTCAGTTTGGGCCTCTGTGCCTTGTTGCCCGACAGTTTCTCAAAAGCCTTCTGGCTCATAATTGACTGACTTGCCCCGTGTCCAACTCCACCGTTCAATTTGACTTTCAGCATGATAGGAGGGCTCTAGTTGGTGAAGGTGTGTACCCCATACACTTCTTCCTCGGGTTGAGTTGCCTTTCTTGTTTGTTCTGCGTGATCTGCACTGGATCGATCATCCTCTGCTGACTCTGCCACATGGTGAGTCGCAGCACTCTTGCACATTCTCTGGAGGTGCCCCATTGTTTCACAGCCTTTGCACACGTAGTGCTTGAATCGACATTGATGGGCTCGATGATTACCCCTGCAGCGCCAACATGGTGCTAATGGATTTGCATTCACGCCCGATGGCGGACTCTGAGTCATCCTAGGTCTTGCAGCTGCAGACATGTAGGCCCTGCCATATGCAGTTCTGTCTGCTAGTAATGTTATTTTATGCACAGTACTTGTCGGTGAGCTTCGATGCTGGGAAGATATCTGTCTGGTATTATCGCTCGTGGATATGAATACCTGGGCTATCGTGATGGCCTTGCTCAGGTCTAGGGATTCAGTGAACAGCAGTTTGCGAAGAATGACCTTGTGGCCGATGCCAAGCACAAAAAAGTCCTGCAGCATTTCCCCCAGAAATCCAGCAAATTGACACGTTCCCGCAGGGTGTCTCAGGTCGGCGACATAACTCGTCACATCCTGGTCCTCGGAGCGGTGGTGCGTGTAGAAGCGATACCTGGCCATTAAGATGCTCTCCTTCGGCTTGAGGTGGTTCCGAACCAGCATACAGAATTCTGTATATGTCTTCTCCGTTGGTTTCTCCGGTACTAGCAGATTCTTGATGAGGCCATATATTGTGGACCCACACACGGTGAGGAGAATCGTCCTGCGCTTGATCGCTTTATCGTCCCCATCCAGCTCGTTGGCCACGAAGTATTGGTTAAAACGCTCAATGAAGGCTTCCCAATCATCACCCTCTACAAATCTCTCTAAAATATCAACGGCAGCCATGACCGTGTGAACATTTGTAATCTGTTACTCATCGCCAATTGTTGAGTGTGGAAGAACTCCACAAGACTGAGTACTGTGAGCTAAAACTGATGTGAGCTTAGCCTCTTTAATACAACTCCAGAGTGCCTTAGCAGCATGGCAGACAAACGTTAATACTCCCTTGCACGAGGTGTCCAGGTGACCCTTGGGCCTTCAACAGTTGCGCCCTCTGGTGGCAAGTCTTACACAGTTACAATGTTTACATACATAACAGAAGGGAGATTTGATAGAGGTGTTCAAAATCATGAGGGGTCTAGACAAAGTAGATAGAGAGAAACAGTTCCCATTGGAAGAAGGGTTAAGAAACAGTGGACACAGATTTAAGGTGATTGGCAAAAGAACCAAAGGCAACATAAGAAAAAACTTTTTTACACAGCGAGTGGTTAAGATCTGGAATGCACTGCTAGAACGGGTGGCGGAGGTAGACTTGATTTTATCTTTCAAAAAGAAGTTGGATAAGAATCTGAAGGAAAAACAATTGCAGGGCTATGGGGAAAGGGGAAGGGAGTGGAGTGGGACTTGCTGAGAGTCGGCACAGGCTTGATGGGCCGAATGGCCTTCTTCCATGCTGTAACCATTTTATGAATCAATCCTCACAAATGCATGGTCAATCAGGTGGGGGAGCTTCTAGTTACCTTTCTTAGCTCAAGGGCACTGAGGCCAATTGTAGCACTTAATGGGGGCTAAATTGCCCTGCGACCTGTTTGGCCCAGTGAGATGCGCTGCTAAATCTTGCTGAATTGGGCACTTAGAAAGAGAAAAAGTTGCGGGGCGGTATCAGAGGTGGGAATGGCCTCCGTGGGACGCTGCCGGGGCGTTAGCAGGGCACGATGCTAAGCGCCGTGCTGAGTCGTCACAATGTCTCTCCCCTTCTTTTAAAGGAGAGGGTCGCCTCGAACTCTGCAGCCGCTTTTGTGGTGCCCAATGGGCCGCCAGGGACAGTTTTGGATGCTGTGCCCATGCGATAAAAAAATAGCGTCCCGTTAGCGCCTCCCAGAGATACTAACAGGCCTTTCCCAAAGAGGCAATTAAGCCCCCAATATCTGTGCCCTGGCTGAGATTAGTTAACCTAACATAGATTGGATATAAGACTTGAACCATCTTAGAGTTGCAGTACGCTGAGAATAAATAAATACATATTTGAGCTGAACAAACTCCCACGTGTTGCTGCTCCAGCGGAATTCCTGACTTTATGTAATTATTTCTTTTGCAGTGTTTCTTAAGATCCTCTTAATTATTTTTTAAGATGTTTCATTTGTCAGAATAGTGGGGTTTGTATGATTCAGTTCCCAAAAAGTCATGAAGTTGCAAACTGAGCTATCAAGTGAGCATTTTAAAATATGGGCAAGTCCTAAATAATTGCTGCTGTAAACACAGGCATTTTCAGTGTCTGTCCTTATCACTGTCTGCAGGGTATTTATATTATTCAGGATTATAAATTTTTTGCTGTTTGTTTGCCAACTTAGAAAAACTGTCTCTTAAGGAAAATATGCTTACTCAAACATAACACTGGTACAACTTCTCTAGGGTTCCAAGAAATGTGTACATTCTTTGATTAAAAATGCATTAGGCATTTCTGCTACATTACTCCCTTTCAACTAAACAAGCACTGGGAAAAATCTACTCTGGTTATTGGCCCGTGTGTTTGATAAGACTGTTCTAGGTACAGTCCCTGGTGCCACTGCACAGCAAAACACATTTATTATTAATACACCAGAGATCAAAATCATTACAAGTGTAAAGATTAAAATCCTGTTTGTAAGTGGCTAGGCTCACAGAACCAAAGTTGATTAAAAATTGGATCAATCTTTAGATTTTTCTGATGCACATATAGAGCAAGTACGTAGGAAAAAGGCAGCTTAGTATTCAAACCGATTAGCAGACAATAAAGTTAGTTCAATATAAGGCTGATTATTTCCAGTTGTTGGTTGATGTTGCATACAGAGCATTGAGCTATTTCTCTTACTTTTGTTTTAAGAAACCTCAAAATTGGTTTCAGCCCATATTTGGGTCAAAAATAGGTGATGTATTCAAAGTGACGTATTCAGAAGTTGTACGCCTGAAGCTCGTGTGAAATTGGGTCTCATCAGCATAATTCCAATGAGGTACAGATGGTAATCGGGCACAGAGGCGACTTGTGGGTTGGCTCCTCACCAATTTGGGCTGGCTACAGAGTTGGCAATGGCCCTCAGATAGGTCCTGGCAGTTGGGGGAGGAGAACAGAAGGATAGGCTGAATGCAGGCTGGTGGAGGCCCTCAGGAGTGCTGTGGGGCCAGAAGGAGTACGGTTACTTCTCCTGGCTCTTATATAACATCTTTTTTAAGTCATAAAAAAAATAAACTTATCTTTTTGTTGATGACCTTAAAATGACTGTTGATTAGGCTGCAGCAAGATCAGGAAAATCTGGCGCTGACTAATTTCTGAGCGGGGTCTGTGAACAGGCGTTAAACCCCTCATTAGCATATTGAAGGGGCTGAATGCTTGTTTCAGGCAGCTGCCAGGGACCCCCGAATATCGCCTGAGCCAAATTGGATTGCATATTTTCCGGGCACCTTTGGGGCATGGAACAGACACATTGAGATGCTTGTCCTCCCGAGGTGCAAAGCCATTGCACAGGACATCACAAAACTTGAATTGAATAGGAGGGAAAAATAAGTAAATCAGCAATTAGCGGTTAGGTTACAAGCAGTTTCTAGTTTAAAAGTCTTTGGGTTGAGAAGATTGATGGAGGTAAGGCGTGCCATGGTTTTGAGACCTGAGAGAAGAATGAGTTAGAGTTGGAGACAGTGTGAAGAGTCACAAGGAGTGATTTTGTAATCCTGCGCTCTATTGTGGAGCGGCAGTCTCAGGAAGTGCATCTTGGGAAATTGTGGCCATGCTGTCCGTTTCCTGAGGTGCCCTTGCTGTGATTTCAATATGGTTGCAGTGAGGATGTAGGGAGGAAAAGGAAAGCCTAGCGCATTGCATTTGGAGTTTAAGAGAAACAAGAGAGAGAAGTTTAAAAAGTATTCATGCTTGTAAGCAACATAAAAAAAAATCACTTGTTTATTGTGGTAAATTAGAGCGATATCACTGAGACCAACTTATTTTACAGCATTCACTAATTTATGCTAAAAAGGAAACAACTATAAAGTGGAAAACACATTATATTCATAGGAACATAGATAAAAAATATCATGGTCCATTTAGTTCTCCTTTTACCATTCTGGTAGTGGTATGATACAACAATAATGGAGTTTGATATGTATGGTACTTTTACATTGTTTCTATGTTTCTATGAACGCTAGATGGCCCCCTGATGGGAGTAAGCACATATCAGCAATCGCACTCCAAGGTATCTTTTATGTTGTTTATATTATTGTTTGACAGAATTTTCTAGAGCGTCTGGAAATAAAAGCTGCTAATAGGTGCCAAACCAATGTGAGTGTTTATTAGGACATATCAGTTGTTGACTGATCTCTATGACAGGGTAATTTCACTAGGTGATTCGATCAATATTTTCAAGGTATTATGGGGAATTGATATGGCAGATAGAGAGAAACTATTTCCACTGCTCAGGGAGTCTAGGACTAGGGGATATAGCCTAAAAATTAGAGCCAGATCTTTAGCACGTGAAGTTAGGAAACACCTTTATATGCAAAGGGTAATAGAAGTTTGAAATGCTCTTCCACAAACGGCAGTTGATGCTAGGTCAATTATTAATTTTAAATCTGAGATTGATAGATTATTGTTAACCAAAGATATTAAAGGATATGGGGTATAAGTACAGATCAGCCATGATCTCATTGACTGGCAGAACAGACTTGAGGGGCTAAATGGCATATCCCTGTTCCTAAGTTTCTATGTCTGACTATGACAAAGGTAAACTATCCCTTCCCGTCTTTCTTGACCTGTTCACAGCCTTTGACATGGTTGACCACTCTATTATCTTCCTTGAATGCCTCTCCACCATCGTCCAGCTGGGTGGGACTTCACTCGCCTAGTTCCATTCTTATCGATCCAATCGTAGGCAGAAAATCACCTGCAATGGCTTCTCTTCCCACTCCCGCATCATTCCCTCTGGTGTCCCCCAAAGATCTATCCTTGGCCCCCTCTTATTTCTCATTTATATGCTGCCCCTTGGCGACATCATCCGAAAACATGGTGTCTGTTTTCACATGTATGTTGACGACACACAGCTCTACCTCACCACCACTTCTCTCGATCCCTCCATGCTCTCTAAATTATCAGACTGCTTGTCCGACATTCAGTACTGAATGAGCAGAAATTTTCTTCAAATTAAATATTGGGAAGACCGAAGCCATTGTCTTTCATCCCCACCACAAACTCCATTCCCTAGCCACCGACTTCATCCCTCTCCCTAGCATCTGTCTGAGGCTGAACCAGACTGTTCGCAACCTTGTTATATTTGACCCTGAAATGTGCTTCCGACCAAATATCCACGGCATAACTAAAAGCGTCTATTTCCACCTCCATAACATTGCCCATCTCCGCCCCTGCCTCAGCTCATTTGCTGGTGAAACCCTTATCCATGCCTTTGTTACCTCTAGACATGACTACTCCAATGCACTCCTGGCTGGCCTCCCACATTCTACCCTACATAAGCTTGCGAGGTCATCCAAAACGCGACAGCCCGTGTCCTAACTTGCACCAAGCCCCGTCACCCATCACCCCTGTGTTCGCTGACCGACATTGGCTATCGGTTAAGCAATGCCTCGATTTTAAAATTCTCATCCTTGTTTTCAAATCCCTCCATGGCCTTGCCTGTCCCTGTCTCTGTAATCTCCTTCAGCCTCACAACCCCCCTCCCCCCCACCTGAGATATCTGCGCTCCTCAAATTCTGCCCTCTTGAGCATCTCTGATTATAATCGCTCAACCATCAGTGGCTGTGCCTTCAGCTGCTTAGGCTCTACGCTCTGGAACTCCTTCCCTAAACCTCTCCAACTCTCTACCTCTCTCTCCTCCTTTAAGACGCTCCTTAAAACCTATCTCTTTGACCAAGCTTTTGGTCATCTGCTATAATTGTTTCTTATTTAGCTCGATGTCAAATTTTTGTCTTATAATACTACTGTGAAGAGCCTTGGGACATTTTACTACGTTAAAGACGCTATATAAATACAAGTTGTTGTTGTTCTATCAATTAGAACAGACCCAGATATGAGGCAAGTAAAACCTCTAGTTGTGGAAAGCTTTGGGAACCATAACTCCAAAGTCACTTGTTCCTCCTGAGCATGCTACACTTTCCAAATGTCATGTCTCAAGTTACTCATACACTGTATCCCAAAATATTGGCCCTGCAATTGTGGCCTCTCCAGGTGCATACGATGTGCGCACGTGCCCGAAGAGGCCTCGCAAGTCCCAAGTTTAGGCGCGCAAAACGCATGTGCCTGAACCTGGCACTTGCGATCTGTCAAAATGGGAGAAAGGCCATCGCAGGCGGAGATTTGGGCTATTTGTTTTAATAGATAGAAAAAATGAATGTTATTACTTATTTTTATATTAAAAACCCTGTCTATGAAGGCAAGTGTATTTTTAACACTAGTAAAACATTTTTTTTAAATTTCAAAACAATACATTTTTCTCTGAAACATTTAATTTAATGCAATTTCTATTAATGTTAAAAAGTGAAGTGTTTTTTTTATTATGTTTGAGTTTTTTGACATTAGGGATATTGTCATTGGTAGTAATGGGAGCTTGGAGCTCCCGTTACTATGAATGAGAATACTACATTATATTCAGATTCTCCGTGATCTTAACTTTAATAAGAGTTTCCATACCTTTACCGACAATGGACATCAAACTCACTGTTCTGTGGTTTCCTGGGTCACTTTTGCTACCTTTTAAAAGAAATAGGAGTAGCATCTGCCTTTCTCCAGTCCCCATGTACCTCACCAGTATTCAATTTCTGGGACACTTTCAGAAATCATTTCTGAAAGATTTGTGCCAGAGTTCCTGCAATTTCTTCTCTTAGTTTCTTAAGGATTCTCAAATACATTTTATCAGGTCCCTGAGCTTTATTTACCTTAAGTTTGCACAGCTGGTTGCCAACTGTGCTGATAGTAATATGAATAATGTCACAACTTAACTAAACAACAACCTCCAGTTCCCCTTCCAGATCAGATAAGTTACCTGTCTCCTCCTTGGTAGAAACTGAGGCAAAACTTATTTAACGCTTTTACAGCCTGTGTAGCCTCAGTTATCATACCCTTACCTGATCCCATTTTCAGTGGCCCCAATCCATCCCTGGTTTATCTTTCTCTCTTATTATAGCTAAAAAACCCTTTTTATTATCCTTCACTTCTCTTGCTATATTCAATTTGAAAATTTTGTTTACCATTCTGATGCTTTTTTACACTCCTGGCATGTCTTTTGGTATTGAATCAACTTAATTCTATGCCATTCTGTTTCTTCATGACCTTAAATATCTGTTTTTTCTTCTTTATGAGTTGCTTGGTAGACCCGTTCAACTAGGTAGGGATGCCTTTAAGCTTGGTACCTTTGCTTTGCATGTGTATACATTGGTTCATTGCATTTGGAATCACCTCCTTCAATGAATTCCATAGTTCCTACACCCCCCCTACCCATATTTAAATCTGCCAGGCCACTCTGATAAGACTTCTCGAGTGCATATAGTTGGTCCTCTTCAAATTTGGCAATTTTGTTTGGGTTTTTATAACCTCACTGATACTTGTAATGTCAAATGGTGTTACATTATGATCACTGGTACCGACAACCTCACTAACTTTTGTGTTGGAGATATGATTGTCCCTGTAATGTATGCATCTGTCAGTATGCTCACAGGTTTGTAGAGCTGTCGAAAACAAAAAAACCCCACAAAAAATACAAAAAAACAAAAAAAGCAAAAAAGGGCCTTGATAAGTGTTGGAGTGTCCCCCAGATTAGGGGGCACTTGATTTAACTATTTTGTTCTCCAGAGTTGTAGAGCTGTCGCATTGTGAGTGGCTTCGCCAGTCACGTGATGTTCACAGAACTCAATAAAACCCCAGTCAGTTGGGTCTAGGTCATCTACGATGAGGTATGCAGTTATGAGCCGAGTGGATGAACTGGTAATGTGTAGTGTGATTGTTAAACCTTTGTTACTAAACCAACTAGTTCTTAATAGCAATGTGTTGCTATGAATTCTTAAGCAAAGAACCCGTGAAGCAAATACATTACAAAATGGCGACAAGAATGGGAGTTTCTTCATGAAGAAATTTTTATGGAATTTCATTTTGAAGGCAAATGCAAGTGGAGCACAGCAAGAAGTTATACCGGCAGCTAAGTTCCCAAATGATAGTCTGGCAGTACCATTTTTTTTGTGAGGAATTCAGCATGAAGAACCTCGACCTGTTATTCATTCCCACCTGGACGACAGCAATTGATTCCTAACTTACTCCATCTAGCATTCTATCAATCCGGGATATAAGTCATCCTCGACTCTGAGGGACTGCCTAAGAAGAAGAATCCAGGCTATCAGAACTTTGACCTGTGCACCGGGAAGCAATATACCATTTGTTTTCTGGGTTCAGTTTGCACAGAATACTAACGGTAAATTCAATTATCAAATCCTCCAATACCACAACCTATCTGTTACTCTGTTTCCCTCCTTCCCTGCTGGACTGCCTCAGTACGTCGCACATCCTTGCCTGTCGCAGCCAACTCCCGAGCCTCCACATCATCTCTTTCCAGAGGACAGAAACTGTTCAAGAGCACTAGGGATGATTACATTAGACCTACGACCCGACCACAATTTCTGGCCCGCTTTCTAACAGAAATACATCCTTCTCCTTCAAGTACTGCAGTCTCCTCTCCTCCTCTGGCCCCCAATGTGGTTTTCTTAAATACGTGAACTAGAAAACCTTCTCCCTCCCTAATATTTTGGTGCATAGCCAGTGTTCACTAAGGCTGACCACTTCATCCTTGTGTGAACTGACCAATTTGCAGTTGTTGCAGATGAAACCATCCAAAATATTCACCTGGACGGCAAACCTTTCACAACTTCTGCAAAACACGATGTACACCCTTCTCGTTCAACTTCAATGTTTTAAGCTTGTTTGAGTTTAAAAAAAATGTAAGTTAAAGAAAAGACAGACAAACCCCCTTCAATTAAATTTCTTGAATTTCCCCCTTTTCCCTCATTTTGTTTTCATTTTTGCTTAAGTCCCTCGGTTAATTTACATAGCTTCCCCTACCTCCTCTTCACCTAATCTCCACCTAATTCCCACTCTGACCAAATTCTTGCTTTAGAAGTTTTCACTCTGTGAAAATCTCACTCTGCTGTGTTTTCAGTTCTATCCATGTGTACCTATAGATGATTTAGCTTCTATTTGTCACGCAAAGTAGTGAATTTAAACACAGGAAAGGTAAGAAAATATGAAAGCCTGGATCAAGGAAAGTCCATTTGGCCTCATTAAGCCCACTCTTTCCACAAACTCGTACAGCATAATTTCATTATGTTTAGAATGACAAATTGAAGTTAACTCAGTGCTCTCCTATGTTAGGTGCCTCAAGTGACCACTTAAACTGCAGCAATGACAGATACGCGAAGCTAGCCACCTGCCCTTTTGGTTGAGTATGTAGAACATAAGAACATAAGAAATAGGAACAGGAGAAATAGGAACAGGAATAGGAATAGGAACAGGAACATAAGAAATAGGATCAGATGGCTGATCTGATCATGAACTCAGCTCCACTTCCCTGCCCGCTCCCCATAACCCTTTACTCCCTTATCCCTCAAAAATCTGTCTATCTCCGCCTTAAATATTTTCAATGACCCAGCCTCCACAACTCTCTGGGGCAGAGAATTCCATAGATTTACAACCCTCTGAGAGAAGAAATTCCTCCTCATCTCAGTTTTAAATGGCGGCCCTTATTCTAAGACTATGTCCCCTGGTTTTAGTTTCCCCTATGAGTGGAAATATCCTCTCTGCATCCACCTTGTCGAGCCCTCTCATTATCTTATATGTTTCGATAAGATCACTTCTCATTCTTCTGAACTCCAATGTGTATAGACCCAACCTACTCAACCTATCCTCTTAAGCCAGCCCCTCATCTCCGGAATTAACCTAGTGAACCTTCTCTGAACAGCTTCCAATGCAAGCATTTCCTTCCTTAAATACGGAGACCAAAACTGTACGCAGTACTCCAGGTGTGGCCTCACCAATATCCTGTACAGTTGTAGCAGGACTTCAATGCTTTTATACTCAATCCCCCTTAAAATAAAGGTCAACATTCCATTTACGTTCCTGATTATTTGCTGTACCTACATACTAACTTTTTATGTTTCATGCACAAGGACCCCCAGGTCTCTCTGTACTGCAGCACTTTGCAACTTTTCTCCATTTAAATTATAATTTGTTTTTCTATTTTTTCTGTCAAAGTGGATAACCTCACACTTTCCCACATTATAATCCATCTGCCAACTTTTTGCCCACTCACTTAGCTTGTCTATATCCCTTTCCAGATTTTTGTGTCCTCCTCACAATTTGCTTTCCCACCCATCATTGTATCATCATCAAACTTGGCTACATTACACTCGGTCCCCTCATCCAAGTCATTAATATAAAGTGTAAATAGTTGAGGCCCCAGCACCGATAACTGCAGCACCCTATTAGTTACTGTTTGCCAACCAAAAAATGACCCATTTATCCTGACTCTCTGTTTTCTGTTAGTTAGTTAGCCAATCCTCTATCCATGCTAATAACCCCAACCCGTGAGCTTTTATCTTGTGCGGTAGCCTCTTGTGTGGCACCTTAACGAATGCCTTCTGGAAATCCAAATACACCACATCCACTGGTTCCCCCTTATCCGCCCTGCTCATTACATCCTCAAAAAACTCCAGCAAATTTTTCAAACATGATTTCCCTTTCATAAAACCATGCTGACTCTGCTTGATTGAATTATGCTTTTCCAAATACCCTGCTACTGCTTTCTTAATAATGGACTCCAGCATTTTCCCAACGACAGCCCAACGGCTAACTGGTCTATAGTTTCCTGCTTTCTGTCTGCCTCCTTTTTTAAATAGGGGCGTTACATTTGCGGTTTTCCAATCTGCTGGGACCGTCCCAGAATCCAGGGAATTTTGGTAGATTACAACCAATGCATCCACTATCTCTGCAGCCACTTCTCTTAAGACCCTATGATGTAAGGCATCATGTCCAGGGGACTTGTCTGCCTTTAGTCCCATTATTTTACGTAGTATTACTCCATTAGTGATAGTGATTGTATTAAGTTCCTCCCTACCTAAAGCTCCTTGATTATCCACTGTTGGGAAGTTTTTAGTATCTTCTACCATGAAGACCGATACAAAATATTTGTTTAACATCTCTGCCATTTCCCTGTTCTCCATTATTAATTTCCCAGTCTCATCCTCCAAGGGAACAACATTTACTTTAGCCACTCTTTTCCTTTTCATGTATGTGTCAAAACTCTTACTATCTGTTTTTATATTTTGTGCTAGTTTACTTTCATAATCTATCTTCCCTCTCTTAATCATTTTTTTAGTCGTTCTTTGCTGGCTTTTAAAAATTTCCCAATCCTCTGGCCTCCCACTAGTCTTGACCACATTGTATGCCTTTGTTTTCAATTTGATATGCACCCTTATTTCCTTAGTTAGTCACGGATGGTTATCCCTTCTCTTAGTCTTTCCTTCTTATTGGGATATATTTTTGTTGCGACTTATGAAATAAGGAGGCAAGAATTTAATTTTATTAAATAGGGAAGATAAATAATAGAGATGCTATTGCTCCTGAGCTAATAACAATTATCTCTGTGATGTCCCTTAATTTCAGACCAACCTACACACATTTTCTATAAATACACAGACATAATCACTCAGAATATCTCATTCTGCTTATGCTTGCTGAGAGAAATTGGAAACCAGACAGGCTTTTGCAGATAAAAGTAACGCCTGCAAACCTCTCATGAAAAATAACCCATTTCATGTCTGCAACATTATTTTGTTAGAGATAATCGGTGACCTACTTCAGTTAAATTATAGTGTATCAAAAAAAATTACAAGATTAAAAACCAAACTGGAGATGAAATCCAGCCAGAGCATACCCTCAGGATACTAATATGCACAACATGACTGTGCATCTCATGAGCGATGGGAAATTTTCATTATTGGGAAATGGAGTTCAGTAATTCACTTGTCACCAAACCAATAGCCAGTATGAAAACTCAATATCATTTTGAAAATATGCATCTTTATTGCCCTCTGTAGCAATAGCTTCTGCCCAATTTCTGTTTGTAAACGCTATCAATGACAGTTGAAAATCATGTAAAAACCCATAATCTTAGAGCGATTGAAATTCAAGACTCTCTGATAGTCTGAGGTGCTGAAATTATTTTTGAAACAGCTACATTTTAAGTGGTGGAAGCCTGTTTACAACCTGCTTCTGAGGCGAATATTCTTGCAGCGTGTTCCCCTGATGGATTAATAGGAAAATGAAAACATCCTAGGTTTGGGCAACCGAGCCATATAGAGACCAGCGACTTCTCAGATTCAATCCCCAGTCTGTGCTGAATTAGTTGATTTAAGCCAAGATGACAGCAGGGCTCTCCAACTGGCTTCATAGGATAAAGGTCTTATTACTGATTGCTACTCAGTTTGCATATGTGGTCATCACCTCGGGATCGGACCAGGCACTGTTGTGATGCCCCTTACAGCCTAATAAACTGCCAACAATTTACCAGTAGCTGGCATTGCCAGTGTTAATTGGCTAACCTGTTGCGAATTTCCCAGGGTCAGCTTAATATAATTTTTCTTTTGGCTTTCTGCCCGCACTGGAGAGCTCGCCTCAGACTTTGGGCCCTTCCACCATGGGGCAGATTGAAAGTGGGATAGGAAACGGCAACGTAGATTTCTGTTGCCTAAGATTTAAAACCCCCATGGGGAAAGAGCATATTGACCATCACACACATGATCCATTCCTTCAGGCAGGGGGATTTACACTTTAAAGGGTCTTGTGCCAGAAGACACCAGTAATATGCCAAACTTACTTGCATCTTGTGTTGCTATGGCAAGGATGTTGGGAAATATGGCACATAATGCCATCCCCCCATTACCATCCACTGGTGGAATGCAGAAGTGGCAGTGATTGTTAGGGAGCTGATGGGAATGCGCTTCACTTGATTTTCTGCCCTTCCCACCCTCTGGAGTAATGGAGGAATCGATCGTAACCGAGAAAGAAAATCTTCACTTTCTAGGCTTTCACAAGTATACGGGAACTTTAGTGGGTCAGCCACAGAACTTTACATAAGTACTTGGGTGGTCTGCAAGTCTGGGTTTTTAGGAAAGGAGGGGAGCCATTGGGGAAAATAAAAGATTCTTACTGTGATAGTGAATGCTTATTTCACTCTCTGGGGCCAATTTTATATTGAACAAATCGGTTTTAATGGGGCAGCACTCTGGCCCCCACCATTGTTAGAGGGGTCTACTGCTGGATGGCCTAAGCACCATTGTTCCAGGTGGTAAACCCTTTTACTATGTATATCAGGATCCTGTGACATATATAGGACACCGATTAGCATTTGATGACAGATTTGGGCAGAGCTCCAACCAATTTGACTGGCTGCCAGACGAAGAAGGGTCCAAAACGGTAAGTGTTAAATTCTTATGGTGGGTGCAAGGAAAAGCAGGAGTGCTCCTCAGTGCCCCCGCAAAAAACATCTGGGTGGCAGCTGCCCTGGGCTGCAAACCCTAACCCCCCGCCACCAACCCGCCACAATCACAAACCCCTCTCTCCCCTCAGGACTTCACTTGCTGCCGAAGGCCACCCTGTATTTGACAAGGTGCCACATAAAAGGTTACTGCACAAGATAAAAGTTCACGGGGTTGGGGGTAATATATTAGCATGGATAGAGGATTGGTTAACTAACAGAAAACAGAGAGTCGGGATTAATGGTTCATTCTCAGGTTGGCAATCAATAACTAGTGGGGTGCCGCAGGGATCAGTACTGGTACCCCAACTATTTACAATTTATATTAACGACTTGGAAGAAGGAACTGAGTGTAACGTAGCCAAGTTTGCTGACGATACAAAGATGGGAGGAAAAGCAATGTGTGAGGAGGACACAAAAAATCTGCAAAAGGACATAGACAGGCTAAGTGAGTGGGCAAAAATTTGGCAGATGGGGTATAATGTTGGAAAGTGTGAGATCATGCACTTTGGCAGAAAAAAATCAAAGAGCAAGTTATTATTTAAATGGAGAAAGATTGCAAAGTGCCTCAGTACAACGGGACCTGGGGGTAGTTGTGCATGAAACACAAAAGGATAGTGTGCAGGTATAGCAGGTGATCAGGAAGGCCAATGGTATCTTGGCCTTTATTGCAAAGAGGATGGAGTACAAAAGCAGGGAAGTCTTGCTACAGCTATATAAGGTATTGGTGAGGCCACACCTGGAATACTGCGTGCAGTTTTGGTTTCCACATTTACGAAAGGATATAGTTGCTTTGGAGATGGTTCAGAGAAGGTTCGTTAGGTTGATTCCGGGGATGAGGGGGTTGACTTATGAGGAAAGGTTGAGTAGGTTAGGCCTCTACTCATTGGAATCCAGAAGAATGGGAGGTGATCTTATCGAAATATATAAGATTATGAGGGGGCTTGACAAGGTGGATGCAGAGAGAATGTTCCACTGATGGGGGAGACTAGAACTTAGAGGGCATAATCTTAGAATAAGGGGCCACACATTTTAAACAGAGATGAGGAGAAATTTCTTCTCTCAGAGGGTTGTAAATCTGTGGAATTCGCTGCCTCAGAGAGCTGTGGAAGCTGGAACATTGAATAAATTTAAGACAGAAATAGATGGTTTCTTGAATGCTAAGGGGATAAGGGGTTATGGGGAACAGGCGGGGAAGTGGAGCTGAGTCCATGATCAGATCAGCCATGATTTTATTGAATGGCGGAGCAGGCTCGAGGGGCCGTATTTCTTATGTTCTTATGTTCTTATGTTCTTATGTTCTTATGTATTGTAGGCACCTGAGCTCATTGTAGGACGCTGCATCTGGATTGCCGGATTTGATCGGGCAGCTCCCCAGCTCTATTTAATTAAGATCCAGGCCTCAAAATGGCTCCGACCTCCTGCAGCGAGGATAGGTGGCTGGCTGCCTGAGAGTTAAAATCTACCCCATTATCTGGTTAAAAGAAATCTTATAATAGAAAGATTAGACAGGACTTTCAGTGTCACGAGGATGAAGTCATCGAGGAATGGGAGTCCATGGGAGGCCCATAAAAGGCCCAGCAGCGTCGGAGGAGTGGTGAGTCGTCGAGGAGCGGGAGTCCAGGGGAGGCCCATAAAAGGCCCAGCAGCATCAGAGGAGCGGTGAGTCGGCAAGGAGTGGGAATCCAGGGTAGGCCCCTAAAACGCCCAGCAGCATCGAAGGAATGGTGAGTCGTTGAGAAGCTAGCTGGTGCTGCTGCAGCAGGGAGAGAAGGCAAAAAAGAAGTAAAAAGAAATCAAAGTGTGCCAAAGGAGTAAGTGATTGGTTGGTGACTGGTGAATACTTTTTCTTTTCCTTTATCAATAAGAAACTTTTGGCATTGTTGCAAAATTAAATTAATTTAAGAGTTAAGTCATGGCAGGAGAGCCCAGACCCGTGTCATGCTCTTCGTGTGCTATGTGGGAAGTCAGGGATGCTTCCAGTTTTCCTGACAACTAAATGTGTAGGAAGTGTATCCAGCTGCAGCTCTTGACAGACCACATTGCGGCATGGGAGCTGCACATGGATTCACTCTGGAGCATCCGCGATGCTGAGGATGTCGTGAATAGTACGTTTAGTGAGCTGGTCACACCGCAGGTAAAGGTTACTTCGGCAGATAGTTGACCATCAGACAGAGCAGTGGAAAGAAGGTAGTGCAGGGGTCCCCTGCGGTCATACCCTATGAAACAGATACACCGCCTTGGGTGCTGTTGGGGGGAGATGACTCATCAGGGGATGGCAGCAGCAGCCAAGTTCATGGCACCATGGGTGGCTCTGCTGCACAGGAGGGCAGGAAAAAGAGTGGGAGAACTATAGTGGTAGGTGATTCTATTGTTAGGGGAATAGATAGACATTTCTGCGGCCACATTCGAGACTCCAGGATGATATGTTGCCTCCCTGGTGCAAGGGTCAAGGATGTCTCGGAGCAACTCAGGACATTTTGGAGGGAGAGGGTGAACAGCCACTAGTCGTGGTGCATATAGGTACTACCAATATAGGTAAAAAACGGGATGAGGTCCTCCAAGCTGAATTTAGGGAGCTAGGAGTTAAATTAAAAAGTCGGACCTCAAAGGTAGTAATCTCAGGATTGCTACCAGTGCCACGTGCTAGTCAGAGTAAAAATAGCAGGATAGCTAAGATGAATACGTGGCTTGAAGAGTGGTGCAGGAGGGAGGGATTCAAATTCTTGGTTCATTGGAACCAGTTCTGGGGGATGTGGGACTAATACAAACCGGACGGTCTGCACCTGGGCAGGACCGGAACAAATGTCCAAGTGGGAGTGTTTGCTAGTGTTGTTGGGGAGGGGTTAAACTAATATGGCAGGGGGATGGGAATCTATGCAGGGAGACAGAGGGAAGTAGAATGGGGGCAGAAGCAAAAGATAGAAAGAAGAAAAGTAAAAGTAGAGGGCAGAGAAACGCAAGGCAAAAATCAAAATGGGCCACATTACAGCAAGATTCTAAAGGGACAAAATGTGTTAAAAAGACAATCTTGAATGCTCTGTGCCTCAATGCGAGGAGTATTCATAATAAGGTGGACAAATTAACTGCGCAGGCAGCTATTAATGAATATGATATAATTGGGATTACGGAGACATGGCTCCAGGGTGACCAAGGCTGGGAACTCAACATCTAGGGGTATTCAACATTCAAGAAGGATAGACATAAAGGAAATGGAGATGGGGTAGCATTGCTGGTTAAAGAGGAAATTAACACAATAGTAAGGAAGGACATTAGCTTGGATGATGTGGAATCTGTATGGGTAGAGCTGCGGAATACCGAAGGGCAGAAAATGCTAGTGGGAGTTGTGTACAGACCACCAAACAGTAGTAGTGAGGTTGGGGACAGCACCAAACAAGAAATTAGGAATGCGTGCAATAAAGATACAGCAGTTATAATGGGAGACTTTTTTTGTGTTCCTAACACAGATGAGACTGCACACAGTGAGGTTAAAGTAACAGTGACCTCAGTCTTTATTAAGACACTCCCGAGTGAGGAACAGGCCTTAGGGGCCGGCTTATACACAGTGCTCCCAAGGGATGCTGGGATCCTTTGGGACTTCAGGGGATGCGCTCCCTGGTGACGTAACATGGGAGTGCATGCTTTACAGATGCACAACATCACTCCCGCCCCAAAGTCAAAGTGAAAACTATTTACAAGGTGAGGCAGTCGGGAGCATTTCTTTCCCTGGTGGACTGCCTCGGTACAAATGTCTGTTCTGGTGTGTTGGCTATGCCCTCGCTGGGCTGGCGAGTTGTTGGCCCTGCAGGGCTGCTGGGTGATCCTGGCCTTTCTGGGCTGTTGGACGTGATGGATTCGATTTCCTGGTCCGGGGTGGTATTGTTGATCCTTTCAGTGTGTGTTGTGTACTTGAAAAAGGTGGTGTCTGCTGTGGGTTGTTCAGGGCAGTCTGTGAGCCGCAGCCTCGTTTGGTCCAGGTGCTTTCTACAAATTTGTCCATTGTCTAATTTGACTATAAACACCCTACTCCCTTCTTTAGCTATCACCGTGCCCGCAATCCACTTGGGACCATATCCATAGTTTAGCACATACACAGGGTCATTCAGATCAATTTCCCGTGACACAGTGGCGCGACCATCGTTTACATTTTGTTGCTGCCTCCTGCTCTCTACCTGGGGTAAGCCAGCGAGAGTCTGGTTTTAAGTGCCCTTTTCATGAGTCGGGGGCACCCCTGTGAGCAAGTGGAGTCTCATGCGGTAGCTGAGCAGTACTTGGGACAGGCGGGTTTGGAGTGAACCTTCTGTGACTCATTTAACGCTCTGTTTGATTGTTTGTACTGCCCGCTCTGCCTGCCCATGGAAGGCTGGCTTAAACGGGGCCGAGGTGACATGTTTGATCCCATTGCGGGTCATGAATTCTTTAAATTCAGCACTGGTGAAACTTGGCCCGTTGTCACTGACCAGTATGTCAGGCAGGCCGTGGGTGGCAAACATGGCCCTCAGGCTTTCAATGGTGGTGGTGGCCGTGCTTCCCGACATTATTTCCCATTCAATCCATTTTGAAAAAGCATCCATCACCACCAGGAACATTTTACCGAGAAACGGACCCACATAGTCGACATGGATCCTCGACCATGGTCTGGAGGGCCAGGACCACAAACTTAGTGGTGCCTCTCTGGGCGCGTTGCTCAACTGAGCAAACACGCTGCATTGCCATACACAGGACTCTAATTCAGAGTCAATACCGGGCCACCACACGTGGGATCTGGCTATTGTTTTCATCATTACTATACCCGGGTGTGTGCTGTGGAGATCCAAGATGAAAGTCTCCCTGCCCTTTTTGGGTAGTTCTACGTGGTTACCCCACAACAGGCAGTCTGCCTGAATGGACAGCTCGTCCTTTTGCTGCTGGAACGGCTTGATTAGCTCTTGCATTTCAACGGGGATGCTGGCCCAGCTCCCATGCAGTACACAGTTTTTTTTTACTAGTGACAGCAGAGGATCTTGGCTGGTCCAAGTCCTAATCTGGCGGGCCGTGACAGGTGATTTATCATTTTCAAACACTTCCATGACCATCAACAAGTCTGCGGGCTGCGCCACCATCAACCCTGTGGTGGGCAATGATAGCCGACTGAGAGCATCCGCACAGTTCTCGGTGCCTGGCCTGTGGCGGATGGTATAGTTATACGCTGATACCGCGAGTGCCCACCTTTGTATGTGGGCTGAGGCATTAGTATTTATCCCCTTGTTTTCAGCAAACAGGGATATGAGGGGCTTGTGATCGGTTTCCAGCTCAAATTTGAGGCCAAACAGGTACTGATGCATTTTCTTTATCCCGAACACACACGCTAAAGCCTCTTTCTCAATCATGCTGCAGGCCCTCTCAGCCTTAGATAAGCTCCTGGAGGCATAGGCGACAGGTTGCAACTTCCCAGCAACGTTAGCTTGTTGTAATACACACCTGACTCCGTATGACGATGCGTCACATGCTAGCACAAGTCTTTTACACGGGTTATACAATACAAGCAGCTTGTTGGAGCATAAAATGTTTCTGGCTTTCTCAAAAGCAATTACTTGTTTTTTCCCCCATACCCAGTTCTCACCTTTACGCAATAACAGATGTAGGGGCTCTAAGAAGGTCCTTAACCCCGGTAGGAAGTTAACAAAATAGTTGAGGATTCACAGGAACGACTGCAGCTCCATGGCATTCTGTGGCCTGGGCGCATTCCTGATAGCCTCTGCCTTGGCACCTGTGGGCCGAATGCCGTCCGCCGTGATCTTTCTCCCCAAAAACTCAATTTCTGTTGCCATGAAGACGCATTTCGACCTCTTCAGCCGCAGCCCTTCGCAATCCAGTCGCTGGAGGACCTCCTCCAGGTTTTGTAGGTGCTCGACAGTGTCCCAACCCGTGATCAACATGTCATCCTGAAAAACCACCGTGCATGGTACCGACTTGAGTAGGCTCTCCATGTTTCTCTGGAAGACTGCTGCAGCCGACCGAATTCCAAACGGGCATCTGTTGTAGATGAACAGTTCCTTGTGCGTGTTGATGTAGGTGAGGCCCTTCGAAGACTCCTCCAGCTATTGCGTCATGTCGGCCGAAGTCAGGTCGAGCTTGGTGAATGTCTTGCCTCCTGCCAGCGTCGCAAATAGGTCATCTGCCTTAGGTAGTGGGTATTGGTCCTGTAGCGAGAAACGATTAATAGTTACTTTATAATCGCCACAAATCCTGACTGTGCCATCACTTTTGAGTACTGGAACAATCGGTCTGGCTCACACGTTGAATTCCACGAGGGAGATGATGCCTTCGCATTGCAGCCTGTCCACCTCGATTTCCACTCTCTCCCTCATCATATGAGGTACGGCTCACGCCTTGTGGTGAATGGGTCTTGCCTCTGGGACCAAGTGGATCCGCACCTTCGCACCGGAAAAGTTTCCAATGCTTGGCTCAAAAAGGGAAGGAAATTTGTTCAGAACCTGGGTACATGAGGCCTCATCGACATGTGATAGCGCTCGGATGTCATCCCAGTTCCAGCGGATTTTGCCCAGCCAGCTCCTTCCAAACAGTGTGGGGCCATCGCCCGGGACAATCCAGAGTGGCAGTTCGTGCACCGTGCCCTCATAGTTGACCTTGACCATGGCGCTGCCCAGGACAGTGATGAGCTCTTTGGTCTACGTTCTCAGTTTTGTGTGGATGGGGCTCAGGGCTGGTCTGAGTGCCTTGTTGCACCACAATCTCTCAAACATCCTTTTACTCATGATGGATTGGCTAGCACCAGTGTCCAGTTCCATGGCTACAGGTAAGCCATTCAATTTTACATTTAGCATTATTGGTGGACATTTCGTCAACAACGTGTGCACCCCGTGTACTTCAGCATCTGCCTCCTCTCTTTGAGGCTCGAAATTGCTTTGATCCACAATGGACCGATCTTCCTCTGCCACGTGGTTAGCAGGTTTTGCAGAGCTTGCAGCTCGTCTGCAAGCTTGTTAGAGGTGCCCCATTGTTCCACAGCTCTTGCAAACATATCCTTTGAAGCGGCATGAATAGGCTGAATGGAAGCCTCCACAACGCTAACAAGGTGTGAATTGCCTTGCATTCATCCTTTGTTGCGGACTCTGAGTCATCTGGGTCACCTGAGGCTTGCTGGCAGTTGCAGACTCGTGGTTTCTGCCCTGTACATTTCTGCTCGCAAACACAGTTCCAGTTAATTTATGAACATTGCTAGCACTTGTGTGCTGAGAGATTTGTTTGGCGTTATCAATGGTGGACATAAACGCCTGTGCTTTCGCATGGCCTTACTGAGGGTTGGTGTGTCTACAGTCAAAAGTTTTCATAGGGTAGTCTCGTGGCCATTGCTCAGTACAAACAAGTCTCTGAGCATTTGCTCCAGGTAGCCATCAAACTCACATTGTCCTGAAAGTCGCCTTAGCTCGGCGACATAGCTCGCCACTTCCTGACCTTTAGATCGCTGGCATGTATAGAACCGATACCTCACCATCAGCACGCTCTCCCTCAGGTTAAGATGCTCCTGAACCAGTGTATGCAGCTCCTCATGTAACTTATCTGTGGGTTTCACCGGAGCCCGAAGATTCTTCATGAGGTTGTAGGTCGGTGCCCTGCAGCCTGTGAGGAGGACTGCTCTCCTTTTTGCAGTGCTTCCTTCTCCGTCCAGCTCGTTGGCTACAAAGTACTGGTCTAGCCATTCGACAAAGGCTTCCCAGTCCTCACCCTCTGAGAACTTCTCCAGCATGCCCACAGTTTGCTGCATCTTTGCGTTGGATTCATATTCTCATCGCCAGTTATTGTGTTCCTAACACAGATGAGGCTGCACACAGGGAGGTTAAAGTAACAGTGACCTCAGTCTTTAATAAGACACTCCAGAATGAGGAACAGGCCTTAGGGGCCGGATTATATACATTGCTCCAAGGGATGCTGGGTTCCCTTGGGACTTCAGGGGATGCGCTCCCTGGTGGCGGAACATGGGAGTGCATGCTTTAAAGATACACAACATCGTTAATCTACATATCGACTGGGCTAACCAAACTGGTAGCAATACAGTGGAGGAGGATTTCCTGGAGTGTATTAGGGATGGTTTTCGAGACCAATATGTTGAGGAATCAACTAGAGGGCTGGCCATCCTAAACTGGGTGATGTGTAATGAGAAAGGACTAATTAGCAATCTTGTTGTACAAGGCCCCCTGTCGGAAGAGTGCCCATAATATGGTAGAATTCTTTATTAAGATGGAGAGTGACACAGTTAATTCAGAGACTAGGGTCCTGAACTTAAGGAAAGGTAACTTCGATGGTTTGAAACGTGAATTGGCTAGAATAGACTAGCGAATAATACTTAAAGGTGGATAGGCAATGGCAAACATTTAAGGATCACATGGATGAACTTTAACAATTGAACATTCCTTGTCTGGAGTAAAAATAAAACGGGGAAGGTGGCTCAACCGTGGCTCTTAAGGATAGTGTTAAATCCAAGGAAGAGGCATATAAATTGGTCAGAAAAAGCGGCAAACCTGAGGACTGGGAGAAACTTAGAATTCAGCAGAGGAGGACAAAGGGTTTAATTAGGAGGGGGAAATTAGAGTATGAGAGGAAGCTTCCTGGGAACATTAAAACTGATTGTAAAAGCTTCTTTCGATATGTGAAGAGAAACAGATTAGTGAAGACAAACATAGGTCCCTTGCAGTCAGATTCAGGTGAATTTATAATTGGGAGCAAAGAAATGGCAGACCAATTGAACAAATTCTTTGGTTCTGTCTTCACGAAGGATGACACAAATAACCTTCCGGAAATACTAGGGGACAGTGGGTCTAGCGAAAAGGAGTAACTGAAGGAAATCCTTATTAGTCAGGAAATTGTGTTAGGGAAATTGATGGGATTGAAGGCCGATAAATCCCCAGGGCCTGATAGTCTGCATCCCAGAGTACTTAAGGAAGTGGCCCTAGAAATAGTGGATGCATTGATGATCATTTTCCAACAGTCTATCAACTCTGAATCAGTTCCTATGGACTGGAGGGTAGCTAATGTAATAGCAACTTTTAAAAAAGGAGGGAGAGAGAAAACAGGGAATTATAGATTGGTTAGCCTGCCATCAGTAGTCGGGAAAATTCTGGAATCAATTATTAAAGAGGAAATAGCAGCGCATTTGGAAAGCAGTGACAAGATCGGTCCAAGTCAGCATGGATTTATAAAAGGGAAATCATGCTTGACAAATCTTCTGGAATTTTTTGAGGATGTAACTAGTAGAGTGGACAAGGGAAAACCAGTGGATGTGGTGTATTTGGACTTTCAAAAGGCTTTTGACAAGGTCATATACAAGAGATTGGTGTGCAAAATTGAAGCACATGGTATTCGGGGTAATGTATTGATGTGGATAGAGAACTGGTTGGCAGACAGGAAGCAGAGAGTCGGGATAAATGGGTCCTTATCAGAATGGCAGGCAGTGAGTAGTGGAGTCCCGCAGGGCTCAGTGCTGGGACCCCCATATTTACAATATACATCAATGTTTTAGATGAAGGAATTGAGTGTAATATCTCCAGGTTTGTAGATGACACTAAACTGGGTGGCGGTGTGAGCTGTGATGAGGATACTGAGAGGCTGCAGGGTGACTTGGACAGGTTAGGTGAGTGGGTAAATGCATGGCAGATGCAGTATAATGTGGATAAATGTGAGGTTATCCACTTTGGTGGCAAAAACACAATGGCAGAATATTATCTGAATAGCGGCAGATTAGGAAAAGGGGAGGTGCAACGAGACCTGGGTGTCATGGTACATCAGTCATTGAAGGTTGGCATGCAGGTACAGCAGGCGGTTAAGAAAGCAAATGGCATGTTGCCCTTCATAGCGAGGGGATTTGAGTACAGGGGCAGGGAGGTGTTGCTACAGTTGTACATGGCCTTGGTGAGGCCACACCTGGAGTATTGTGTACAGTTTTGGTCTCCTAACTTGAGGAAGGACATTCTTGCTATTGAGGGAGTGCAGCGAAGATTCACCAGACTGATTCCTGGGATGGTGGGACTGACCTATCAAGAAAGACTGGATCAACTGGGCTTGTATTCACTGGAGTTCAGAAGAATGAGAGGGGACCTCATAGAAACGTTTAAAATTCTGACGGGTTTAGACAGGTTAGATGCAGGAAGAATGTTCCCAATGTTGGGGAAGTCCAGAACCAGGGATCACAGCCTGAGGATAAGGGGTAAGCCATTTAGGACCGAGATGAGGAGAAACTTCTTCACCCAGAGAGTGGTGAACCTGTGGAATTCTCTACCACAGAAAGTAGCCTGTTCAATTTGAGCTCGACCTTTTCTCTTATCATGCGCGGGACTGCCCTGGCTTTGTGATGGATGGGCCTTGCGTCTGGGTCTAGGTGAATCTGCACCTTGGCTCCCTTGAAGCTTCTAATTCCCAGTTCAAACAGTGAGGGAAATTTGCTCTTGAGCACACAAATTATCATCCGCTGATGACAAAGCTTTCATATCGTGTCACTTCCATTTTTTTTTCTCAAGCCAACTCCTGCTGAATAACGATGGGCCATTGCCCAGGATAATCCATAATGGTAGATCATGAACCGCTCCCTCGTACGGCACTCTTACTGTTGCACTATCGATCACTGGTTCGAACTCTTTGGTGTAGGTACGCAACTTCGTATTTATCGGACTCAGCTTGAATCTCTCTGCCTTGGTCTCTCACAGCTTTTCGAAAGTCCTCTGGCTCATTATCGATTGACTCGCACCCGTGTCTAATTCCATGGATACCGGCATGTCGTTTAATTTTACCTCCATCATTATTGGTTGGCTCTTTGTTAGGAATGCATGTACACTATACACTTCCTCCTTGGAGCTCTCAAATGCCTTGGGCTGCATCGCCAGATCCACGCTGAATTGATCATCATCCATGCGGTGTGTCGCAGCTCACTTGCTCCGCTGTGGACACATCTGCTGAAGATGCCCCATCTTCGCACACTCTCTGCGTACATACTGCTTGAAGCTGCACTGATGGGGTCGGTGATTGCCTCCGCAACGCCAACACGTTGAGCTCGGATTTGCGTCCGATGGCGAGCTTTGAGCGGCTCCAGTTCTCGCACACACAGTCGAGTAGGCCCTCGATGGCGAACTTTGAGTGGCTCCCCGTCTTGCAGACGCAGTCGAGTAGGCCCTGCCACGTTATTATAAGACACTGCACAACAATTGTAAAATGCAACAACATATTTTAATACTTGAACAATTAAAAATTGTTTTTTAACTGTAACACCCGTCCAGCCCACCCCCAACAGTCACCCAACATTAAATTTAAAATACAACGACAACAATAAGAACAATAACAATAACAATAACACACCCCACCCCTTCCTACCTGTGGCCACGCTATCATCCAGATCCTAATATACCCCCGTACCTTAGCCCCCCAGTGTAGTCGGGTAACGGGACCAGGACGACTTCCATTAGCAACCTCGATGCCGGGTGCTGTGCGGGTGGTGACGGTGGCAGAATCCTTTCAGTGACTGATGTACCATGATACCCAGGTCTTGTTGCACCTCCCCTTTTCCTAATCTGCCGCCATTCAGATAATATTCTGCCTTTGTGTTTTTGCTCCCAAAATGGATTACCTCACATTTATCCACATTATACTGCATCTACCATGCATTTGCCCACTCACCTAACCTGTCCAAGTCACCCTGCAGCCTCTTAGCGTCCTCCTTACAGCTCACACCGCCACCCAGTTTAGTGTCATCTGTAAACTTGGAGATATTACACTCAATTCCTTGATCTAAATCGTTAATGTATATTGTAAAGAGCTGGGGTCCCAGCACTGAGCCCTGCGGCACTCCACTAGTCACTGCCTGCCATTCTGAAAAGGACCCATTTATCCCGACTCTCTGCTTCCTGTCTGCCAACCAGTTCTCTATCCACGTCAGTACATTACCCCCAATACCATGCGCTTTGATTTTGCTCACCAATCTCTTGTGCGGGACCTTGTCAAAAGCCTTTTGAAAGTCCAAATAATCCACATCCACTGGTTCTCCTTTGTCCACTCTGCTAGCTACATCCTCAAAAAATTCCAGAAGATTTGTTAAGCATGATTTCCCTTTCATAAATGCATGCTGACTTGGACCGATCCTGTCACTGCTTTCCAAATGCGCTGCTATTTAGTCTTTAATAATTGATTCCAACATTTTCCCCACTACTGATGTCAGGCTAACCGGTCTATAATTACCTGTTTTCTCTCTCCCTCCCTTTTTAAAAAGTGGTGTTACATTAGCTACCCTCCAGTCCATAGGAACTGACCCAGATTCGATAGACTGTTGGAAAATGATCACCAATGCATCCACTATTTCTAGGGCCACTTCCTTAATACTCTGGGATGCAGACAATCAGGCCCCGGGGATTTATCGGCCTTCAATCCCATCAATTTCCCTAACACAATTTCCCGCTGAATCAGGATATCCTTCAGTTCCTCCTTCTCACTAGACCCACTGTCCCCCTAGTACATTCGGAAGGTTATTTGTGTCTTCCTTCGTGAAGACAGAACCGAAGTATTTGTTCAATTGGTCTGCCATTTCTTTGTTCCCCATTATAAATTCACCTGAATCTGGCTGCAAGGGACCTACGTTTGTCTTCACTAATCTTTTTCTCTTCACATATTTACTGAAGCATTTGCAGTCAGTTTTTATGTTCCCTGCAAGCTTCCTCTCGTACTCTATTTCTCTTAATAAAACCCTTAGTCCTCCTCTGTTGATTCTAAATTTCTCCCTGTCCTCAGGTTTGCTGCTTTTTCTGGCCAATTTATATGCCTCTTCCTTGGCTTTAATACTATCCTTAATTTCCCTTGTTAGCAATGGTTGAACCACCTTCCCCGTTTTATTTTTACTCCAGACAGGGATGTACAATTGCTGAAGTTCATCCATGTGATCTTTAAATTTTTGCCATTGCTTATCCACCGTCAACCCTTTAAGTATCCTTTGCCAATCTATTCTCGCCAATTCACGCCTCATTCCGTCGAAGTTACCTTTCCTTCAGTTCAGGACCCTAGTTTCCGAATTAACTGTGTCACTCTCCATCTTAATAAAGAATTCTACCATATTATGGTCACTCTTCCCCAAGGGGTCTCGCACAACAAGATTGCTAATTAGTCCCTTCTCATTACACATCACCCAGTCTAGGATGGCCAGCTCTTTATTTGGTTCCTCGACATATTGGTCGAGAAAACCATCCCTAATACACTCCAGGAAATCCTCCTCCACCGCATTGCTACCAGTTTGGTTAGCCCAATCAATATGTAGATTAAAGTCGCCCATGATAACTGCTGTACCTTTATTGCACACATCCCTTATTTCTTGTTTGATGCTGTCCCCAACCTCACTACTACTATTTGGTGGTCTGTACACAACTCCCACTAGCGTTTTCTGCCCTTTGGAATTCTGCAGCTCCACCCATACAGATTCCACATCATCCAGGCTAATGTCCCTCCTTACTATTGCATTAATTTCCTCTTTAACCAGCAATGCTACCCCGCCTCCTTTTCCTCTCTGCCTATCCTTTCTAAATGTTGAATACCCCTGGATGTTGAGTTCCCAGCCTTGGTCACCCTGGAGCCATGTCTCTGTGATGCCAATTACATCATACCCATTAACTGTTGTCTGCGCAGTTAATTCGTCCACCTTATTCCGAGTACTCCTCGCATTGAGGCACAGAGCCTTCAGGCTTGTCTTTTTAACACACTTTGCCCCTTTAGAATTTTGCAGTAATGTGGCCCTTTTTGTTTTTTGCCTTGGGTTTCTCTGCCCTCCACTTTTACTATTCTCCTTTGTATCTTTAGATTCTGCCTCCATTTTATTTCCCTCTGTCTCCCTGCATAGGTTCCCATCCCCCTGCCATGTTAGTTTAACTCCTCCCCAACAGCACTAGCCAACACTCCCCCTCAGACATTGGTTCTGGTCCTGCCGAGGCGCAGACTGTCCAGGTTTGTATTGGTCCCAACTCCCCCAGAACTGGTTCCAATGTCCCAGGAATTTGAATCCCTCCCTTTTGCACCACTCCTCAAGCCACGTATTCATCTGAGCTGTCCTGTCATTCCTACTCTGAGTAGCACGTGGCACTGGTAACAATCCTGAGATTACTACCTTTGAGGTCCTACCTTTTAATTTAGTTCCTAGCTCCCTAAATTCATCTCGTAGGACCTCATCCCATTTTTTCCTATATCGTTGGTACCTACATGCACCACGACAACTGGCTGTTCACCCTCCCTTTTCAGAATGTCCTGCATCTCCTCCAAGACATCCTTGACCCTTGCACCAGAGAGGCATCATACCATCCTGGAGTCTCGGTTGTGGCCGCAGAAACACCTATCTATTCCCCTTACAATAGAATCCCCTATCACTATAGCTCTCCCACTCTTTTTCCTGCCCGCCTGTGCAGCAGAGCCACCCATGATGCCATGATCTTGGCTGCTGCTGCCCCCCGCTGATGAGTCATCCCCCTCAACAGTACCCAAAGCGGTGTATCTGTTTTGCAGGGGGATGACCGCAGTTGACCCCTGCACTACCTTCCTTGCACTGCTCTTCCTGTTGGTCACCCATTCCCTATCTGGCTGTGTACCCTTTACCTGCGGTAAGACCTACTCGCTAAATGTGCTATTCACATCATTCTCAGCATCGTGCATGCTCCAGAGTGAATCCACCCGCAGCTCCAGTGTCGCAATGTGATCCATCAGGAGCTGGAGGCGGATACACTTCCCGCACATGTAGTCGTCAGGGACACCGGAAGCATCCCTGACTTCCCACATAGTATAGGAGGAGCATAACACGTGTCCAAGCTCCCCTGCCATGACTTAACCCTTAGATTAACTTAAATTGGCAATAACAATGCTAAAGTTTACTTACTGATATAGAAAAGAGAAAAGAGAAAGAAAAACTGCTTACCAATCACCAGCCAATCACTTACTCCCTTGGCTGTGACACCACCTTTCGATTTCCTTCTAATTCTTTTTGCCTTCTCTCCCTGCTGCAGCTGCACAAGCACGCGTCTCGCCGACTCACCACGAACTCCCGACGAATCACGGACGCCGGGCCTTTTTATAGGCCTCTCCATGCACCTCCTGAGCCTCTCGCCAACTCACCATGAACTCCTTACGACTCACGGATGCTGGGCCTTTGTATTGGCCTCTCCACGCACCTCCCGAGCCTCTCGCTGACTCACCACGAACTCCCGACGACTCACGGACACTGGGCCTTTTAATAGGCCTCTCCACGCACCTCCCGAGCCTCTCGCCGACTCACCACGAACTCCCTGCAAGCATCTAGTTTTGACCCATGCAAGCGTCTAGTTTTGACCTGTGATACGTCGTCCTGCTTACCCGGCTGTTGCAAGCCAACGAGTCAGGCAAACTACAACCAGTTGCATACGCGTCTCGAAGCCTGTCCAAGGTGGAAAGAGTCTACGGCATGGTAGAGAAAGAGGCTTTAGCATGTGTTTATGGGGTAAAAAAAATGCACCAGTACCTGTTTGGACTTTGCTTCGAGCTGGAAACCGATCACAAGCAGCTTATATCGTTGTTCTCGGAACATAAAGGTATCAATACCAATGCGTCATCCTGCATCCAGAGGTGGGTGCTGACATTATCTGCCTATGATTATGTCATTCGCCATAGACCAGGCACCGACAACTGCACTGATGCATTGAGCCGGTTACCGTTGCCCACACCGGAGGTGGAAACGCCAATGCCCGCAGAGCTACTCATGGTCATGGATGCCTTTGAGAGTGAAGGGTCGCCTGTCACTGCTTATCAAGCTAGCCAGGATCCGACCCTATCGGTTGTAAAATGTTCTGTTCTTAACAGGGACTGGTCGACCATCCCCCAGGAAATGGGTGATGGAACCAAACCGTACAGCCGTTGCAAAGATGAGCTTTCCATCCAGTCTGACTGTTTACTGTGGGGTAATCATGTTGTAATGCCCAAGAAAGGCAGGGCGAGATTTTTACAGGAGTTACATAGTATGCATCCCAGTATTGTTATGGTGAAGGCCCCATATTTGGTGGCCTGGCATTGACTCGGACTTAGAATCATGTGTGCATCAATGCAGCACTTGCATGCAGCTAAGCAATGCCCCAAAGGAAGCTCTGCTCAGTCTGTGGTCATGGCCATCCAAACCGTGGTCTAGAATCCACATTGACTTCACGGGCCCCTTCCTCGGTAAAATGTTTTTTGTGGTGGTGGATGCATACTCCAAATGGATAGAATGTGTGATCATGTCATCCAGCACTTCCACTGCCACCATTGAGAACCTGAGAGCCATATTTGCCACACATGGTCTGCCAGACATCGTTGTCAGCGACAACGGGCCGTGTTTCATGAGCCTGGAGTTACAAGAGTTCATGAAACGCAACGGCATAAAACATGTGAGGTCAGCCCCGTTCAAACCCGCATCCAATGGTCAAGTGGAGCAGGCAGTTCAAACCGTCAAGCAGAGCCTGAAATGCATAACTCTCGATTCCTTGCAGACATGCCTGTCACACATACCGCTCAGTTACAGGACAAGGCCACACACGCTTACCGGGGTCCCACCTGCGGAACTATTGATGAAGAGAGGCTTCAAAACCAGGCTCTCTCTAGTCCATACTGATCTTAACGATCATGTCAAATCCCGACGTCAACGCCAGCAGTGATATCACGACCGCGCCGCATTGTCACGTGACATATCTGTAAGTGATCCCGTGTATGTATTTAACCATGGTCAAGGGCCCAAGTGGCTCCCGGGCAATGTTACAGATAAGGAGGGTAACCGGGTGTATATGGTTAAGCTCAAGAATGGGCAAATGTGCAGGAAACACATTGATCAAATCAAGCTAAGACACCCTGACGAACCGGAACAGTTGGAAGAAGACACCGTGAGCTTAGACAACCAACCAACTCATGTCTAGCCATCAGAAGAACCCACTGTGGTCAATGCCCAGCCCCAAGTCGTGAGAGACTCAGAAAGCACTGGGATTGTACTGAGACGGTCAACCAAGGAGCGAAGGGCTCCGGACCGTCTGAACATGTAATATGGACTTGTGCCAAGAACTGGGGGGGAAATGATGTAATGTATGTACATAAGGTTTGTCCACTACCAGGGGGCACTACTGTCAGAGGTCCTAGAGTCTTAGAGTCACAGGTACACTCGTGCTGGGCCCGGTATATAACCTGAACTTCACCTTTGTATCTTCACTTCTGGAAGCCATTAAAGACTGATCAGGTTACACCTGGTCACTGGCTCACAGCATGAATTTCATTGTATCATTTCCTACACCACAGAATTCACTGCCCCAGAGAGCTGTGGAGGCTGTATCAGTGACTATATTTGAGGCGGTGATAGACAGACTTCTGAATGACAAGCGAGTGAAGGTTTATGGGGAGCGGGCAGGGAAGTGGAACTGAGCCCTACATCAGATCAGTCATCATCTTATCAAATGGCGGAGCAAGCTCGAGGGGCCAGATGGCCTGCTCCTGCTCCTATTTCTTATGTTCTTATGTTGTTAACCTGAGAGTAGCACAGAAGCTGCATGCATAACATGACATGATTCATATATTAGAATGAAATGCCGTTGCATTACTTTGAATTAACACTGCTTTACACATTACTCACGTGACGCAAGGGAGGGATCTGCACCACCACGGGTGGTGGCCGAGCGACTGTGCGTACCCACAAGTGCTGTCGCATGTTCCTCGAGGTTCATGAGCAGGACAAGCTAAGCAGGGCCTCCTCGGATCGATTCTTCAATATCTTCCTCTTAAATGGACAAGAGCATGGCATAAGCTAATTGACTAGGTACTGTCATGGAAAGACAACAGGCTCCAATGTTATATGCTTATACAGATTGTATTCACCGGCCCAGGATTGCCACGGGCCGGGATTGGGGAGGCCATTCGGCCCGGGATTGCAGCGGGTCAAGGTGCTTGGGCCCCCGGCGGCGTCCAGACCTCTCCCCAGCGGCGTCCAGACATTCGGGCTCCCTTTGGAGACGACTGGGCCTCTACTTTCCCGCAGTGCTCCAGGTGCTGTCTAGCCAGGGCTTTGTGCAGCTGCAGAGGGCTGGCAGCGCCCATGGAACAATACGAAGGGAGGTAGCTTACTACTGACTTTCATTTTAAACTTTTAATCAACTTGGGAAACTATTAAACAACTTAGAAAAACTTTTAAAACTTCAGGAGATGCTTTAAAACAACTTGGAAAAGCTCTTAAAACCTCTGGACAAACTTTTAAAACTTCTGAAGAAACTTTTAAACAATGTGGAAGAACTTTCAAGAATTATTTTCTTTTAAACATGTTTATTAAGGAATTGAATACTGTACCCCAATCTAACTAGAAAATAGTTTGGTGTGTTTTATTTGCATCATTTTCAGTCATTTGAAACTGGGGTACTCACAATGACGCCCGGTGAGCAGGTGTGCCTCCGACCGGGCGACCGGGACATCAGCCTCCCCCCTCCTGCACGGACCTACATCCTTCCAGCGGCGGGCTCTTGTCCCTCCAGCGGTGGGCTTACATTCCTCTCCTGGACCTCTCCTTCCCCACTGGTGACCTGGCCTCTTCTACTGGTGAGCATCATGGCTATGTCTCTTCCACCCTCCCACTCCTTGCTGACCTCCCACTCGGAACTCCAGCGGAAAACTGACCTTCCTAATGCCTGCTCACAACCAAGCCTCGGGCCACCTACCATCAAGGACGCTACTCGGCGCCGAGCTTGCGGCCAATATCTCGCCATAGGCAATTAGACTCATACAGCCGTGCCTGGTCTCCAGTCGTCTTGGACACCCTTGCCACTGGACCAAGACCTTGCTCAGCTAAGCCCGTGTGGTTGTCGGTGTGCAGCGGCCACCCCACGTTAAAAGAACTCACGCACAGGCATCTTCCACTCCATTAACATGAAGTTCAGGCCCTGGAATGTCAGGACCCTCATGGACAACTCCAACAGCGACAGGCCAGAACGCCACACCGCCATAGTTGCCCGGGAACTTAGATGCTTAGACATCGCTGACCTAAGTGAGACTGGGTGGGCAGGGGAAGGCCAGCTCAGGAACAAGGTGGAGGTTACACCTTTTTCTGGAAAGGAAAACCAGAGGAAGAATACCACCTTCACGGAGTCGGCTTCGCCATCAAAAATGAGCTGGTCGACTCCCTCAAAGACTCCCCTTGCAGAGTTAATGAACGCCTCATGACTCTTCGAGTCACCCTATCCCAGAATCAATGCGCCACAGTCATCAGTGCGTACGTCCCAACACTCGATGCAATGGATGAGACCAAAGAGGATTTTTATTCCAACCTCGAAACATCCCTGTCCCGCGTCCCCGCGGGCGACAAACTTCTCCTCCCTCCAGATGAGAGAGATGAGGTCATGTATCTGCGCCAACAGCGCCTCTCCGCCATACTTTAGCGCCTCAGCAGGGATTCCATCCGCTCCCTTAGCCTTGTTGTTCTTGAGCTGTCTTATGGCTTTTCCTACCTCGTGCAATGTTAGGGTTTTACTGAGGTGGTGGCGGGTCGCATGCTGTGGGATGGAATCGATTGGGGAGATCTTCAAAATGCTCCTTTCAGCGGGCCCTGACTGCCTCGGGTATCCTTAATGAGTGTTTCTCTGTTCTTGGCCAGCAGTGACTTCGATGTCAGGGTCGGCAAAGACACAGCCCTCTGGGGAGGCGTGATTGGCAGAGAGGGGGGAGGGAAAGCCAACTCCAGCGGTACCCTACTCCTGACAAAATGTCTAGAACATGAACTTCTCATCACCAACACCCTGTTCCGCCAGAGGGACAAATACAAGGCATCGTGGCAACACCCTCTCTCCAAACACTGGCACCTGCTCGACTATGTCATCGTCTGAGCCAGGATCGCAAGGAGTGCGCATCACTCACACCATAATAGGAGCTGACGACTGCTGGACGGACCACCGCCTAATCCAATCCATCATCGACATTAACATAGCCCCAAAGCGGAGGGGACAGCAGAAGCAGTGACGCAAAAAAGTCAATACCAGGGCACTTAAAGACCCAGCTACGAGAGCCCTATACAGTCAGCGTCTCACAGCGAACCTGGTGTGCCTTGATGACCCTGAGATGCTGAATGTCCACAGCGCTTGGTCTGCCCTCCAGGCCTCTATAACCAGTGCCTACGAAGAGGCACTTGGTCATTCAACCAGAAAACACCAGGACTGGTTTGATGAGAATGATCAGGAGATCCAGGAACTAATAGATCGCAAGCGCAGAGCATTTCTGAGTCTCAAGCAACAACCCAACTCGGGAGTAGCAAAAGCAACATCACAATCAGCTCAAGGCTGAGGTCCAACAAAAATCTGAGGACCTAAAGAACAGGTGGTGGATGGAGAATGCACAGGAGATACAACAACTGGCCGACAGCCATGATGTGCGAGGATTCTTCATTGCAGTCAAGGTCACCTATGGTCCAAACTCCCAAGGCCCCACCCCACTGCTGGCCAAGAACGTGGAAACACTCATTAAGGACACTGAGGCAGTCAGGGCCCGCTGAAAGGAGCACTTTGAAGATCTCCTCAATTGAGACTCTGCCTTTGACTCGAGTGTTCTCGATTCCAACCTGCAGCATGCGACCCGCCACCACTTCAGTGAAACCCGAACATTGCATGAAGTAGGAAAAGCCATAAGACAGCTCAAGATCAACAAGTCTAAGGGAACGGATGGAATCCCTGCTGAGGCGCTAAAGTATGGCAGAGAGGCGTTGTTGGCGCAGATAAATGACCTCATCACTCTCATCTGGAGGGAGGAGAGCATGCCGGGAAATCTCAGAGATTCAGGGATCGTGACCATATTTAAAAAAGGGGACAAGTCCGACTGCGGCAATTACAGGGGAATCTCCCTGCTATCAGCCACTGGGAAAGCTGTCGCTCGAGTCATCCTCAACTGTCTTCTCCCTGTGGCCGAGGAGCTCCTCCCGGAGTCACAGTATGGATTTTGTCCCCTACGGGGCACAACAGACATGATTTTTGCAGCGTGACAGCTGCAGGAACAATGTAGGGAGCAGCGCCAGTCTGTATACATGGCCTTTTTCGATCTTACAAAGGCCTTTGACACGGTCAGCCGCGAGGGTCTATGGAGCGTCCTCCTCCATTTTGGATGCCCGCAAAGGTTTGTCAACATCCTTTGCCTGTTCCACGACGACATGCTGGCCGTGATCCTTACCAACGGATCCGTTACAGACTCAATCCACATCCGGACCGGGATCAAACAGGGCTGTGTCATCACTCCAACCCTCTTTTCAATCTTCCTCGCTGCCATGCTCCACCTTACAGTCAATCAGCTCCCCGCTGGAGTGGAACTAAACTACAGAACCAGTAGGAAGCTGTTTAAGCTTCGTCGCCTCCAGACCAGGTCCAAGATCACTCCAACCTCTGTCGATGAGCTGCAGTACGCGGACAACGCCTGCGTCTGCGCACATACAGAGGCTGAATTCCAGGATCTAGTCGACATATTAACTGAGGCATATGAAAGCATGGGCCTTACGCTAAGGTCCTCCACCAGCCTGTCCTTGCCGCACAGCACTCCCCCCCAGTCATCAAGATCCACGGCGCGGCCCTCGACAACATGGACCATTTCCCATACCAACAAAAGCAAACATTGATGTGGAGATTCAACACCGCCTCCAGTGCACCAGTGGAACCTTTGGCCACCTGAGGAAAAGAGTGTTCGAAGACCAGGCTCTCAAATCTACCACCATGCTCATGGTCTACAGGGCTGTAGTAATACCTACCCTCCTGTATGGCTCAGAGGCATGGACCACGTACAGTAGACACCTCAAGTCGCTGGAGATATATCACCAACAATGTCTCCGCAAGATCCTACAAATCCCCTGGGAGGACAGGCGCACCAACATCAACGTCGTTGTCCAGGCTAACATCCCCAGCATTGAAGCACTGACCATACTCGATCAGCTCCGCTGGGCAGGCCACATAGTTCACATGCCAGACACGAGACGCCCTAAGCAAGTGCTCTATGCGGAGCTCCTTCACGGCAAATGAGCCAAAGGTGGCAGTGGAAACGTTACAAGGACACCCTCAAAGCCTCCATGTTGAAATGCGACATCCCCACTGACACCTGGGAGTCCCTGGCCAAAGACCGCCCTAAGTGGAGAAAGTGCATCCGGGAGGGCGCTGAGCACTTCGAGACTATTCGAGAGCATGCAGAAATCAAGCGTAGGCAGCGGAAAGAGCGTGTGGCAAACCAGTCCCACCCACCCCTTCCCTCAATGACTATCTGTCCCACCTGTGACAGAGTCTGTGGCTCTCGTGTTGGACTGTTCAGCTACCAAAGAACTCACTTTAGGAGTGGAAGCAAGTCTTCCTCGATTCCGAGGGACTGCCTATGATGATGATGATTGTACTCACAATTGATGCATGGTTATAACATCTACGTTCAGATGAAATATTTCATAAGATCGTGTTTAGGATCTAATGCTTGACACAAAACACCTTGACTACAATCTCCATGAAGGGGTGGGGGGGGAGGTGGGGAGGTAATCAGGACTGCTGGTGAGCTCGGCAATGACAGGAACTAATGTTGGAAAGTGTCCCAGGGCAGGCAGTGAGCCAGGGCAGCTCTCCCCCAGTCCAGGCTGGCTCACTGTGTAATTGACAGCAACCAGAGCGACTGACACAGTCTGGGTAAAGGTGACCGAACCCCTCATTGCTCAGTCGTGCCCCATCCGCCAACATAATCCAAAAGGAAATGGTGCCAAAAAGACTAAAAAAAGGAAGCAGGTTCCGAGCCCTGTCCAGATCTTAGCATGGGAATATATGTAAGAATAACCAGCTTAATTTCAATTCGGGAGATTTACATATTATGTGGATCATTGCAATTTAAAATCTATTTCATACTTACTCTTGCCGAAACATCCAGGCTGTTCCAGCTCTTGCGGCACTGGTCTGACCCTCCTTGCCTCGTGGGACGCCAAGGAGACCACGTCGGCGATCTTGCCCCAAATCTTCCGGTAGACCTGGGGTGGAGGTTTTCCACGCCCACCCTGGGTTAATTCAGCCCACTGCAAGTGCACCTCACCGACGAGAGCCTCATTCGCCTCATCAGAGAATGGTTTTACGCTCCTCCTCCCCTCCACATCCTGCCCACTCTCTGCTGACTCATGCTGGGATATCTTTTAAAGTTTTCAGACACTTCTCTCTTTCTCATAACTGCTTTTTCTCTCTCTCTCTTTCTCACAAATGTTTTCTCTCCCTCCCTTTGCCTTCTGTGCACGCCCATATGACCCCTGACCTCCCGAATCGTGCAAAACCTTCTTTGCAAAAAAAAACCAGATGCGCAGAAAGGCCGTTGCTAGGGACGCCAACCTTCCACATCGCTGAGGCCCATTTCACATCGCTGAGGTCCATTTCACATCGCTGAGGTCCATTTCACATCGCTGAGGCCCATTTCACATCGCTGAGGCCCATTTCACATCGCTGAGGTCCATTTCACATCGCTGAGGTCCATTTCACATCGCTGAGGTCCATTTCACATCGCTGAGGCCCATTTCACATCGCTGAGGCCCATTTCATATCGCTGAGGCCCATTTCACATCGCTGAGGCCCATTTCACATCGCTGAGGCCCATTTCACATCGCTGAGGACCATTTCACATCGCTGAGGCCCATTTCACATCGCTGAGGACCATTTCACATCGCTGAGGCCCATTTCACATCGCTGAGGTCCATTTCACATCGCTGAGGTCCATTTCACATCGCTGAGGCCCATTTCACATCATTGAGGCCGATTTCACATCGCTGAGGCCCATTTCATATCGCTGAGGACCATTTCACATCGCTGAGGACCATTTCACATCGCTGAGGTCCATTTCACATCGCTGAGGTCCATTTCACATCGCTGAGGACCATTTCACATCGCTGAGGCCCATTTCACATCGCTGAGGTTCATTTCACATCGCTGAGGACCATTTCACATCGCTGAGGTCCATTTCACATCGCTGAGGACCATTTCATATCGCTGAGGCCCATTTCATATCGCTGAGGTCCATTTCACATCGCTGAGGCCCATTTCACATCGCTGAGGCCCATTTCACATCGCTGAGGACCATTTCACATCGCTGAGTTCCATTTCACATCGCTGAGGTCCATTTCACATCGCTGAGGTCCATTTTACATTGCTGAGGCCCATTTCACATCGCTGAGGACCATTTCACATCGCTGAGGCCCATTTCACATCGCTGAGCTATCGCTGAGCTATCGCCCCCCAAAAAAATGTCAAAAGTAGCGATCAGAAAAATGGGTGAATCTTCCAGCGATCCTGAGAACTGAAACATCACCCATTTATTGGGCCCTAATGATCTAAGTTAAAAGTCGAGCTCCATATACCCGTCTTTGGCCCATATCCCTTAATAGCTTTGGATAACAAAAATCTATCAATCTCCGATTTAAAATTAACGATTGATCTAGCATCAATTGCTGTTTGCGGAAGAGAGTTCCAAACTTCTACCAATCTTTGTGTGTAGAAGTGTTTTCTAATTTCACTCCTGAAAGGTCTGGTTCTAATATTTAGACTATGCCCCCTAGTCCTAGAATCCTGAACCAGCAGAAATAGTTTCTTTCGATCGACCCTATCTGTTCCCCTTAATATTCTGAAAACTTCGATCAGATCACCCCTTAACGTTCTAAATTCTAGGGAATACAGCCCTAATTTGTGTAATTTCTCCTCATAACTTAACCTTTGTAAACTTAACCCTAGTAAACCTACACTGCACTCCCTCCAAGGCCAATATATCCTTCCTACGGTGTGGTGCACTGAACTGCTCACAGTACTCCAGATGTGGTCTAACCAGGGCTTTGTATAGCTGCAGCATAACTTCTACCTGCTTGTATTCTAGTCCTCTAGATATAAAGGCCAGCATTCCACTAGCCTTTTTGATTATTTTCTGTACCTGTTCATAACATTTTATTAATACATTCATAAGTAAATAAAGATGCATGCTTGGAATTTCCATTGCGTGGGTTTCCAATGCAAGATCAGTGCAAGGCCTGGAGGAGCCCCAGGAATGGTTTAACAACAACTGTTTCTCGGTGGTTCTGCTGGTCTCCCGCTGAATTTCCAACAAGAGTTTGGGAGAACCCCACAGAAATTCAGAGCCATCATGTCCAAGTTTAGAATCATAGAATCATAGAAATTTACAGCACAGAAGGAGGCCATTTCAGCCCATGATGTCCGCGCTGTCCGACCAAGAGCTATCCAGCCTAGTCCCACTTTCCAGCTCTTGGTCCGTAGTCCTGTAGGTTACGGCACTTTAAGTGCACATCTAAGTATTTTTAAAATGTGGTGAGGGTTTCTGCCTCTACCACCCTTTCAGGCAGTGAGTTCCAGACCCCCACCACCCTCTGGGTGAAGACATTTTCCTTCATATCTCCTCTATACCTCTCCCCAATTACTTTAAATCTACGTCTCTTAGTTTTTGACCCCTCTGCCAAGGGAAACAAGTCCACTTTATCCAGGTCACTCATAATTTTATACACCTCAATCCTCAGTCTCCTCTGTTCCAAAGAAAACAGACCCAGCATCTCCAATCTTTCCTCATAGCCAAAATTCTCCAGTCCAGGCAACATTCTTGTAAATCTCCTCTGCACCCTTTCCAGTGCAATCACATCTTTCCTACAATGTGGTGACCAGAACTGCACACAGTACTTCAGCTGCGGCCTAACCAATGTTTTATACAGTTCAAGCATAACGTCCGTGCTCTTATATTCCATGCCTCGATAATAAAGGCAAGTATTCTATATGCCTTCTTAACCACCTTATCTACCTGGCCTGCTACTTCAGAGATCTGTGGACCTGCACTCCAAGGTCTCTTTGTTCCTCTACACTATTCAATGTCACACCACTTAATGTGTATTCCCTTGCCTTGTTAGACCTTCCCAACTGCATTACTACACAACTTATTCGGATTGAATTCCATTTGCCACTGTTCTGCCCACCTGACCAGTACATTGATATCTTCCTGTAGTCTGCAGCTTTCTTCTTCATTATCAACCACATGGCCTATTTTAGTATCATCTGCAAATTTCTTAATCAAAGCCCCAACATTCAAATCCAAGTCATTGATATATACCACAAAAAGCAAGGGACCCAGCACTGAGCCCTGCAGAACCCTACTGGATGTAGCCTTCCAGTCACAAAAACACCCATCAACCATTACTCTTTGCTTCCTTCCTCCTGAGCCAATTTTGGATCCAACTTGCCACTTTGCCCTGGATCCCATGGACTTTTACTTTCGTGTTCAGTCTGCCATGTGGGACCTTATCAAAAGCTTTGCTAAATTCCATACACACTACATCATAAGCACTGCCCTCATCGACCCTCCTGGTTACCTCCTCGAAAAATTCAATCAAGTTAGTCAGACATGACCTTCCCGCATACTGACTCTCCTTGATTAATCCATGTCTTTCCAAATGAAGATTTATCCTGTCCCTCAAGATTTCTGATTGATGGTTTGATTGATGGTTTGATTGATTAATGATTGTGATAGGGAAGTAAAGTATTATAGAAATGGCGGAGTTGTATTTTCTTTTCCGTGTTATGTTCATATAATCACTCAAGTTGGTGTGGTAATGTAACGGCTGCTTTTATTTCAGATCCTCTGGAGCATTCTGTCAAAGGTCTAGCATTCTAGTATAAGAGGAGACCTGGGAGTTTAACTGCTACAGGAAGCTTTTTCCCATCAGTGGACACAACTAATACTCAATTAACTATATGCAAGTACAATACATGTCATTTATGGCAGTGACAATGACGGGCTAAAAATTTGAATAGGCCCGAAAACAACTGCGGGGATTGCGATGGCGATTGGCTCGCGCCCATTGCAAGTATGTGACCTTTATGCTGCCTGCTAATTACCATGATTGATGCATGCAGCCCAGTGCTGAATGTGCTGCTGAGTGGCTGAGTTCTCAGCAGGATGTTGAAGTTTATGCGAGGCTAGCGCTATTTAAAGCAAGCCTCCACTTTTAAAGGAAGTCTGCACCTCTTAAACATGAGGTGCATTCTGCACTCAGTAGCTGCTGGAGCTGGTTGTCTAGGCAGCTGTGACCCAGTAATGGCTCACCAGTGCAGAGAAAGATGCAGCACTAGAGGTCTTCGTGCAGAGGGTCAAAAGGAGGAGACAGGTCCTCTACCTGCAGGGAGCCGAGAGGTCCTCCAGACACACAGTCAGAAGGCAGTGGGAGCAGATAACCGAAGCAGTCACTGCCCGCAGTCTTGCCCTGAGAACCTGGATCCAGTGCTGAATGAAGTTCAATGACCTCACACGAGCAGTCAAGGTCAATATTTACTAGCTTGGCAGGCGGATGGGAACCTGAGAACAAATTCAATAGGGAAGGAAGTAAAGTTGAAATTGGAAACCAAGAATATAAAAAGTGAATCTGTAATACAGAGGAAACAATGGTTAGTAAGTAGTAATCAAGGAGATCTTCCTGTGCTAAATGGTATATACTTCAATGCAAGGAGTACAGCGAACAAAGCAGATGAGCTGAGAGCACAGGTAGACACTTGGGAGTATGACATTATAGCCATTACTGAGACATGGCTGAAAGAGGGGCAGGTTTGGCAGCTCAATATTCTAGGTTACAGGATTTTTAGCCAGGACAGAGAGGGGGCTAAAAATGGTGGTGGTCGAGGGGGGTGGGGGGGTCGCAGTATTGATTAAAGAAACTATTGCAGCTGGGAGGAGGGATGATATATTAGAGGGATCATCAAATGAGGCCATAAGTGATGAACTGAAAAATAGAAAATGGGCAATCACACCGTTGGGCGTGTATTATAGACCCCCAAACAGTGGGAGGGAGACAGAAGAGCAAATATGTAGGCAAATTTCTGTGAAGTCCAAAAACCATAGGGTAGTAATAATAGGGGATTTTAACTATCCAAATATTGATTGGGACAAATATAGTGTGTAGGGTATAGAGGGTGCGGAATACTTAAAATGCATTCAAGAGAACTTTTTTAGTCAGTATGTAACTAGCCCAACATGGGAGGCGGCAGTTCTGGATTTAATTTTGGGGAATGATGCTGGGCAGGTGGAAGGGGTATCAATTGGAGAGCACTTGGGTGACAGAGACCATAATTTAGTCAGATTCAAGGTAATTATGGATAAGGACAAGGATACACCAGGAATAAAAGTCGCAAATTGGGGAAAAGCTAACTTTGTGAAGTTGAGAAGTGATTTGGCCACCGTGGACTGGAAACAGCTACTTGAAGGTAAATCAATGTCTGAACAGTGGGAGGCATTCAAGGAGGAGATCCGGAGGGCTCAGGCCAAACATGTGCCCTTAAAGAAAAAGGGTGGGAATAACAATTCTAGAGCCCCCTGGATGTCTAGGAACTTGCAGGGGAGGATAAAGAAAAAAAGGGAAGCTTATGTCATCTACCGACAACTAAATGCTGTAGAATCTCTGGAGGAATATAAAAAGTTCAGAGGTGAAATTAAAAAGGATATTAGGAATGCTAAGAGAGAGCATGAAAAATTCGTGGCAAGTAAAATCAAGGAAAATCCAAAGATGTTCTATAAATATATTAAGAGCAAGTGGATAACTAAAGAAAGAGTAAGGCCTATACGAGACCATGCGGGTAATCTGTGTGTGGAGGCAGAAGATGTGGATATGGTTCTTATTGAATACTTTGCGTCTGTTTTCACAAAGGAAAGGGGTAATACAGATATTGCTAGTGAGGAGGTGTGTAAAATTCTGGATGAAATAAACATAGTGAGAGAGGAGGTATTAAGGGATTTAGCAGCTTTGAAAGTGGATAAGTCCCCAGGCCCAGATGAAATGCATCCAAGGCTGTTGAGCGAAGCAAAAGAGAAAGTAGCAGAGGCCATAATTTTCCAGTCTTCTTTGGATTCAGGCATGCTGCCAGAGGATTGGAGGACTACTAATGTAGTACTGTTGTTTAAGAAGGAAGGAAGGGATAGGACGAGTAATTGCGGGCATGTCAGCCTAAACTCAATGGTGAGAAAATTATTGGAAAAAATCCTAAAGGACAGGATAAATCTACATTTGGAAAGGCAAGGATTAATTAGGGACAGTCAGCACGGATTTGTTAAGGGAAGATCGTGTTTGACTAACCAATGTCCTAGGGGGAGTGTTTGCTAGTGCTGTTGGGGAGGATTTAAACTAATATGGCAGGGGGATGGGAACCAATGCAGGGAGACAGAGGGAAACAAAAAGGAGGCAAAAGCAAAAGAGAGAAAGGAGATGAGGAAAATTGGAGGGCAGAGAAACCCAAGGCAAAGAACAAAAAGGGCCACTGTACAGCAAAATTCTAAAAGGACAAAGGGTGTTAAAAAAACAAGCCTGAAGGCTTTGTGTCTTAATGCAAGGAGTATCCACAATAAGGTGGATGAATTAACTGTGCAAATAGATGTTAACAAATATGTTGTGATTGGGATTACGGAGACGTGGCTCCAGGATGATCAGGGCTGGGAACTCAACATCCAGGGGTATTCAACATTCAGGAAAGATAGAATAAAAGGAAAAGGAGGTGGGGTAGCATTGCTGGTTAAGGAGCAAATTAAGGCAATAGTTCGGAAGGATATTAGCTTGGATGATGTGGAATCTAAACGGGTAGAGCTGCAGAATACCAAAGGGCAAAAAACGTTAGTGGGAGTTGTGTACAGACCTCCAAACAGTAGTAGTGATGTTGGGGAGGGCATCAAACATGAAATTCGGGGTGCGTGCAATAAAGGTGCAGCAGTTATAATGGGTGAATTTAATATGCACATAGATTGGGTTAACCAAACTGGAAGCAATACGGTGGAGGAGGATTTCCTGGAGTGCATAAAGGATGGTTTTTTAGACCAATATGTCGAGGAACCAACTAGGGGGGAGGCCATCTTAGACTGGGTGTTGTGTAATGAGAGAGGATTAATTAGCAATCTCGTTGTGCGAGGCCCCTTGGGGAAGGGTGACCATAATATGGTGGAATTCTGCATTAGGATGGAGAATGAAACAGTTAATTCAGAGACCATGGTCCAGAACTTAAAGAAGGGTAACTTTGAAGGTATGAGGCGTGAATTGGCTAGGATAGATTGGTGAATGATACTGAAGGGGTTGACTGTGGATGGGCAATGGCAGACATTTAGAGACCGCATGAATGAACTACAACAATTGTACATTCCTGTCTGGCGTAAAAATAAAAAAAGGAAGGTGGCTCAACCGTGGCTATCAAGGGAAATCAGGGATAATATTAAAGCCAAGGAAGTGGCATACAAATTGGCCAGAAATAGTAGCGAACCCGGGGACTGGGAGAAATTTAGAACTCAGCAGAGGAGGACAAAGGGTTTGATTAGGGCAGGGAAAATGGAGTACGAGAAGAAGCTTGCAGAGAACATTAAGACGGATTACAAAAGTTTCTATAGCTATGTAAAGAGAAAAAGGTTAGTAAAGACAAACGTAGGTCCTCTGCAGTCAGAATTAGGGGAAGTCATAACGGGGAACAAAGAAATGGCGGACCAATTGAACAAGTACTTTGGTTCGGTATTCACTAAGGAGGACACAAACAACCTTCCGGATATAAAAGGGGTCGGAGGGTCTAGTAAGGAGGAGGAACTGAGGGAAATCCTTATTAGTCGGGAAATTGTGTTGGGGAAATTGATGGGATTGAAGGCCGATAAATCCCCAGGGCCTGATGGACTGCATCCTTGAGTACTTAAGGAGGTGGCCTTGGAAATAGTGGATGCATTGACAGTCATTTTCCAACATTCCATTGACTCTGGATCAGTTCCTATGGAGTGGAGGGTAGCCAATGTAACCCCACTTTTTAAAAAAGGAGGGAGAGAGAAAACAGGGAATTATAGACCGGTCAGCCTGACATCGATAGTGGGTAAAATGATGGAATCAATTATTAAGGATGTCATAGCAGTGCATTTGGAAAGAGGTGATATGATAGGTCCAAGTCAGCATGGATTTGTGAAAGGGAAATCATGCTTGACAAATCTTCTGGAATTTTTTGAGGATGTTTCCAGTAGAGTGGACAAGGGAGAACCAGTTGATGTGGTATATTTGGACTTTCAGAAGGCTTTCGACAAGGTCCCACACAAGAGATTAATGTGCAAAGTTAAAGCACATGGGATTGGGGGTAGTGTGCTGACATGGATTGAGAACTGGTTGTCAGACAGGAAGCAAAGAGTAGGAGTAAATGGGGACTTTTCAGAATGGCAGGCAGTGACTAGTGGGGTACCGCAAGGTTCTGTGCTGGGGCCCCAGCTGTTTACACTGTACATTAATGATTTAGACGAGGGGATTAAATGTAGTATCTCCAAATTTGCGGATGACACTAAGTTGGGTGGCAGTGTGAGCTGCGAGGAGGATGCTATGAGGCTGCAGAGCGACTTGGATAGGTTAGGTGAGTGGGCAAATGCATGGCAGATGAAGTATAATGTGGATAAATGTGAGGTTATCCACTTTGGTGGTAAATAGAGCGACAGACTATTATCTGAATGGTGACAGATTTGGAAAAGGGGAGGTGCAAAGAGACCTGGGCGTCATGGTACATCAGTCATTGAAGGTTGGCATGCAGGTACAGCAGGCGGTTAAGAAAGCAAATGGCATGTTGGCCTTCATAGTGAGGGGATTTGAGTACAGGGGCAGGGAGGTGTTGCTACAGTTGTACAGGGCCTTGGTGAGGCCACACCTGGAGTACTGTGTACAGTTTTGGTCTCCTAACCTGAGGAAGGACATTCTTGCTATTGAGGTAGTGCAGCGAAGGTTCACCAGACTGATTCCTGGGATGGCGGGACTGACCTATCAAGAAAGACTGGATCAACTGCGCTTGTATTCACTGGAATTCAGAAGAATGAGAGGGGACCTCATAGAAACGTTTAAAATTCTGACGGGGTTAGACAGGTTAGATGCAGGAAGAATGTTCCCAATGTTGGGGAAGTCCAGAACCAGGGGACATAGTCTAAGGATAAGGGGGAAGCCATTTAGGACCGAGATGAGGAGGAATTTCTTCACCCAGAGAGTGGTGAACCTGTGGAATTCTCTACCACAGAAAGTTATTGAGGCCAATTCACTATATATATTCAGAAAGGAGTTAGATGAAGTCCTTACTACTAGGGGAATCAAGGAGTATGGTGATAAAGCAGGAATGGGGTACTGAAGTTGTATGTTCAGCCATGAACTCATTGAATGGCGGTGCAGGCTAGAAGGGCCGAATGGCCTGCTCCTGCACCTATTTTCTATGTTTCTATGTTTCTATGATTGAATTTTTCGAGGAGGTAACCAGGAGCGTCGATGAGGATAGTGTGTATGATGTGGTATATATGGACTTTCTAACAGTCTATCGACTCTGGATCAATTCCTATATACTGGAAGGTAGTTAATGTAACACCACTTTTTAAAAAAGGAGGGAGAGAGAAAGCGGGGAATTATAGACTGGTTAACCTGACATCGGTAGTGGGAAAAATGTTGGAATCAATTATTAAAGATGAAATAGCAGCGCAGTTGGAAAGCAATGACAGGATCGGTCCAAGTCAGCATGGAGTTATGAAAGGAAATCATGCTTGACAAATCTTCTGGAGGTTTTTGAGGATGTAACTAATAGAGTGGACAAGGGAGAACCAGTGGATGTGGTGTATTTGGACTTTCAAAAGGCTTTTGACAAGGTCCCACAAAAGAAATTAGTGTGCAAAATTAAAGCACATGGTATTGGGGGTAAGGTATTGATGTGGATAGAGAACTGGTTGACAGACAGGAAGCAGAGAGTCGGGAATAACGGGTCCTTTTCAGAATGGCAGGAAGTGACTACTGGGGTGCCGCAGGGCTCAGTGCTGAAACGCTAGCTATTTACAATATACATCAATGATTTAGATGAAGGAATTGAGTGTAATTTCTCCAAGTTTGCAGATGACTCTAAGTTGGACGGGCGGTGTGAGCTGTGAGGAGGATGTTAAGAGGCTGCAGGGTGACTTGGACAGGTTAGGTGAGTGGGCAAATGTATGGCAGGTGCAGTATAACGTAGATAAATGTGAGGTTATTCACTTTGGTGGCAAAAACAGGAAGGCAGAATATTATCTGAATGGTGACAGATTAGGAAAAGGGGAGGTGCAATGAGACCTGGGTATCATGGTACATCAGTTGGCATGTAGGTACAGCAGGTGGTGAAGAAGGCAAATGGCATGTTGGCCTTCATAGCTAGGGGATTTGAGTATAGGAGCAGGGAGGTCTTACTGCAGTTGTACAGGGCCTTGCTGAGGTCTCACCTGGAATATTGTGTTCAGTTTTGGTCTAATCTGAGGAATGTCGTTCTTGCTATTGAGGGAGTGCAGCGAAGGTTCACCAGACTGATTCCCGGGATGGCAAGACTGACATATGAGGGAGACTGGATCGACTGGGCCTGTATTCACTGGAGTTTAGAAGAATGAGGGGGGTTCTCATGGAAATATATAAAATTCTGACGGGATTGTACAGGTTAGATGCAGGAAGAATGTTCTCGATACTGGGGAAGTCCAGAACCAGGGCTCACAGTGTAAGGATAAGGTGTAAGCCATTTAGGACTGAGCTGAGGAGAAACTTCTTCACTCAGAGAGTTTTTAACCTGTGGAATTCTCTACCGCAGAAAGTTGTTGAGGCCAGTTCATTGGATATATTCAAGAGGGAGTTAGATATGGCCCTGACAGCTAAAAGGATCAAGTGGTATGGAGAGAAAGCAGGAAAGGGATACTGAGGTGAATGATAAGCCATGATCTTGTTGAATGGTGGTGCAGGCTCGAAGAGCTGAATGGCCTATTCCTACACCCATTTTCTATGTTTCTATGTCCCATATGGCAGACTGGTCATGAAGATAAAAGCCCATGGGATCTAGGGCAAAGTGACAAGTTCAGTCCAAAATTGGCTTAGAGGTAGGAAGCAAAGAGTAATGGTTGATGGATGTTTTTGTGACTGTTTCCAGTGGGGTTCCGCAGAGCTCAGTACTGGGTCCCTTGCTCTTTGTGGTATACATCAATGATCTAGATTTGAATAGAAGGGGGTATGATTAAAAAGTTTGCAGATGACGCTAAAATTGGATGTGTGGTTGATACTGAAGGGGAAATTCATGGACTGCAGGAGGATATCAATCTACTGATCAGGTGGGCAGAACAGTGGCAAATGGAATTTGATTCGGAGAAGTGTGAGGTGATGCACTTGGGGCGGGCTAATAAGGAAAGGGTATACACGTTAAACGGTAGGCCACTTAGAAGTGTAGATGAACAAAGGGACCTTGGAGTGCTTGTCCACAGATCCCTGAAAGTAGCAGGCCGGGTGGATAAGGTGGTTTAGAAGGCATGCGGAATGCTTGCCTTAATTGGCCATGGCGCTATCGGTTTGCGCCTCTGCTAACTCCTGCGCCCAGGGTGAGAAGTTGTTTGTACCCCGATGGCGCCACCCCCACCCCCGCCCCCCGAGGGCCCTAACAAGAGGTGCAAACTACGTGAATTTCTCCCCCTAGTTTTCCCCTACATAGCACCACTTTCCTTTGTGTAGCTGATATTGTTTTTTAGAAGTGTCAATTTTAACAGTCAATGTAGAAACAATTGAAAATCACTGATTTATTGTGTGTGTGTTTACTTTTTATTTACAATGTTTTTTTTTGCATCTGCACTACTTCAATTCCCAGCATAGAAATTCAGTGCTGGTAACCAAAGTCCTATTTTGTCCAAATCCTCATTTGACGTGAACCATTTATCTGACAGTGCAGCATATATCTTTATCTCAGCTTTTCTCCATCTCTCTCTCTTTCTTTGCCTCATCTCACTGCTCTCAATGTATTTTTGAAGTGGGTCTGTTTCCCTGCCAGTTTTATTTACAGTACTTTAATGTGTTTTACCTTGTTCTACATCAATATAGCTTGTCCTCTTTTTTTAAATGTTCTTTCTTGTCTCTCCGTCTCTCATGGTGTCTCTTCCTCATGTGCTCTTTCCTTCTCACCTATTCCAACACCATTGACCGGAATTTTCTCAGGGGTCAGCATCAGGATTGGCGGGTTGGGTGGGAAATTTGATTTCTTTGACAATGGGTCAGGACCCCGCTGTCAAGACGCCATGTCGTACCTTTTCAAATGACGCAAGTGTGATCTCTGATCTGCACCAGACCAGCAGAGGCGGCCGACCCAATTAAACCAATTATAAACATAGAAAGATAGAAACATAGAAAATAGGTGCAGGAGTAGGCCATTCGACCCTTCAAGCCTACACCACCATTCAACATGATCATGGCTGATCATTCACCTCAGTACCCCTTTCCCGCTTTCTCTCCATACCTCTTGATCCCTTTAGCCGTAAGGGCCATATCTAGCTCCCTCTTGAATATATCCAATGAACTGGTATCAACGACTCTCTGCGGCAGGGAATTCCACAGGTTAACAACTCTCTGAGTGAAGAAGTTTTTCCTCATCTCAGTCCTAAATGGCCTACCCCTTAACCAAAGACTGTGTCCCCTGGTTCTGGACTTCCCCAACATCGGGAACATTCTTCCCGCATCTAACCTGTCCCATCCCGTCAGAATTTTATATGTTTCTATGAGATCCCCTCTCATTCTTCTAAATCAGTGAATATAAGCCTAGTCGATCCAGTTTTTCCTCATATGTCAGTCCTGCCATCCTGGGAATCAGTCTGGTGAACCTTCGCTGCACTCACTCAATAGCAAGAACGTCCTTCCTCAGATTAGGAGACCAAAACTGTACATAATATTGAAGGTGTGGCCTCACTAAGGCCCTGTACAACTGCAGCAAGACCTCCCTGCTCCTATACTCAAATCCTCTCGCTATGAAGGCCAACATGCCATTTGCCTTCTTTACCGCCTGCTGTACCTGCATGCCAACTTTCAATGACTGATGTACCAAGACACCTATGTCTCGTTGCACCTCCCCTTTTCCTAATCTGTCACCATTCAGATAATATTCTGCCTTCCTGTTTTTGTCACCAAAGTGAATAACCTCACAGTTATCTACATTATACTGCATCTGCCATGCATTTGCCCACTCACCTAACCTGTCCAAGTCAACCTGCAGCCTCTTAGCATCCTCCTCATAGCTCACACTGCCACCCAGCTTAGTGTCATCTGCAAATTTAGAGATATTACATTCAATTCCTTCGTCTAAATCATTAATGTATATTGTATGTCTCACCATTTACTGCAACTCACTAAGCCACTTCCAAAGGTTCACACAAATCTGTCTAAGAACAGAAAGTGTTGATAATAAAGGTTTCAATGTTTGACAGCACATTATCTGAAACTTTACATGAACATTGGATAAAATACCCAAGTTGCTACCCTTGCGTATTGCTAGTTGCACTAGGATGAGGGTGAGTGTGAGGGGTGGCTAGTGTGATGGGGATGTGATAATGTCGATAGAGAGAAAGGGATGGGTGGAGGTGTAAGGTAAGTTGGTGTGAGTAAGGATGTGCAGGAGTAGGGTAGGGAAGGCAGAGTGATGGGGATGTGATGAATGGTACAGCAGGATGATGTTGAGTGTGGCTTTGCACTGATATCATTGAAAGGTTGGCACCACTGCACCCAGGTCCTCCTGACAGTATCCCTGCTTGTGCCCTCTGTGCAATGTGCAACCAGGCTGCGTCAGTTTCCTGAGGAAGTCTCTTCCGAAGATTTTGATAGAGTGGATACAGAGAGAATGCTTCCACTTGTGGGGAAGAGCATAACTAGAGGCCATCAATATATGATAGTCACCAAGCAATCCAATAGGAATTCAGAAGAAACTTCTTAGCCCAAAGAGTGGTGAGAATTTGGAACTTGCTATCACTAGGGAGTGGTTGAAGTGAATAGTATTGATGCATTTAAGGGGATTTAGATGAGGAAAGACAGGAAGAGGCTCGAGTGGAGCATAAATACTGGCATGGACTGATTGGGAAAAACTGTTTCTGTGCTAAATATCCTATGTTATCCTATGTAATCCATGGAAGGGGAAGAGGATCTCCCTGCATGCTGTGACTCCCTCCATAAGCATATGGAGGGAGTCATGGGAGAACCTGGGTGAAGCCTGTGCCTTTGTGCAGGGCTTGTCATTGTTTGCAGCACCTCAATGCTGCAGAACACTGACAGCACAAATATTCAAAGAAAATTAGCCATGGTCCCTTTAAGGAAACCGGCTGATGACGCATCATGAATAACGACACCAGACTGACTTCCTCTAATTGGACCTGGAAATGTGCTGGGCGTGCTTAACAAGCCCTATCAACGTTAAGTTTATTTTAGGCAGCGGGATGGAGCCAGCAGCCGGGCCATGACCCGCCACCAACATCGCCCACACCGGAGCCGCCGAGGTGAGCAAAATCCTGGCCAATGTGACGAGAATTAAAAAATCTAAAAACCATTGTTTCCCTTTTAAAATTAAAAAAAAATGTTAAATATACCTAAATATAATTGTTCAGATTTTTCTGGCAAAGTAACGGTCACGCTAACGCTCACTGTTATTGACGCACAAATCGCACAGCAACTTCAGGCGAGGGCAGATGCACGGTTAAACGTGATCATTCGGAAGTTAATGTCTATGATGCGCCACTCCGCCATTAGCTTCCTGAAAGCGGCATCTCGCTGTTTTCCTCAGCATTCAAATGAAGTGAATTTCCTGTACTTGGGTGATAGATGTGATCTAAACTCGCCGAAGAAAGGTAGGGCTTGTCCATTTCAGTTTAAGTACTCTTTTTACGGTGTGATAAGTCTGAATTACTGCTAAACAATATCTGTGTCACTGAAAATTAACTATTACAGGTAAGGCATCTCATTCCTTCAGTTTTTAATTATTGTTGGAGATTTAAAAAAAATTAAACTTTTTTAACTTTTACTTTATGTCTCTTTTTTCTCTCTCTCTTAATCCAATCTTTCTTTCCCTCTCTTTATTTTGCTTTCAATACCTGATTTGACATTGAATTCAGTATTCTAACTTACACTTCCTGGTTCAGACTTTGCGCTGTGCATTTCACAATTCTTCAATCTGATTGGTTAAGGAGACATACAGTTGCTCACCCTGTTCACACAGATCCAGATGCCCTGTAGAGGCGCACTGTGATGTTTCCCTCTTGCACTTACAGCAACTTGCAGGGGAAAATCTCATGGAAATTAAACGGGCAAGGGCGAGTCTAACAAAAGGCGGGTGCCATTCGTTCACTGGCTACAGTAAATTCTGGCCCAATATGATACATGACATGGGACTGCACTTTTCCTGCCCTTTGATGATCCCTGTCAGAAAACAGCACGAGAGCAGATCGGAGCGGGAGATGAAAGAGCTAGCTGGGAGCAGCACCAACCAACCTGGGAGGGTAAGATGTAAAAATAAATCAAAGTGTGAAAGCAGTGAAGTGATTGGTTGATCAGTGTTTCTCTCTTTTTCTTGGGCATTGGATTAATTTAAGAGCCGGGATTAAAAACTAAACATTCAAAACTTGAAAACTTAATTAATTAAATAAAATACATTGAAGATGGCAGGAGAGGTGATGTGTTACTGCTGCAGCATTTGGGAGCTGGTGGACACCATTGGGGTCCACGGTGACCACATCTGCAGTAATATTGGCAGCTCGAGGAACTTCGGCTCCGTGTTGATGAGCTGAAGTCCGAGCCTCAAACACTGCAACGCATCAGAGGTAATTGCCATTTCTTAAGGATAGACAGAAAGGAAAAGGATGTGGGGTAGCTCTGTTAATAAGGGATGAGATCAGTGCAGTAGGGAGAAATAATATTGACTCAGAAGATCAGGATGTAGAATCAGTTTAGGTGAAGATACGAAATAATAAGGGAAAGAAGTCACTGGTGTGAGTTGTCTACAGGCCCCCAAACAGTAGCCAGACTGTAGTACACAGTATAAATCAAGAAATAATGGAGGCTTGTAAGAAAGAGAAGGCAATAATCATGGGCGATTTTAATCTTCATATTGATTGGACAAATCAAATTGGCCAGAGTAGCCTTGAGGAAGAGTTCATCGAGTATATGTGGGATGGTTTCTTGGAACAATATGTTGTGGAACCAACCATTGGGCAGACTATTTTAGATCTGGTAATGAGTAACGAGTCTGGATTAATTAATGATTTGGTCATTTTTTTTATTCGTTCCTGGGATCTGGGCACTGCTGGCAAGGCCAGCATTTATTGCCCATCCATTATTGCCCTTGAGAAGGTGGTGGTGAGCCACCTTCTTGAACCGCTGCAGACCTTGTGGTGATGGGACTCCCACAATGCTGTTAGGGAGGGAATTCCAGGATTTTGACCCAGCGACGATGAAGGAACAGCGATAAACTTCCAAGTCAGGATGGTGTGTGACTTGGAGGGGAACTTGGAGGTGGTGGTGTTCCCATATGCCTGCTGCCCTTGTCCTTCTAGGTGATATAAGTCGCGGGTTTGGGAGGTGCTGCCAAGGAAGCCTTGGTGAGTTGCTGCAGTGCATCTTGTAAATGGTACACACTACAGCCACTGTAAGAATAAAAATGTTTATTAATTGATTCTGTGTATGTATAAATGTTAAAAGTGTAGATTATACAGAAAGGCCTATCTGTGTTGAAACAATAGAATCAAAATGAAAGCCCCCACAGATGCCACATGGCTTTTGTCCTTTGTCTTAATTGGAAATCCATTAACATAATCTAATCAAGAGGTGGGTAGGCTAGTCCAAACAGTCACATATGTGAGGAGAGCCAATAAGGAACTGCCCTGGAGCCAAGGCCCAATCCGGAGGCGTTTTGAGGGACAATGAACTTCAGGAATATAAAAAACGCAATCCAGGAACTGGTCCCTCTCTCTCTCTTGGGAACACATGGCACAAGATATTCCTTCTAAGACCAGCTGAAACGGCAAGCCATGTGTTCAAACCAGCCAGCCAAAGGAAAGTAATTGCTTGTTATTATAACCTCATTGTAGCTCTGTTATAAGATAACTGATCACTGTTGATAATGTGCATGTGTGTATGTTTTTAATAAACTGTGCCAATTGTTTTGAAAGAATCGTCTCACTGTCAAATGTAAGCCCAGAGAGATTTAGAAATCTTACAGTACGTCAGTGATGGAGTGAGTGAATATTTAAGGTGGTGGTTGGGCTGCCAATCAAGCGGGCTGCTTTGTCCTGGATGGTGTCGAGCTTCTTGAGTGTTATTGGAGCTGCACTCATCCAGGCAAGTGGAGAGTATTCCATCACACTCCTGACTTGTGCCTTGTAGATGGTGGAAAGGCTTTGGGGAGTCAGGAGGTAAGACACTCGTCGCAGAATACACAGCCTCTGACCTGCTCTTGTTGCCACAGTGTTTATGTGGCTAGTCCAGTTATGTTTCTGGTCAATGGTGACACCCAGGATGTTGATGGTGGAGGATTCGGCAATGGTAATGCCGTTGAATGTCAAGGGGAGATGGTTAGACTCTCACTTGTTGAAGTGAAGGATCCTCTTGGAAAGAGTGATCATAGCACGATAGAATTTCAAATTTAGTTTGAGGGTGAGAAAGCTAGGTCTCAAACTAGTGCAGCGGCAGGGCAGAATGCAAAGGTAAGAGTTTGGTAAGTGGGAGAACTTTAAGGGTTAATCCCTTTTTAACCATTTCAAGGTTGGTGTAAATTACTAGTGACAATCTCTAGTAGCTTCTAAAGGTAAAATAAGATTACAAGTTTAAGTAAAACTGCAATATTAAACAGATAGGATTCTTGTAGATTTAAGCAGAGACAAACAAGCAAGCTAGCTTAGTTAATTGGGCAGGTAGTAAAAACTGGTTCCCTAAACAGGCCAGTGGTGAGCAGGCCAGGAACAGTATAAAAAGAGGGGGCTTGGTGCAGTCTTGCTCGGAGTGCAGCGGCAGGTCAGAGTGCAAAGGTAAAAGTTTGATAAATGGGAGAGTTCGGGCAAGTGGGAACAGGAGGTGTTGCTTTGTCTTGTTTTCCCCACCAGTGCTGACTCACCGACCTGGGTGGAAAAGAAAACAAAGTGTGACGTCACAGCAAGAGGTTCAGGGACGTCGGAGCAGCCTATAAAAGGCCAGCTGGTGCAGCTGCAGCAGGAGGAGAAAGCAAAAAAGTAGAAAGAAATCGAAAGGTGACGTTACAGCCTGGGGGGTAAGTGATTGGTGAGTAGTTTTTTTCTTTTTCTTTTCTTTATCAGTAAAGAACCTTTAGCATTATTGTTGCCAAATTAAGTTAATCTAAGGGGTAAGTCATGGCAGGAGAGCTTAGACACATGTTATGCTCCTCCTGTACTATGTGGGAAGTCAGGGACGCTTCCAGATTCCCCGACGACTACATATGCGGGAAGTGTATCCGGCTGCAGCACCTGACAGACTGCATTGCGGCACTAGAGCTGCGGATGGTTTCACTCTGGAGCATTCACGATGCTGAGAATGACGTGAATAGCATGTTTAGTAAGTTGGTCTTACCGCAGGTAAAGGTTACACAGCCAGATAGGGGATGGGTGACCAACAGGAAGAGCAGTGGAAGGAAGGTAGTGCAGGGGTCCCCTGCGGTCATTCCCTTGCAAAACAGATATAATGCTTTGCGTACTGTTGAGGGGGATGACTCATCAGGGCAGGGCAGCAGCAGCCAAGTTCATGTAACCGTGGGTGGCTCTGCTGCACATCAGGGCAGGAAAAAAAATGCGAGAGCAATAGTGATAGAGGATTCTATTGTAAGGGCAATATATAGACGTTTCTGTGGCTGCAACTCAGAATCCAGGATGGTATGTTGGTCCCTGGTGCAAGGGTCAAGGATGCCTCGGAACGGGTGCAGGACATTTTGAAGGGGGAGGGTAAACAGTCAGTTGTCGTGGTGCATATAGGTACCAACGCTATAGGTAAAAAACGGGATGAGGTCATAAGAACATAAGAACATAAGAATTAGGAACAGGAGTAAGCCATCTAACCCCTCGAGCCTGCTCCACCATTCAAAAAGGTCATGGCTGATCTGGCCGTGGACTCAGCTCCACTTACCCGCCTGCTCCCCATAACCCTTACTCACTTATTGGTTAAAAATCTATCAATCTGTGATTTGAATACATTCAATGAGCTAGCCTCAACTGCTTCCTTGGGCAGAGAATTCCACAGATTCACAACCCTCTGGGAGAAGAAATTCCTTCACAACTCGGTTTTAAATTGTCTCCCCCGTATTTTGAGACTGTGCCCCCTAGTTCTAGTCTCCCCGACCAGTGGAAACAATCTCTCTGCCTCTATCTTGTCTATCCCTTTCATTATTTTAAATGTTTCTATAAGATTACCCCTCATCAAGACGAATTTTGGGAGCTAGGAGCTAAATTAAAAAGTAAGACCTCAAAAGGAGTAATCTCAGGATTGCTACCAGTGCCACGTGCTAGTCAGAGTAGGAATTGCAGGATAGCTCAGATGAATACGTGGCTTGAGGAGTGGTGCAGAAGGGAGGGATTCAAATTCCTGGGACATTGGAACCGGTTCTGAGGAAGGTGGGGCCAGTACAAACCAGACGGTCTGCAACTGGGCAGGACCGGAACCAATGTCCCAGGGGGAGTGTTGGCTAGTGCTGTTGGGGAGGAGTTAAACTAATATGGCAGGGGGATGGGAACCTATGCAGGGAGACAGAGGGAAGTAGAATGGGGGCAGAAGCAAAATATAGAAAGAAGAAAAGTAAAAGTGGAGGGCAGAGAAACCCAAGGCAAAAAGCAAAAAGGGCCACATTACAGCAAAATCCTAAAGAGGCAAAGGGTGTTAGAAAGATAAGCCTGAAGGCTCTGTGCCTCAATGCGAGGAGTATTCGGAATAAGGTGGATGAATAACTGCGCAGATAGCAGTTAACGGATATGATGTAATTGGCATCACGGAGACATGGCTCCAGGGTGAACAAGGCTGGGAACGCAACATCCAGGGGTATTCAACATTTAGGAAGGATAGACAGAAAGGAAAAGGAGGTGGGGTGGAGTTGCTGGTTTAAGAGGAAATTAATGCAATAGTAAAGAAGGACATTAGCTTGGATGATGTGGAATCTGTATGGGTGGAGCTGCGGAATATCAAGGGGCAGAAAATGCAAGTGGGAGTTCTGTACAGATTACCAAACAGTAGTAATGAGGATGGGGACAGCATCAAACAAGAAATTAGGGATGCGTGTAATAAAGGTACAGCAGTTATTATGGGCGACTTTAATCTACATATTGACTGGGCTAACCAAACTGGTAGCAATGCGGTGGAGGAGGGTTTGCTGGAGTGTATTAGGGATGATTTTCTAGACCAATATGTTGAGGAACCAAAGAGGGCTGGCCATCCTAGACTGGGTGATGTGTAATGAGAAAGGACTAATTAACAATCTTGTTGTGCGAGGCCCCTTGGGGAAGAGTGACCATAACATGGTAGAATTCTTTATTAAAATGGAGAGAGACACAGTTAATTCAGAGATTCGGGTCCTGAACTTGGGGAAAGGTAACTTCGATGGTATGAGACGTGAATTGGCTAGAATAGACTGGCGAGTGATACTTAAAGGGTTGATGGTGGATAGGCAATGGCAAACATTTAAAGATCACATGGATGAATTTCAACAATTGTCCATCACTGTCTGGAGTGAAAATAAAACGGGGAAGGTGGCTCAACCGTGGCTAACAAGGGAAATTAAGGCTAGTGTTAAATCCAAGGAAGAGGCATATAAATTGGCCAGAAAAGGCAGCAAACTTGAGGACTGGGAGAATTTTGTAATACAGCAGAGGAGGACAAAGGGTTTAATTAGGAGGGGGAAAATAGAGTGCGAGAGGAAGCTTGCTGAGAATATAAAAACTGACTGCAAAAGCTTCTATAGATATGTGAAGAGAAAAAGATTAGTGAAAACAAACGTAGATCCCTTGCAGTCAAATTCAGCTGAATCTATAATGGGGAACAAAGAAATGGCGGACCAGTTAAATAAATACTTTGGTTCTGTTTTCACGAAGGAAGACACAAATAACCTTCCGGAAATGCTAGGGGACTGAGGGTCTAGCGAGAAGGAGGAACTGAAGGATATCCTTATAAAGTGGGAAATTGTCTTAGGGAAATTGATGGGATTCAAGACCAATAAATCTCCGGGGCCTGATAATCGGCATCCCAGAGTACTTAAGGAAGTGGCCATAGAAATAGTGGATGCATTGGTGATCATTTTCCAACATTCTATAGACTCTGGATCAGTTCCTATGGACTGGAGGGTAGCTAATGTAACAGCACTGTTTAAAAAAGGAGGGAGAGAGAAAACGAGGAATTATAAACCGGTTAGCCTGACATCAGTAGTGGGGAAAATGTTGGAATCAATTACTAAAGATGAAATAGCAGCGCATTTGGAAAGCAGAGACAGGATCAGTTCAAGTCAGCATGGATTTATGAAAGGGAAATCATGTTTGACAAATCTTCTGGAATTTTTTGAGGATGTAACTAGTAGAGTGGACAAGGGAGAACCAGTGGATGTGGTGTATTTGGACTTTCAAAAAGCTTTTGCAAGGTCCCACACAAGAGATAGGTGTGCAAAATTAAAGCACGTGGTATTGGGGGTAATGTATTGACATGGATAGAGAACTGGTTGGCAGACAGGAAGCAGAGAATCGGGATAAACGGGTCCTTTTCAGAATGGTAGGCAGTGACTAGTGGAGTACCGCAGGGCTCAGTGCTGGGACCCCAGCTCTTTACAATATACATTAATGATTTAGATGATGGAATTGAGTGTAATATCTCCAAGTTTGCAGACGACACTAAGCTGGGTGGTGGTGTGAGCTGTGAGGAGGATACTAAAAGGCTGCAGGGTGTCTTGGACAGGTTAGTTGAGTGGGCAAATGCATGGCAGATGCAGTATAATCTGGATAAATGTGAGGTTATCCACTTTGGGGGCAAAAACACGAAGGCAGAATATTACCTGAATGGTGGCAGATTAGGAAAAGTGGAGGTGTGTTGGAGCGGATTTTTGGACATATATTTGATTGTATACGGGACCAAACATTTGTTTTATTTTCCCCTTTAAATGAATTTTGTAAGGGACAATACTGATGCATTATGAACACTGGAGGGTTAAGTGCTCGGTATGTTTGTTTATACCGGTGTCAAAAGCCTGCACTTGTTTATACTGCCCTGTCACAATGCAGGATGGGTTATATCAAAAGCTTAGCCTTCGAAAGATAGTCAAAGCTTTGTAGTGCTAAAGCATGTGTTGTAAAGTGACGTAATTTGTAAGATAAAAGGACTTCACTGCAGATACCAATTTGAGAAGTGGTTCAAAGACAGGGGTCTTTAACACTTCTCCCAAAGCTTTGTCTCCGAATTAATAAACCTCTCTTTATATATTATACAGTCTCGGAAATATTTTTCCACAACAAAATGGCGTAGTCGACAGGATACTGTCTGATCAGACGTGATCACTTAAGACAGTATCTGGAATCTGGTGTTAGAGACTGAAAAGAGAGGTGTACGGGCACGACGGGATAGTGTATAAGATACGAGTAAACAGATAGCGGGAAGAGGCTGACTAACCAGTTTGAGTTGTCCCTTTAGTAAATAAGGTCGTTGAGGAAGGGAACTGATCGATCCAACCTAGAGCCGAAAACTCCGGTGGTAAGGAAACACGCTAGCTTTGTTGCGAAGACAAAGGGTCTCCACAGAGTAGTCGTGGCCGTGAGTATTACAGAAACAAAGGGAAACGTCCGAGACTGGCGAACATGGAAGGTAAGGAAGGAAATGTAAAACGCGGGCTACCCGGGTCATTAATTAATTCCTATCATTAATTGTAACTTGCGTAATTACGTAATGCCATAAAAAAAGCTGATAGTGACTATCTTAAGTGACATATGGATCCAGACATAAGCTTTGTTGAATGAAGAGAGACTTTTGTGAGTGTCTATTTTGAATGAAGAGAGTACTCGAGTAATTTTGACTGTGGAATGAATGAAAGCCTGTTTGGGAAGGTGTGGAGTTGCCTGCCTGTTTTAGCTCCACCCACTCTTTCCAAACAGAGTGAAATGTTTTTTTTAGCCCTTCGTAGTGTTGTCCTGTATGTGGGAAGTTTAAGAAACTGTGAACCTTATGGTATTACATTTTAAGTTAGAAACGAAGGTGTGGATATATTCGGATGATAAGTTACGGAGCTAGGAAATGCACAAAGGATAGGTTTGTTGAGTAAAAGATACATGGTCCCAGTAGTAAAAAAAAAAGAATTTGACACGCTCACTTACTTGTTGAAAGAAAACATGCAATTGGGTTGAAAGACATAAATTTAGTCCAGGAATGAGATAAAGAATGCCTTTTAAAACACTCCCATTTTCCTTTGTGTAAAACCTTGACATGAAAGCTTCTAGCTCAGTAAAAAAAAAGAGTTTTAAATTTAGAAATACTTCAGGGATCAGGTCAAACTCCTGGGCGAGTGGTGAGCTATCTGTGAAGGTGTAAAAGGGACTTTTGAAAAAGGCTAAAACAGTAAGCTTTAGCAGTTTAGAAAAGAAAAAGATAAAGCAGGAAAAGGTCTCTGCCACGGGAACAGGAGGAGGGCAGAAAAGAGGGACTTGCCACAATACCCTATAAGACCTGAAGCTAGAACAGCGGTTGTAGAAATAGTAAAAGGGCGAGTGGAAAAGGGTATCTTAAAAGAAACAGTTAGCACCACTAACTCCCCAACATGGCCGGTAGGGAAACCAGATGGGAGTTATAGACTCACTATCGACTACACTGCCCTTAACAAGATCACCCCCAAATTACACCCGATAGTGGCCAGCCCCTCCACAATCCTTAATGGATTATCCCCTGAACATAAGATCTTTACAGTCCTAGACATGGCCAATGGTTTTTGGGCCCTTCCCCTCGACCCAGAATCACAAGAAAAATTTGCCTTCACGGTGGAGGATAAACAATATACTTGGACTCGATTACCACAAGGATTCCATAATAGTCCTGCCATATTCCATCGAGTCATGAGGGATATACTAAAATAAATAGAGGTACCGGCAGGAAATAGTATTTTACAATATGTCGACGACATATTAATAGCCTCAGAAACCAAGGAAGGACATCAGGCAACCCTATACTTAGTATTAAGGGCTCTGGAAACGGCGGGCCTTAAGGTTAACCCCAAAAAGGCCCAGGTAGGGAAATCCCAGGTCCTGTACCTCGGATACTGCCTCTCAAAGGGGTTGAAAGAAATGCCCTCGGATAGGAAAAATGCTGTCAAGGATATGCCTAGACCAGTAACGGTAAGGGGGGTGAGGAAGGTACTGGGCCTCTTTAATTACAGCCGGAACTTTATCCCTGATTTTGCAAAAATTGCTGAGCCAATACAAAGATTAGTGAAAGGGGGGAAACCGGCCCTAGACCTCAGAGTGGGGCCCTGAACAAGAACAGGCGTATAGTAAACTCAAGTCAGAACTAGTTTCCACACCTGGATTGGGACTGCCTGACATGAGTAAGGATTTCCACATCCACTGTAACAATGAAGGTGGGTTCTATATGGCCGTGGTCACCCAAGATCACGGGGATAAAAGGAGATCTATAGCCTATTACTCTACCACCGAAAGCCCGGTGGTGACTGGGTTATCCAGATGTATAGCCGCACTAGATTGCGCAGCTTGGGCGGTAAAAATAAGCGAGCCTGTGGTGATGACTGGAAACATCATTCTCCACACTAAACACACATTGGTAGAAATGTTAAACACAGGAAAACTGAGAACCGTATCTAATATGAGACGGGCAAAGTGGGAAGCAGTCTTCTTACCACCTAACAAAGCGGTAACCATAATTAGGGATGTAGGAAACAACCCCGCAGAAGGTATGATAGGTGAGGGGGAACCCCACTTTTGCGAAGAGGTATGTGAGGATATGGAAGAGGATAGAATAAAAGACGCCCCCCTTCAAACCGCAGAACAAACCTTGTTTGTGGACGGCTCACGAAAATACGTAGAGGGACTACCTCGTACCGGATGGGCCGTAGTTAACCAGGATCTAGAGACAGTCGAATCAGGGCGAATTAATGGGCGGTCGTCAGCTCAAGTGGCAGAACTGGTAGCCCTCACCCGGGCACTGGAATTATCGGAAAATATGATTGTTAATATCTATACGGACAGTAGATATGCATACGGGGTAGTACACGATTATATGACAGCATGGGGGAGAAGGGGTTTTATTACAACTAGCAGACATCCCATAAAGCATCAGCTGAGAATAGAAGCTCTTTTAGCAGCCAGTAATAAACCAAAACAGGTAGCGGTTATTAAAATTAAAGCCCACAGGAGGGAGCCGGACCGAACCAGTCCAGATTGGCTGAGTCACCAGGGAATAAAGCTGCAGACGTAGCTGCACAGAAGGCATTAGAACAAGAGGAGTGTGAGGAAGCCTCAGTCAGTGCCGCTGGGGTCCGAGATGAACAGATAAGTATTGAGAAACTACACCAGGACACTTCTGAGGAGGAAATAGGTATGTGGACAAAGCAGGGCGCAACGCAAGGGAAGGATAACGTTTGGAGACAAAACGACAAGGTAATGGCGCCTGAATGCATACAGAATACCTTATTGGAGTTGCATCATGGCCTGTCTCATTCAGGACGAGAGGCCATGACCGGGAGTCTTGGGAGAGATTGGTGGTGGAAGGGGATGGGGAGAGATATTGATAAATATTGCCATCGATGCGTTACGTGCGCACAATATAATCCAGGCAGGCCCATTAAAATTAAAATGGGACACCAGCCCCGTCCACGGGGGCCATGGGAACACGTTCAAATTGATTTCACAGGTCCTTTGCCCCCATCCCATGGAAAAAGATATTGCCTAGTGATTATAGATCAATTTACCCGGTGGGTGGAAACTTTCCCCACACGTGATTGCACTGCCTCAACAGTGGCAAGGATATTGACCGAGCAGGTGATTCCCCGATGGGGAGTGCCTCTTCAAATAGATTCCGACCAAGGCACCCACTTCACCGGAAAAATTGTAAAAACAATATGCCAGCTGATGGGCATAAAACAAAAATTCCACATCCCCTACCACCCGCAGAGTTCTGGAATGGTAGAGCGCATGAACCGTACCTTTAAGAACGCCCTGGCAAAGGCCATGCAAACGTCAGGAAAAACGTGGACAGAAGTATTACCCATTATATTGATGACAGGAAGGGCGATGCAATTACCAGAGAACATGATAACAGGGGGGGCCGATGTAGGCCCATTAAAAGACAAAATAAAACGGTATGTTTTGGAACTAAGTACTCAATTAAAAGGGATGCGTAAATTAGTTAGGGACAATCAGGAAGAAAGAGACGCGGAAGCAGAGCTTACAAAGCTCCCTGAAGTCCTGTTGGCAGGAAGTCGCGTTATGGTAAGGGTCCTCCCGGGAAAACCGGGGTTTGCCCTAAAATGGATAGGACCATATGAGGTTATAATCAGCGGGGACATTTGTGCCTGCATCGATGTGAAAGGGAGCGGACAATGGAAGTATTGGACCCAACTTAAGGTTTTTGAACCAGCCGTTTAGCACACGTATTAGTTGTTGTTGTTTGTCTATTTACAGATTGACAGCGAGAGATTCTTCAAGCAAGCCATTTGGCCATTTTGCCTTTGACTATTTGTTAAATATAGAGTAATAAGATGATGAAATTATATATTGTGATTAATGCATAAGATAGGACCCCCAGGATCCCCCTAACAGCCAGTCAAACCAGCCAGATCCTCCTGCTGTTGTGGATAACTTCTTTACTTCCCTTCTGATGTGATCAACGAGGTTAGTTATGTTTTCTGAATTATCGGGAATGTAAGTGCAACATTCAGCTCCAATTAAGGCATATGTGCCCCCACTTTGTGCTAGTATATAATCTAGGGCCATTCGGTCTGGAGTACCATTGTGCGTATGGCGATCATGCCGGGAGATCTCAGAGATGCAGTGATCGTGACTATCTTTAAAAAGGGAGACAAGTCCGACTGCGGCAACTACAGGGGAATCTCCCTGCTATCAGCCACTGGGAGGGTTGTCGCTAGAGTTCTCCTCAACCGCCTTCTCCCTGTGGCCGAGGAGCTCTTCCCGGAATCACAGTGTTGATTTCGTCCCCTACGGGACACAATGGACATGATCTTTGCAGCGCGACAGCTGCAGGAAAAATGCAGGGAGCAGCGCCAGCCCTTATACATCTTACAAAGACCTTTGACAATGTCAACCGTGAGGGCTTATGGAACGTCCTCTTCCGTTTTGGATGCCCCCACAGTTGGTGAACATCTTTCGCCTGCTCCACGACGACATGCAGGCCGTGATCCTTACCAGCGATTCCATTACAGACCCAATCCACATCCGGACCGGTGTCAAACAGGGCTGCATCATCGCTCCAACTCTCTTCTCAATTTTCCTCGCTGCCATGCTCCACCTCACAGTCAACAAGCTCCCCGCTGGAGTGGAACTAAACTGCAGAACCAGTGGGAAGCTGTTTAACCTAGGTTGCCTCCAGGCCAGGTCCAAGATCACCCCAACCTCTGTCGTTGAGCTGCAGTATGCGGACGACGCCTGCGTCTGTGCACATTCTGAGGCTGAACTCCAGAATATAGTCGATGTATTCACCGAGGTAAATGAAAACATGGGTCTTATGCTTAACATCCGTAAGACAAAGGTCCTCCACCAGCCTGTCCTCGCTGCACAGCACTGCCCCCCAGTCATCAAGATTCACGGCGCGGCCCTCGACAATGTGGACCACTTCCCATACTCGGGAGCCTTTTATCAACAAAGCCAGACATTGATGCGGCGATTCAACATCGCCTCCAGTGCGCCAATGCAGCCTTTGGCCGCCTGAGGAAAAGAGTGTTTGAAGACCAGGCCCTCAAATCTACCACCAAGCTCATGGTCTACAGGGCTGTAGTAATACCTGCCCTCCTGTATGGATCAGAGGCATGGACGATGTACAGAAGACACCTCAAGTCGCTGGCGATATACCACCAATGATGTCTCCGCAAGATCCTGCAAATCCCTGGGAGGACAGGCACACCAACATCAGTGTCCTTGCCCAGGCTAACACCCCCAGCATTGAAGCACTGATCACACTCGATCGGCTTCACTGGGCAGGCCACATAGTTCGCATGCCAGACACGAGGCTCCCTAAGCAATTGTTCTATGCTGAGCTCCTTCATGCCAAATGAGACAAAGGTGGGCAGCTGAAACATTACAAGGACACCCTCAAAGCCTCCCTGGTAAAGTGCGACATCACCACTGATCCCTGGGAGTTCCTGGCCGAAGACTGCCCTAGGTGGAGAAAGTGCATCCGGGAGGGCGCTGAGCTCTTCGAATCTCAACGCCGCGAGTGTGAAGAAGTCAGCCGCAGGCAGCGGAAGGAGCGTGCGGTAAATCAGTCCCAACCCCCCTTCCCCTAACGAATCTGTCCCACCTGTGACAGGGTCTGTGGCTCTCGCATTGTACTGTTCAGCCACCAAAGGATTCACTTTAGGGGTGGAACCAAGTTTTCCTCGCTTCCGAGGGACTGCCTATGATGATGATCTTAAATAAAAGTAATTACAAACGTACAAAGGCAGAGTTGGTTAAAGTGCACTGGGAAAATATATTAAAAGGTAAGACTATAGAAAAGCAGTGGCAAACTTTTAAGGAGATATTTCATAACTCTCAGCAAAGATATATTCCCGTGAGAAAGAAAGACTCTAAAGAGAAGGATGAACCATCCGTGGCTAACTAAGGAAGTAATCGATAGTATCAAATTGAAAACAAAGGCATACAATATTAAGAAGAACAGTGGAAGGCCAGAGGATTGGGACATTTTTAGAAACCATCAAAGGACAACTAACAAAAATGATAAAGAGAGAAAAGATTGCTTATGAGAGTAAACTAGCAAGAAATATAAAAACAGACAGTAAGAACTTCTACAGGTATATAAAAAGGAAACGAGTAGCTAAAGTAAACATTGGTCCCTTAGAGGATGAGACTGGGGAAATAATAATGGGAAACAGGGAAATGGCAGAGACTTTGATCAAATATTTTGTATCGATCTCCATGGTGAAGGACACTAAAAGCATTTCAATAATTGATAATCAAGGGGCTATTGGGGGGGGGGGGTACTTAAAACAATCAATATCACTAGAGAGTAAGTACTAGGCAAACTAATGGGACTAAAGGCAGACAAGCCTCCTAGACCTGATGGCTTGCATCCTAGGGTCTTAAAAGAGGTGGCTGCAGAGATAGTGGAAGTGTTGTTTGTAATCTAACAAAGTTCCCTGGTGTCTGGCGAGATCCCACCGGACTGGAAAACCACAAATGTAACACCCCTATTTAAGAAAGGAGGGAGACAGAAAGCAGGAAGCTATAGACAAGTTGGCCTAACATCTGCCATTGGGAAAATGCTGGAGTCCATCATTAAGGAAGCAGTAGAAGGACATTTACAAAATCATAATGCTGTCTAGCAGAGTCATGTTTGACAAATTTGCTGGAGTTCTTTGAGGATGTAACGAGCAGGGTGGATAAAGGGGAACCAGTAGATGTCGTATATTTAGATTTGCAGAAAGCATTCGATAAGGTGCCACATAAAAGGTTACTGCACAAGATAAGAGTTCACGAGGTTGGGGTTAATATATTAGCGTGGCTAGAGGATTGGCTAACTAACAGAAAACAGAGAGTTGGGATATATGAGTCATTTTCAGGTTGGCAAACTTTAACTAGTGGGGTGCTACAGAGATCAACTACTTACAATTTATATTCATGACTTGGATGAAGGGACCGAGTGTAACATAGCCAAATTTGCTAGTGATACAAAAATAGGTGGGAAAGCAAGTTGTGAGGAGGGCACAAAGAATCTACAAAGGCATATAGGTAGGCTCAATGAGTGGGCAAAAATTTGGCAGATGGAGTATAATGTGGGAAAATGTGAAGTTATCCACTTTGGTAGAAAAAATATAAAAGCAAATTATTATTTAAATGGGGAAAGATTACAAAATGCTGCAGTACAGAGGGATCTGGGGATCCTTGTACATGAAACATAAAAAGTTAGTATGCAGATACAGCAAGTAATCAGGAAGGCAAATTGAATGTTGGACTTTATTGCAAGGGGGATGGAGTATAAAAGTAGGGAAGTCCTGCTACAACTGTACAGGGCGTTGGTAAGGCCACATCTGGAGTACCGCATACACTTTTGGTCTCCTTATTTAAGGAAGGATATACGTTCACTGGAAGTAGTTCAGAGATGGTTCATGATATTGATTCCTGAGCTGAAGGGGTAGTCATATGAAGAAAGGTTGAGTAGGTTGGGTCTATACTCATTGGAGTTTAGAAGAGTGAGAGATGATCTTATTGAAATGTATATGATTCTGAGGGAGCTTGACAGAGTAGATTCAAAGATGATGTTTTTATTCATGGGGGAGTCTACAACTAGGGGCCATAGTTTCAGAATAAGGTGTCGCCCATTTAAAATGGAAATGAGGAGGAATTTCTTCCCGCAGGGGGACATGAATTTTTGGAATTCTATACCCCAGAGAGCTGTGGAAGCTGGGTCTTTGAATATATTTAAGGTGGTGATAGACAGATTTTTGAATGATAAGGGAGTCAAGGGTTATGGGGAGCTGCCGGGTAGTGGAGTTGAGGCCAGGATAAGATCAGCCATGATCTTATTGAATGGCGGAGCAGGCTCGAGAGGCCAAATGGCTTACTCCTGCTCCTATTATGTTCTTATGTATCAATTTAAATATATAAAGGGATGACGTGTAAGTCATCTTACAATATTGTGATCTTAACGAGCAATATCAGGAACTTACAGGCAATGTTGAGAAAGTGTCATGAAATGAACATCTGCTATGTGTATTTTAAAATGTTGTTATTCTCTTTAGAACTAATTATCATTTCCGTACAGAAAGCATCGAAAAACAAAGGAGAGATAGGACCACCCTGGATCTGGAGAAAAATAAAGTCTTTACACCAGCAACAGCCATTAGTACACATATGCTCCTGTTTCCTTGGAAAATTTGCATTTTCACAAGTCATTTGAGTGTAATGTCAGTCAACTATTCTTTCTCAGAGTAATTGTTATTAGCAAAAAATAAAACTCTGAAGAGCAATAAATTGGAAAACTGAAACGTTGCTTGGACAGGTTAGCAATAATTTAATTCTTCCAAAAAACGTAATTATAGAATCGTTCAACTGATCGTCACATAAAAGAGAACTGCTTAAAAGAATTATCACAAATCTTTTTTTCTTATGAGTCTTTTAGATCAACACAGGAAAAAGTAATTATACATCCTACTCGGTATGGATTCCCTCAAATAACTACTAATGACATTTTTATTGCAAGCTGAAAATTCCCAGTGCCTGCGAGTTTCTGGTGATTCTCCAATTTACACTTTGTGGATGTTCAGCATGCCAATTAAGAATCTCATCTACTTAAGTGTGGAGAAATCAGAGGAAACAAGGAATATTATGAAGTTTCTCAATACTCTATGGATTAACTGATTATTTTCCCAGTTTCAATTTAAAGCTGTGACAGACTGAAAAGAAAAATTACAGTAATTACTTTGAAGTGAACTAAAACCACAGCAACAGTCCTGAATCTTATTTAAAAATTGGAATTATCAACCGGAACAAAAATATGTCAAGTGTAAAAATGAAAGAAACATTTGAAACATGGGATTATAACAGCTAGGAATTTATGACTGAAAAAGACATCATTTAGGGTTATTGGGCATTCATTTTTGGACAGACAGTCCAGTTTTCAAAAGAGGTACCTAGAAATTTCTAAAATGTAAGCCAAACATCCAAATGCCCCAATTTTAACTTGGGTGTGAATTGAAGTGTGCGGGGGCCAAAATGGGTGATGAATTCCGCCCCCCCTCCTACAGGAACATCTGGCCCGGCATATTTTAACTCCCAGGCCTCATTAGCATTTCCCACCCAAAGCTGGCAGGAATGTCACCACCAGCAGGCAAGAGTCAAAATACGTGGAGGAACAACTTCACTCCTGCCCAATCCCCATATCCCTTGATTCCCCTAGAGTTCAAAAATCTATCTATCTCAGTCTTGAATATACTCAATGACTGAGCATCCACAGCCCTCCGAGGCTGAGAATTCCAACGATTCACCACCCTTTGTGTGAAGAAGTTCCTCCTCATCTCAGTCATAAATGGTCAACTCCTTATCCTGAGTCTATGCCCCCTAGTTCTGGAATCTTCAGCCATGGGAAACAATCTCTCAGCATCTACGCTGTCAATCCCCTTCAGAATCTTATATGTTTCAATGAGATCAACTTTCATTCTTCGAAACTCCAGAGAGTATAAACACAATCTGCTCAATATCTCCTCATTGGACAACCATCTCATCCTAGGGATCAATCTAGTGAGCTTTCGTTGCACCACCTCTAAGGCAAGTATGTCCTTCCTTAGATAAGGAGACCAAAACTGTGCACAGTACTCCAGGTGTGGTCTCACCAAAACCCTGTACAATTGTAGTAAGACTTCCTTACTCTTGTACTCCAACCCCCTTGCAATAAAGGCGAACATACCATTTGCCTTCTTAATTGCTTGCTATACCTGCATGCTAACATTTTGCGTTTCCTGTAAGAGGACACCTAAATCTCTCTGAACAACAACATTTAATAATTTCTCACCATTTAAAAAAATATTCTATTCTTCCTACAAAAGTGAATAACCTCACATTTCCCCACATTATACTCCATCTGCTATTTTATTGCCCAGTTAACCTGGCTAAATCCATTTGCAGGCTCTATGTGTCCTCCTCATAGCTTACATTCCCACCTAGTTTTGTATCTTCAGCAAACATTGCACTCGGTCCCTTCATCCAAATCATTAATATAGATTGTAAATAGCTGAGGACCAAGCACTAATCCTTATGGCACCCTTCTTATTACAGCCTGCCAACTGGAAAATGTCTGTTTATCCCTACTCTCTGTTTTCTGTCCGTTAACCAATTCTCTATCCATGCTAATATACTTTCCCAACCCATGAGCCCTTATTTTGCATGGCACCTTATCGGATATGTTCTGGAAATCCAAACATACTACCACTGGTTCCCCTTTAACTATCTTGCTAGTTACATCCTTTGCTGGTTTCTAAAGCTCTCCCAATCTTCAGGCTTACGACTGTTCTTTGCAATATTGGCCCAGAATTTGCGGTGGGTAGGACAGCGTACTTTGAGATATACCACACGTTCGGGATTTCTGCATGAGCTAAATCCCAAACTTGCAATCTGTCAAGGTCGCTCCACCTTGGAAATCACAATTGGTGGCACAGAGTTGGGCTATTTGCCCACCAACTCCCAGCAATTATATCTGAAAATTTTACAGGTTGTGAAAGCAAGCACAGGAGCCTATTTCACATCTTAAATGATGAGCTATGTATGTATTTTGGTGGAGGAAACTTTTTTGTTGGTCGATTAAGGTTCAAATGGCTGTGCCTTTCATTTTAAAGCATATATAGTGTGACCTGGTACAGTATTGACACCCAATCTTAAAAAAACAGGTAACATGTCAAACTAGAATAAAAATGTTTCAATTGTTCTAGCTTGACGTTCAATATCAATTGGTGCTTTTTATTTGAGACATACACAGGCACACAAGTAAATATTTGTAGCATTGTATTATCATAGGGAGCAAATAGCCTGTTCAAATAGCCTGGATAAAAATATCTCCTAAAGTATAAATACACTTCTCACAGTGCAGTGCATGCACTTGGAATGTTTGACTGGTTTAGCCATTCACCACCAGAATGCTGGACCACATAAAGCATAACTGGGTCCTGCTCTCATCTGCCAAAATTGCTTACTATTCCAGAATCATTCTGGAATTCAAAGATAAACCACAGATTCTATTCTCCACTGCTAACCGTCTTCTTAAACCCATCTTCCCTGTCTCCTCCAGCCTCACCTCCGACCTCTTGGTCACTAAGATTGAGACCATCCGTTCAGCTGCCTTTGCCACTTCCTTTCCTTGCCCTAGCTCATTAGGGCCAAACTTTCTCTAAGGTTTCCCCCTGCCATAGCCCTGAACTCACATCTTTCTCCAGTTTCTCTGCGATCTCCCCTCATGACTTCACCATGCTCATCTTGTCCTGCTCCCTCGAAATTGTCAGACTGCTTGTCCGACATCAAGTTCTGAATGAGCAGAAAGTTTCTCCAATTAAGTATTGGGAAAACCGAAGCCATTGTTTTCGGTCCCTGCCACAAACTCCATTCCCTAGCCACCGATTCCATCCCTCTCCCTAACAGAGGCTGAAACACACTGTTTGCAACCTTGGTGTCATATTTAACCCTGAAATTAGCTTCCGACCACATATCCTTGGCATATCTAAGACAGCCTATTTCCACCCTCCATAACATCGTCCGTCTCGGCCCATGTCTCCGCTGCTGAAGCCCTCAACCATGCCTTTGTTACCACGAGACTTGACTATTCCAATGCACTCCTGGCTGGCCTCCCATATTCTACCCGATGTAAACTTGAGGTAATCCAAAATTAAGCTGCCCATGTCCTAACTCGCACCAAGTCCTGTTCACCCATCACTCCTGTGCTCACTGACCTAAATTGGCTCCCGGTTAAGCAACGCCTTGATGTCAAAATTCTTATGCTTATTTTCAAATCCCTCCATGGCCTCACCCCTCTCTATCTGTGTTATCTCCTCCGGCCCCACAACCCCCAGAGATATCTGCGCTCCTCTAATTCTGCTCTCTTGAAACATGGAAACATAGAAACATAGAAAATAGGTGCAGGAGTAGGCCACTCGACCCTTGGAGACTGCACCACCATTCAATATGATCATGGCTGATCATGCAACTTCAGTAAACCATTCCTGCTTTCTCTCAATACCCCTTGATCCCTTTAGCCGTAAGGGTCACATCTAACTCCCTTTTGAATATATCTAAAGAACTGGCCTCAACAACATTCTGTGGTAGAGAATTCCACAGGTTCACAATTCTGTGAGTGAAGAAGTTTCTCCTCATCTCAGTCCTAAATGGCTTACTCCTTACCCTTACACTGTGGCCCCTGGTTCTGGACTTCCCCAACATCGGGAACATTCTTCTTTCATCTAACCTGTCCAATCCCGTCAGAATTTTATATGTTTCTATGAGATCCCCTCTCATTCTTCTAAATCAGTGAATATAAGCCTAGTCGATCCAGTTTTTCCTCATATGTCAGTCCTGCCATCCTGGGAATCAGTCTGGTGAACCTTCGCTGCACTCACTTAATAGCAAGATTGTCCTTCCTCAGATTAGGAGACCAAAACTGTACACAATATTCAAGGTGTGGCCTCACCAAGCCCCTGTACAACTGCAGTAAGACCTCCCTGCTCCTATACTCAAATCCTCTCGCTATGAAGACCAACATATCATTTGCCTTCTTCACCGCCTGCTGTACCTGCATGCCAACTTTCAATGACTGATGTACCATGATACCCAGGTCTCCTTGCACCTCCCATTTTCCTAATCTGTCACCATTCAGATAATATTCTGCCTTCTTGTTTTTGCCACCAAAGTGGATAACCTCACATTTATCCACATTATACTGCATCCGCCATGCATTTGCCCACTCACCTAACCTGTCCAAGTTACCCTGCAGCTTCTTAGCATCCTCCTCGCAGCTCACACTGCCACCCAGCTTAGTGTCATCTGCAAACTTGGAGATATTACACTCAATTCCTTCATCTAAATCATTAATGTATATTGTAAAGAGCTGGAGTCCCAGCACAGAACCTTGCGGTACCCCACTAGTCACTACCTGCCATTCTGAAAAGGATCCGTTTATTCCTACTCTTTGCTTCCTGTCTGCCAACCAGTTCTCTATCCACGTCAATACATTACCCCCGATACCATGTGCTTTAACTTTGCATTCTAATCTCTTGTGTGGGACCTTGTCAAAAGCCTTTTGAAAGTCCAAATACACCACATCCACTGGTTCTCCCTTGCCCACTCTACTAGTTACATCCTCAAAAAATTCCAGAAGATTTGTCAAACATGATTTCCCTTTCATAAATCCATGCTGACTTGGACTGATCCTGTCTCTGCTTTCCAAATGCGCTGCAATTTCATCTTTAATAATTGATTCCAACATTTTCCCCACAACGATGTCAGGCTAACCAGTCTATTATTCCCTGTTTTCTCTCTCTCTCCTTTCTTAAAAAATGGGGTTACATTAGCTACCCTCTAATCCATAGAAACTGATCCAGAATCCAGATCTATAGAATGTTGGAAAATGACCAACAATGCGCCCACTATTTCTAGGGCCACTTCCTTAAGTACTCTGGGATGCAGATTATCAGGCCCTGGGTATTTATCGGCTTTCAATCCCATCAATTTCCCTAACACAATTTCCTGACTAATAAGGATTTCCTTCAGTTCCTCCTTCTCACTAGACCCTCGGTCCCCTGGTATTTCCGGAAGGTTTTTTGTGTCTTCCTTAGTGAAGACAGAACCAAAGTACTTGTTCAATTAGTCTGCCATTTCTTTGTTCCCCATTATAAATTCACCTGAATCTGACTGCAAGGGACTTACATTTGTCTTCACTAATCTTTTTCTCTTCACTTATCTATCGAAGCTTTTGCAGTCAGTTTTTATGTTCCCTGCAAGCTTACTCTCCCCCTCCTAATTAAAACCTTTGTCCTCCTCTGCTGAATTCTAAATTTCTCCCAGTCCTCAGGTTTGCTGCTTTTTCTGGCCAGTTTATATGCCTCTTCCTTGGATTTAACACTATCCTGAATTTCCCTTGTTTGCCACAGTTGAATCACCTTCCCCCATTTTATTTTTACGCCAGACAGGGATGTACAATTGGTGAAGTTCATCCATGTGATCTTTAAATGTCTGCCATTGCCTATCCACCGTCAACCCTTTGAGTATCATTCGCCAGTCTATCCTAGCCAATTCATACCATCGAAGTTATCTTTCTTTAAGTTCAGGACTCTAGTCTCTCAATTAACTGTGTCACTCTCCATCTTAATGAAGAATTCTACCATATTACGGTCACTCTTCCCCAAGAAACCTCGAACAACAAGATTGCTAATTAATCCTCTCTCATTATACAACACTCAGTCTAGGATGGCCAGCTCTCTAGTTGGTTCCTCGACATATTGGTCTAGAAAACCATCCCTTATACACTCCAGTAAATTCTCCTCCACCGTATTGCTACCAGTTTGGTTAGCCCAATCTATATGCAGATTAAAGTCACCCATGATAACTGCTGTATCTTTATTGCATGCATCCATAATTTCCTGTTTGATGCCATCCCCAACCTCACTACTGCTGTTTGGTGGTCTGTACACAACTCCCACTAGCATTTTCTGCCCTTTGGTGTTCCGCAGCTCTACCCATACAGATTCCACATCATCCAAACTAATGTCCTTCCTTACTATTGCGTTAATCTCCTCTTTAACCAGTAACACTACCCCACCTCCTTTTCCTTTCTGTCTATCCTTCCTGAATATTGAATACCCCTGGATGTTGAGTTCCCAGCCTTGGTCATCCTGGAGCCATGTCTCCGTAATCCTAATTACTTCATATCCGTTAACAGCTATCTGCACAGTTAATTCATCCACCATATTACGAATGCCCCTCGTATTGAGACATCGAGCCTTCAGGCTTGTTTTTTTAATGCTCTTTGTCCGTTTAGAATTATGTTGAAATGTGGCCCTTTTTGATTTTTGCCCTTGATTTCTCTACCCTTCACTTTACCTTATCTTCTTTCTACCTTTTACTTCCCTCTGTCTCCCTGCATAGATTCCCATCCCCCTGCCATATTAGTTTAAACTCTCCCCAACAGCACTAGCAAACACTTCCCCTAGGACATCGGTTCCAGTCCTGCCCAGGTGCAGACTGTCCGGTTTGTACTGGTCCCACCTCCCCCAGAACTGGTTCCAATGTCCCAGAAATTTGAATCCCTCCCTCTTGCACCATTCCTCAAGCCACATATTCATCTTAACTCTCCTGCTATTTCTACTCTGACTAGCATGTGTCACTGGTAACTATCCTGAGATTACTACCTTTGAGGTCCTACTTTTTAATTTAACTCCTACTTCCCTACTTCAGCTTGTAGGACCTCATCCCACTTTTTTACCTATATCGTTGGTACCTATATGCACCACGACAACTGGCTGTTCACCCTCCCCCTTCAGAATGCCCTGCAGCTGCTCTGAGACATCCTTGACCCTTGCACCAGGGAGGCAACATACCATCCTGGAGTCTCGATTGCGGCCACAGAAACGCCTATCTATTTCCCTTACAATAGAATTCCCTACTACTGTAGCTCTCCCACTCTTTTTCCTGCCTTCCTGTGCAGCAGAGCCACTCATGGTGCCATGAACTTGGCTGCTGCTGCCTTCCCCTGATGAGCCATCTCCTCCAACAGTATTCAAAGTGGTATATCTGTTTTGGAGGGAGGTGACTGCAGTGGACCCCTGCACTATCTTCCTACTCTTGCTCTGCCTGATGGTCACCCATTCCCTATCTGCCTTTGTAACCTTTACTTGCGGTGTGACCAACACTAAGCGTGCTATTCACGACATCCTCAGCATTGCGGATGCTCCAGAGTGAGTCCATGCATAGCTCCAGTCCTTGATTTTCCACATAGCACAGGAGGAGCATGAGATGGGCTCTCCTGCCATGACTTAATTCTTAAATTAACTTAATTTGTGCGTCCCTGATTATAATCATTCATACCATTGGTGGCCATGCCTTCTGTTGCCTATGTCCAAAGTTCTGAAATTCCTTGCGTAAATCTTTTACTACTTAAAGGGCGCTAAATAATTTCAAGTTTTTGTTGTTCTTGACTTTGCACAGACTTTGAAGCAGAAATCAATTGAAGATTTCAAGGGTAACTTTCAGTTTTGTTTTAAGAGTGTAGAGAGGACATGTTATCTTTTGTGTACTTTAGTTTTATATCATTAAATGGAGAGCACACATCCAAATCGTACAATCTAACAGCAGTTAAAGGTTTGTAAAGTTATTTTTACAAGTTTCATGTGTACACACTATTTAGTGTACTCTAATTTACTTTCAGTTAAGTTCTGAAAATCAAATTGCTCATGAGAGAATATCCTTTCGAAATACAGAAGACCAGACAGATAGAAAGTATTAATTTTAATTACTTAGGAAGTTGAATAAGAAAGTGAAATAAATTTAACATATATCAGATTTCAATGACCAATTCTGTCTCTTCAACTTAAAAAGGAACATAACAAACAAAATTTTGCATGCATAACAAAGAAAATAGATTTATCTATTACCAGTCAAAATAAATTCTGAATAATATATTTTAATCCTGAAAATTAACTTTGAATATATGGTTGGAAATCTCTTTCTGAACTTCAACAACATTACTAGTAGGAGATATAAAACATTGTTGGACCTTTACTGAATATCAAAATAGGAAGTTGTATAAATAGGGACTAATAAGTTGTGAGTTTGGATTAAAAAAAACAAATAAAATGCTGATATATGAAATAAGTCCAAGTACCAGTTTAATTAAAAAAATGTTAATAAGGTTTTAGGGGCTAGACTTTCCTCGCTTTTTGCATGCTTGATGCCCACTTACTGTCCATTTTACCGCTGAAATTATGTATAACGCCCATATATCACCCATTTAGCCACAAAATAGAAACTGATGGCATTTTTTTGAAAATTAGCGTTACTTTCCCCATGTGCGTAACGCCGGGAAAAAATAATACCGCCCGCCCACTTTTTTTGGGTGGAATCATCAGAATGGACGAAATCGACGCCCATAATATCGCCCAGCGTTACTTTCCGCACGGAATTAACACTGAGATTCAATAATACCACCTGCCCATTTTTTTTTGTCGTAAAGAACACATTTGCCAAAACTAACGCACAGGAGATCACCCACTGTCACTTTCACCACCTCGCACACATATCACCCACAATATCGTTCACCCAAAAAAACGCCCGGAAAAAGTGGAACTGTTCTGAACTAAAGCCAGCAGTGTGGCTGCCATTTTTAAAATTACAGGTCGCTTCAACTTCGGGGGAGTTTGCATTGACTCTGGAGTTCTTCTCAGGTGAAGTGACCATCTCAATAGGCATATTTTCAGATTCTGGACTATTCGGGGTTTACTCTAGGTATATTTTAGTGAGGAAATTATTGCTTCTGATCAATTGCTATTATACTTTCATTGCAATGGGGCCAGCCATTTTCCAGCCTGTATCAATTAATACGCAGATGCTGTAGAGTGCAGATGGCTCAATGTGTGATGCACATCATTATGTGCCCAATTTAAGACGTGAAAGAATGAGGAGGAGGGCCAGACCATACATGTTATGTATGTAAACTTTATAATAGTGTAAGACTTGCCAGCAGGGGACGCACCTGTTGGAGACCCAAGGGTCACCTGCACACCTCATTCAAGCAGGTATAACAGGTTGTCTGCCATTCTGCTTCAGCACTCTGGAGTTTGATTAAAGAGACTAAGGTCACATCAGTTTGAGCTTACAGCATTCAGTCTTGTGGAGTTATTCTGAACAAAACAATTGGCGACGAGTAACAGATCATGACCTTTCACGCAGTTATGGCTACCATTGGTATTCGAGAGATTTGTTGAGGGTGAGGGTTGGTAAACCTTTGTTGAGCGTCTTGACCAGTACTTCATGGCCAACGAGTTGGATACGGACAGTAACGCGGTCAAGCGCAGGTCGATTCTCCTCACCATTTGTGGGTCCACAATATATGGCCTTATCAAAAGTCTTCTAGCACCAACGAAACCGACGGACAAAACATATGCAGTGTTGTGCACGCTGGTTCGGGAACACCTCAAGCCGAAGGAGAGCATCTCAATGGCCAGCTATCACTTTTATACGCACCATCGCTTCGAGGGCCAGGACGTGGCGAGCTATGTCACCGATCTAAGATGCTTTGCGGGACTGTGCGAATTTGCCGGATTTTGGGGGGAAATGTTGTGGGGCTTTTTCATGCTTGGAATCGGCCATCAGGTCATTCGTTGCAAACTGCTCTCTGCCGAATCCCGAGATCTGAGCAAGGCCATCACGATAGCCCAGGCTTTCATGTCCACGAACGATAACACTAAGCAGATATCTTCTCAGTATCGAAGCTCACTGGCAAGTACTGTGCATAAAAAACGCCTTCAACAGGCAGAACGGTACATGGCAGGGCCTACACGCCTGCAGAGGCCAGATCTAGCGTCGTCGGAGGCGGAGCAGGACCTTGGTGAGGCCTACAAGAGGCCCAACAGTTGCAGGGAGCAGCGGCAGCATCGCCAGAGGTGGAGTGGGACATTGGTGAGGCCTACAAGAGGCCCAACAGTTGCAGGGAGCAGCGGCAGTGTCATCGGAGGCCTACCGGTGCAGCTACAGCAGGGAGGCAAAAAAGAAGTAGAAAGAAATCGAAAGGTGACGTCACAGCCAAGAGGTAAGTGATTCGCTGGTGCTTGGTGAGTAGTTTTTCTTTTTTCTTTATCAGTAATAACTTTTAGTATTGTTGTTGCCAATTTAAGTTAATCCAAGGGTTAAGTCATGGCAGGACAGCTCGGACACGTGTTATGCTCCTCCTATGCCATGTGGGAAGTCAGGGGCGCCTCCGGTGTCCCTGACGACTACGTGTGCGGGAAGTGTATCCGCCTCCAGCTCCTGACAGACCGCATTGCGGCACTGGAGCTGTGGGTGGATTCACTCTGGAGCATCCACGATGCTGAGAATGACGTGATTAGCACATTTAGTGAGCTGGTCTTACCGCAGGTAAAGGGTCCACAGCCAGATAGGGAATGGAAGACCAACAGGAAGAGCAGTGGAAGGAAGGTAGTGCAGGGATCGCCTGCGGTCATCCCCCTGCAAAACAGATACACCGCTTTGAGTACTGTTGGGGGGGATGACTCATCAGGGGAGAGCAGCAGCAGCCAGGTTCGTGGCACCGTGGCTGGTTCTGCTACACAGGTGGGCAGGAAAAAGAGTGGGCGAGCGATAGTGATAGGGGATTCGATTGTAAGGGGAATAGATATTAGTTTCTGCGGCCGCAACTGAGACTCCAGGATGGTATGTTGCCTCCCTGGTGCAAGGGTCAAGGATGTCTCGGAGCGGGTGCAGGACATTCTGAAAAGGGAGAGTGAACAGCCAGTTGTCGTGCTGCATATAGATACCAATGATATAGGTAAAAAACGGAATAAGGTCCTACAAGATGAATTTAGGGAGCTAGGAGTTAAATTAAAAAGTAGGACCTCAAAGGTAGTAATCTCAGGATTGCTACCAGTGCCACGTGCTAGTCAGAGTAGGAATTGCAGGATAGCTCAGATGAATACGTGGCTTGAGCAGTGGTGCAGAAGGGAGGGATTAAATTCCTGGGGCATTAGAACTGGTTCTGGGGGAGGTGGGACCAGTACAAACCGGATGGTCTGCACCTGGGCAGGACCAGAACCAATGTCTTAGGGAGAGTGTTTGTTAGTGCTGTTGGGGAGGAGTTAAACTAATATGGCAGGGGGATGGGAACCTATGCAGGGAGACAGAGGGAAATAAAATGGAGTCAGAAGCAAAAGATAGAAAGGAGATTGTAAAGGTGGAGGGCAGAGAAACCCAGGGTAAAAAGAAAAAAGGGCCACATTACTGCAAAATTCTAAAGGGGCAAAGTGTGTTAAAAAGACAAGCCTGAAGGCTCTGTGCCTCAATGCAAGGAGTATTCAGAATAAGGTGGACGAATTAACTGCGCAGATAGCAGTTAACGGGAATGATGTAATTGGCATCATGGAAACATGGCCACAGGGTGACCAAGGCTGGGAACTCAACATCCATGGGTATTCAGCATTTAGGAAGGATAGACAGAGAGGAAAAGGAGGCGGGTTGTCATTGCTGGTTAAATAGGAAATTAATGCAATAGGGAGGATGGACATTAGCCTGGATGATGTGGAATCGGTATGGGTGGAGCTGCGAAATTCCAAAGGGCAGAAAACATTACTAGGAGTTGTGTACAGACCACCAAACAGTAGTAGTGAGGTTGGGGACAGCATCAAACAAGAAATAAGGGATGTGTGCAATAAAGGTACAGCAGTTATCATGGGCAACTTTAATCTACATATTGATTGGGCTAACCAAACTGGTAGCAATGCGGTGGAGGATGATTTCCTAGAGTGTATTAGGGATGGTTTTCCAGACCAATATGTCGAGGAACCAACGAGAGAGCTGGCCATCCTAGACTGGGTGATGTGTAATGAGAAAGGACTAATGAGCAATCTTGTTGCGCGAGACCCCTTGGGGAAGAGTGACCATAATATGGTAGAATTCTTTATTAAGATGGAGAGTGACACAGTTAATTCGGAAACTCGAGTCCTGAACTTAAGGAAAGGTAACTTCGACGGTATAAGGCGTGAATTGGCTAGAATAGACTGGCAAAGGATACTTAAAGGGTTGACGGTGGATAAGCAATGGCAAACATTTAAAGATCACATGGATGAACTTCAGCAATTGTACATCCCTGTCTGGGATAAAATAAAACAGAGAAGGTGGCTCAACCATGGCTAACAAGGGAAATTAAGGATAGTGTTAAAGCCAAGGAAGAGGCATATAAGTTGGCTAGAAAAAGCAACAAACCTGAGGACTGGGAGAAATTTAGAATTCAACAGAGGAAGACTAAGGGTTTAATTAAGAGGGGGAAAATAGAGTATGAGAGGAAGCTTCCTGAGAACATAAAAACTGACTGCAAAAGCTTCGATAAATATGTGAAGAGAAAAAAATTAGTGAAGATAAACATAGGACCCTTGCAGTCGGATTCAGGTGAATTTATAATGGGGAACAAAGAAATGGCAGACCAATTGAGCAAATACTTTGGTTCTGTCTTCACGAAGGAATACACAAATAACCTTCTGATTGTACTAGGGGACAGTGGGTCTATTGAGAAGGAGAAACTGAAGGATATCCTTATTGTGTTAGGGAAATTGATGGGATTGAAGGCCGATAAATCCCCGGGGCCTGATAGTCTGCATCCCAGAGTACTTAAGGAAGTGGCCCTAGAAATAGTGGATGCATTGGTGATCATTTTGCAATAGTCTATCGACTCTGGATCAGTTCCTATGGACTGGAGGTTAGCTAATGTAACACCACTTTTTAAAAAAGGAGAGAGAGAGAAAACGGGTAATTATACACCAGTTAGCCTGACATTAGTGGTGGGGAAACTGTTGGAATCAATCATTAAGGATGAAATAGCAACGCATTTGGAAGGCAGTGACAGGATCGGACCAAGTCAGCATGGATTTATGAAAGGGAAATCATGTTTGACGAATCTTCTGGAATTTTTTGAGGATGTAACTAGCAGAGTGGACAAGGGAGAACCAGTGGATGTGGTGTATTTGGTCTTTCAAAAGGCGTTTGACAAGGTCCCGCACAAGAGATTGGTGTGACAAATCAAAGCACATGGTCTTGGGGGTAATATACTGACATGGATAGGGAACTGGGTGGCAGACAGGAAGCAGAGAGTCAGGATAAATGGGTCGTTTTCAGAATGGCAGGCAATGACTAGTGGAGTGCCGCAGGGCTCAGTGCTGGGACCCCAGCTCTTTACAATATACATTAACGATTTAGATCAAGGAATTGAGTATAATATCTCCAAGTTTGCAGATGACACTAAACTGGGTGGCGGTGTGAGCTGTGAGGAGGACGCTAAGAGGCTGCAGGGTGACTTGGACAGGTTAGGTGAGTGGGCAAATGCATGGCAGATGCAGTATAATGTAGATAAATGTGAGGTTATCCATTTTGGTGGCAAAAACATGAAGGCAGAATATTATCTGGATGGTGGCAGATTAGGAAAAGTGGTGGTGCAACGAGACCTGGGTGTCATGGTTCATCAGTCACTGAAAGTGGGCATGCAGGTACAACAGGCGGTGGAGCAGGCAAATGGAATGTTGGCCTTCATAGCAAGGGGATTTGAGTATAGGAGCAGTGAGGTCTTACTGCAGTTGTACAGGGCCTTAGTGAGGCCTCACCTGGAATATTGTGTTCAGTTTTGGTCTCCTCGCCTGAGGAAGGACATTCTTGCTATTGAGGGAGTGCAGCGAAGGTTCACCAGACTGATTCCAGGGATGGCTGGACTGTCATATGACTGGATCAACTGGGCCTTTATTCACTGGAGTTTAGAAGGATGAGAGGGGATCTCATAGAAACTTATAAGATTCTGACGGGACTGAACAGGTTAGAGGCGGGAAGATTGTTCCCGATGTTGGGGAAGTCCAGAACCAGGGGACATAGTCTTAGGATAAGGGGTAGGACATTTAGGACTGAAATGAGGAAAAACTTCTTCACCTAGAGAGTTGTTAACCTATGGAATTCCCTGCCGCAGAGAGTTGTTGATGCCAGTTCATTGGATATATTCAAGAGGGAGTTAGATATGGCCCTTACAGCTAAAGGGATCAAGGGGTATGGAGAGAAAGCAGGAAAGGGGTACTGATGGAATGATCAGCCATGATCATATTGAATGGCGGTGCAGGATCGAAGGGCCGAATGGCCTACTCCTGCACCTATTTTCTATGTTTCTATGTTTCTATGACTCAGAGTCCGCTGTGGGGCGTGAATGCGAACCATTAGCATCATGTTGGCACTGCGGGGGTAATCATAGAGCCCATCAATGTACATTCAAGCACTACGTGAGCAAAGGCTGTGGAACAATGGGGCCCCTCCAGCGAATGTGCAAACATGCTGCAACTCACCACGTGGCAGAGTGGGCAGAAGATGACCGATCCAGCGCGGATCAAGCTGAGCAAGTAAGAGAGGCAACTCAACCCGAGGCTGAAGAGGAAGTGTCTGGGGTTCACACATTCACCAACAAAAGCTCTCCAATAATGTTGAAAGTCAAATTAAATGGCATTCCAGTTTCCATGGAATTGGACACGGGGGTGAGTCAGTCAATTATGAGCCAGAAGCCTTTTGAGAAACTGTGGGGCAACAAGATACAAAGGCCAAAACTAAGCCCGATTCACACAAAGCTGTGCAACTACACCAAAGAGCTCATACCAGTCATTGGCAGTCTGGCAGTGAAGGTATCGTATGATGGAGCTGTGCATGATTTATCACCACGGATTGTACCAGGCGATGGCCCAATGCTGTTCGGCAGAAGCTGGCTAGGAAAGATCCGATAGAATTGGGATGACATCAGTGCGCTGTCTTCGGTGGATGATACCTCGTGCGCTCAAATGCTAACCAAATTTCCGTCGCTATTTGAGCCAGGTATCGGCAACTTCACAGGCGCCAAAGTGCAGATCCATCTAGTCCCTGATGCACGGCCCGTTCATCACAAGGCCTGAGTGGTTCCATATATGATGCGGGAGAAAGTTGAGATTGAACTGGACAGACTTCAATGATAGGGAATTTTATCATCAGTCGAGTTCAACGAGTGGGCCAGTCCAATTGTTCCAGTGTTGAAAAGCGATGGCACGGTCAGAATCTGCGGAGACAACAAAGTAACGATCAACCGAGTCTTGTTACAGGACCGGTACCCACTACCCAAAGTGGAGGATCTGTTCACAACGTTAGCAGAGGGGAAGTCATTCACCAAGCTGGATCTAACCTCTGCTTACATGACACAGGAGCTGGCTGAACCTTCGAAAAAATTGACGTGCATCAACACGCACAGTGGACTGTTCATAAACCACAGATGCCCTTTTGGGATTCGCTTGGCTGCTGCCATCTTCCAGAGGAACATGCAGAGTCTGCTGAAATCGGTTCCGCGCACCGTTGTGTTCCTAGACGATATCCTGATCACTGGTCGTGACAACACCGAACACTTGCACAATCTGGAAGAGGTTCTAAAGCAACTGGACAAAGTGGGACTCAGGCTGAAATGCTCCAAGTGTGTTTTCCTGGCGCCAGAGGTCGAATTTTTGGGGAGAAAGATTGCGGCAGACGGCATCAGACCCACGGACTCTAAGACGGAGGCCATCAAGAATGCACCCAGACCACAGAATGTGACGGAGCTGCGTTCATTCCTGGGACTCCTCAACTATTTTGGTAACTTTCTATCCGGGTTGAGCACTTTGCTGGAACCTTTACATTTATTGCTACGTAAGGGTGACGACTGGGCTTGGGGTAAATCTCAAGAGACAGCCTTCGATAAGGCCAGAAACCTGCTATGTTCTAACAAGTTACTTGTATTGTATGACCCGTGTAAACGTTTAGTCTTAGCTTGTGATGCATCTTCGTACGGGATCAGTTATGTGTTACAGCAAGCCAATGTGTCAGGCAAACTGCAACCGGTTGCATATGCATCCAGAAGTTTATCCAAGGCTGAAAGAGCTTACAGTATAGTTGAGAAAGAAGCATTAGCATGAGTATACGGGGTTCAGAAAATGCACCAATACCTATTTGGACTCCGGTTTGAGCTCAAAACTGAACACAAACCGCTCACTTCGCTGTTTTCAGAAATCAAAGGTATTAACACCAATGCTTCGTCCTGCATCCAAAGATGGGTGCTAACATTTTCTGCGTATGACTATGTAATCCGCCACAGACCAGGCACTGAGAACTGTGCTGATGCCCTCAGTCGGCTACCATTGCCCACCACCGGCGTGGAAATGGCGCAATTTGCAGACTTGCTTCTTGTAATGGATGCTTTTGAGAGCGCGGGGTCACCCATCATGGCTCGCTAGATCAGGACCTGGACTAGCTCAGACCCTGTGCTATCACTAATAAAATGCTGCGTCCTTAATGGGAGCTGGTCGGCTGTTTCCAGGGAAATGCAAGACGAAATTAAGCCATTTCACCGACGCAAAGATGAAATGTCCATCCAATCGGATTCTCTCCTATGAGGGAATTACGTGGTTTTGCTAAAAAAAAGAGGAGAAACATTCATTCGCGACCTACACAGTACCCACCCAGGCATAGTCATGATGAAGGCTATGGCCAGGTCACACGTTTGGTGGCCGGCATTGAATCGGAATTGGAGTCATGCATACACCAATGTAACACTTGCTCACAGTTCAGCAATACACCAAGGAAGGCCCCACTGAGTCTGTGGTCATGGCCACGTAGATTTCACTGGCATCTTTCGAGCAAAGATGTAACTAGTAGCAGTAGACGCTTACTCCAAATGGATTGAATGTGTAATAATGTCATCATGCACATCCATTGCCACCATTGAAAGCCTCCGGGCCATGTTCGCCACCCATGGTTTGACTGACGTCCTTGTTAGTGACAATGGACCATGTTTCACCAGCTCGGAATTCAACGAGTTCATGATCTGCAATGGCATCAAGCATGTCAGGTCTGCACCATTTAAGCTCGCTTCCAACAGTCAAGCGGAACGGGCAGTCCAAACTATCAAGCAGAGCTTGAAACACGTGACGGACGGTTCCCTGCAGACCCGGTTATCTCGGGTCCTGCTCAACTACCGGATGTGACCCCACTTATTTACCGGGGTTCCCCCGGTAGAATTGTTAAAGAAGAAAGCACTCAAAACCAGGCTCTCCATAGTACACCCGGATCTCAATGGTCATGTAGAAACCCGGCGTCACCGGCATAACATGTACCACGATCGCACAGATGTACTGCGTGACATTGAGGTTAATGACCCTGTATTTGTTGTTAATTACGGTCATGGTCCCAACTGGGTTGCTGGCACTGTTTTAGCCAAGGAGGGGAATAGAGTGTTTTTTGTCAAACTTCTGAATGAACAAAAGTGCAGAAAGCACTTGGATCAGACCAAACTGCGATTCACTGACAACTAAAACAGTTTGAAAAGGACATTACCATCATTGATCCACGAACACACACCCAACCCGCAATTGACCTCGGCGTCAATCACGAGGATGAACCCACCATGCCCGACAGTCCAATCAGACCAGCCACACCGCAGTGCAGCAATGATCCGACCGACTCACCCATGCCAGGACTTCAACTCAGGCGATCAACCTGGGATCGAAGAGCCCCTGATCGCCTCAACTTGTAAATAACTTGTATCTAAGACTTTGGGGGGGTGGGGGGGGGAGTGATGTTATGTATGTAAACTTTATAATAGTGTAAGACTTGCCACCAGGAGTCAGACCTGTTGGAGACCCAAGGGTCACCTGCACACCTCGTGCAAGCAAGTATAAAAGGTTGTCTGCCATGCTGATTCTTCATTCTAGAGTTTGATTAAAGAGACGAAGGTCACATCAGTTTGAGCTTACAGCACACAGTCTTGTGGAGTTATTCTGAACATAACAATACACGCCCCGCACATACAGGGAAAAGAGGTCTTACCTCGACGTCTCCGACCACACCTGCCTTCGGAGACTGCACTTCCACAAGGTGGTGATCAATGAAATATGTGAGCTCATCAGGCCACATATGCAGCCTGCCATTAGGACATCAGTGTCGGTCAAGGTCAAGGTCACTGCGGCACTGTCTTTCTATGTGTCCGGTTCCTTTCGGGCCTCCGCGGTTGAGATTCGCCCTCTGTCTCACCATGCCACCTATCACTGCATTAAACAGGTCACGGAGGCTTTGTACGCGCGAAGGATGGACTTTATCAGCTTCTCCATGACCACGGAGGCTCAGACTGACAGGGCTGGAGCATTCTAAATTCCCCAGGGTGCAGGGAGCTATACAGTGCACTCACATCGCTATGTGGCCACCTTCTCAGGACCCGGAGCTTTTTTGTAACAGAAAAAGATTTCACTCCCTGAAGGTCCAACCAGTTGTCGATTACAACCAGATCATAACGGCAGTGAATGCCAAATGTCCGGGCACCTTCGATGAGGCTCACATCCTACGTGAGAGCGCTGTCTCTGACATCTTTAAGAGTCAGCCACAAGGACACTGCTGGATGCTTGAGGATACCCGATAATGGCCTAGCCACCTGGCTGATGATCCCCCTGCGTGACACCCACACCGAGGCCGAGAAGCGATACAACCAGAGCCACAGAGACACACACAATGTGGTCCACAAAATAATAACTCTGCTTAAGCAGCGCTTCAGATGTCTGGACCACTCAGGAAGGGAGCTACAATATAACCCTGAAGAAGTAGGTAAATTCGTGGTCGTGTGCTCCATGCTGCACAATCTGGGTATCAGGAGGGGCCAAGAATTGCCAGAAGGGACTGATGCTCCACCTCAAGAGAAAAGGGAAGAGGATGACGAGGGGCTGGACGCTGACCTAGGGCCAGACAATCAGGCTGGCTATGCAACCATGCCCACGACCCCCTCCAGACCGCAGGAAAGGGCCCGTGGTGGCCACATAGCTGCAAGACTCTTACGTGAGGAGCTGAGATCTGACGATTTGCCTGAAAGTTCTGGGAACGGACTTCAGTAGACTTTCCATATTCCTCTGGAATATTGCTGCAGCCGAGCGAATTCCGAAAGGCCACCTGTGGAAAATAAACAGTCCTTTGTGCGTGTTAATGCACGTGAGTCTCTTTGATGTCTTGACCAACTCTTGTGTCATATAGGCCGACGTTAAATCCAGTTTTGTGAACGACTTCCCTCCGGCTAGCGTCGCAAACAAGTCATCAGCCTTCGGTAACAGGTACTGATCTTGTTTCAAAACCATGTTGATCGTAGCCTCGTAGTCTCCACAGATTCTGACTGTGCCATCACTTTTCAGCCCAGGAACAATGAGGCTGGCCCATTCATTAAATTCAACCGGAGATATGATCCCTTCACGCTGGAGTCTGTCCAGTTCAATTTCGACCTTCTCCCTCATCATATCCGGCACTGCTCGAGCTTTATGATCGACGGGTCTTGCATCTGAGTCCACGTGGATCTACACCTTGGCTCCCGTGAAGTTGCCGATACCCGGTTCGAACAGCGAGGGGAACTTGCTCAATACTTGGGCGCATGTATCTTCCTCCTATGACAACGCCTTTATTTCGTTCCCGTTACATCTGATTTTCTCGAACCAGCTCCTGCCGAGCACCATTGGGCCATTACCTGGAACAATCCACAGCAGTAAACATAGAAACATAGAAACATAGAAACATAGAAAATAGGTGCAGGAGTAGGCCATTCGGCCCTTCGAGCCTGCACCACCATTCAATAAGATCATGGCTGATCATTCACCTCAGTACCCCTTTCCTGCTTTCTCTCCATACCCCTTGATCCCTTTAGCCATAAGGGCCATATCTAACTCCCTCTTGAATATATCCAACGAACTGGCACCAACAACCCTCTGTGGTATAGAATTCCACAGTTTAACGACTCTGAGTGAAGACGTTTCTCCTCATCTCAGTCCTAAATGGCTTACCCCTGATTCTTAGACTGTGACCCCTGGTTCTGGACTTCCCCAACATTGGGAACATTCTTCCTGCATCTAACCTCTCCAGTCCTGTCAGAATGTTATGTGTTTTTATGAGATACCCTCTCATCCTTCTAAACTCCAGGGAATACAGGCCCAGTTGATCCAGTCTCTTCACATATATCAGTCCTGCCATTCCTGGAATCAGTCTGGTGAACCTTCGCTGCACTCTCTCAATAGTAAGAATGTCCTTCCTCAGACTAGGAGACCAAAACTGAACATAATATTTCAGGTGAGGCCTCACTAAGGCCCTGTACAACTGCAGTCAGAGCTCCCTGCTCCTATACTCAAATCCCCTAGCTATGAAAGCCAACATACCATTTGCCTTCTTCACCGCCTGCTGTACCTGCAAGCCAACTTTCAATGACTGATGAACCATGACACCCAGGTCTCATTGCACATCCCCTTTTCCTAATCTGCTGCCATTCAGATAAGATTCTGCTTTGGGTGTTTTTGCCACCAAAGTGGATAACTTCACATTTATCCACATTATACTGCAACTTCCATGCATTTGCCCACTCACCTAACCTGTCCAAGTCACCCTGCAGCCTCTTAGCATCCTCCTCACAGCTCACACCGGCACCCAGCTTAGTGTCATCTGCAAACTTAGAGATATTACACTCAATTCCTTCATCTAAATCATTGATGTATATCGTAAATAGCTGGGGTCCCAGCACTGAGCCCTGCAGCACCCACTAGTCACTGCCTGCCATTATGAAAAGGACCCGTTTATCCCGACTCTCTGCTTCCTGTCTGCCAACCAGTTCTCTATCCACATCAATACATTACCCCCAATACAAAGTACTCTAATTTTACACACTAATCTCTTGTGTATGACCTTGTCAAAAGCCTTTTGAAAGTCCATATACACCACATCCACTGGTTTTACCTTGTCCACTCTACTAGTTACATCCTCAAAAAGTTCTAGAAGATTTGTCAAGCATGATTTCCCTTTCATAAATCCATGTTGACTTGGACCGATCCTGTCACTGCTTTCCAAATGCGCTGCTATTTCATCTTTAATAATTGATTCCAACATTTTCCCCACTACTGATGTCAGGCTAACCGGCCTACAATTACCCATTTTCTCTCTCCCTCCTTTTTTAAAAAGTGGTGTTACATTAGCTACCCTCCAGTCCATAGGAACTGATCCAGAGTCAATAGATGGTTGGAAAATGATCACCAATGCATCCACTATTTCTAGGGCCACTTCCTTAAGTACTCTGGGATGTAGACTATCAGGCCCTGAGGATTTATCGGCCTTCAATCCCATCAATTTCCCGAACATAATTTCCCGACTAATAAGGATTTCCTTCAGTTCCTCCTTCTCACTAGACCTTCGGTCCCCTAGTATTTATGGAAGGTTATTTGTGTCTTCCTTCGTGAAGAAAGAACCAAAGTATTTGTTCAACTGGTCTGTCATTTCTTTGTTCCCCATTATAAATTCACCTGATTCTGACTGCAAGAGACCTATGTTTGTTTGCACTAATCTTTTTCTCTTCACATATCGATAGAAGCTTTTGTAGTCAGTTTTTATGTTCCCAGAAAGCTTCCTCTCATACTCTATTTTCCCCCTCCTAATTAAATCTTTTTCCTCCTCTGTTGAATTCTAAATTTCTCCCAGTCCTCAGGTTTACTGCTTTTTCCGGCCAACTCAGGAACCGCACCGTTATATGACATTAATTTGTGCACTGCCAATCACCTTTATCAGTTCTTTGGTGTACGTGCACAGCTTGGTGTTAACAGGGCTCAGCCTGGGCCTCACAGTCTTAGTATCCCACAGCTTATTAAATGCCCTCTCGTTCATGATCGATTGACTCGCCCCACGTGTCCAGTTCCATTGATACTGGTATCCCGTTAAACTTCACATCAAAAAAAATTGCTTTTCTCTTGGTTAGGAAGGAGTACAGTCCATACACTTCCTCCTCTGGCATCTCGGATTGCGTATCCGGATCCACGCCAGTCTGACTCATCCTCCACGTGGTGTGTCGCAGCTCGCTTGCTCATCTGCGGACACTTGCGCTGGAGATGCCCCTCTCTCAGACAGCCTTTACAACTATATTGTTTAAATCGGCACTACTGGTGCCGATGATTTCCCCCACAACGCCAAGACGGAAAAGTAGGATACATTCCTGCTGGCAGACTTTGGGCAGCCACAGGTTTTGCGAACGCAACCGGATAGGCCCTGCCATGTGCCGCTCTGCCGAACGCTGTACCGATCGCATTTACAGTACTTGCTGAGGTTCGGTTCTTCACCGCTATTTGCTTTAGACTCCTGTCCATCGTCATACATGATTGAGCGATCTGGATGGCCCTTTTTTAAATCCAACTCCTCCACCGCCAGAAGTTTGCGCAGGATCACCTCGTGGTTGATACCGATAACAAAGAAGTCCCGCAACATGTCTGCCAACACCGTCCCGAACTTGCACGGTCCCGTTAGACGTCTCAGGTCGGCAATGAATTCTGCCGCGCTCTGGTCCTCCGATCGAACGTGTGTATAAAACCTGTATCTCGAGATGATGATGCCGTCATCTGGCTTGAGGTGTTCCCGTGCCAATGTACACAACTCCTCGTACGTTTTCTCTGTTGGATCACTCGGCATGAATAGATTCTTTATCAGACCGTAGATCTTTGAACCGCACACAGTGAGGAACACGGCCCGGCGCCGATCTTCATCGTCGACCCCCTTCATTTTGTTGGCCACAAAGTACTGGTTCAAACGGCTCACAAAGTCTGCCCAATTTTCTTCCTCCACGAATCGCTCTAAAATCCAATCGTGCTCATTTTGCAAACAAAGGTTCTTGTATTCCCATCGCCAAATGTTATGTATGCAATAAAGGTACATAGTGAGTACTGTTTAACTAAGCAAGGTACAACTTTGATCTGCTTAATTTAGGCCCAAAGTGCCTATCTCTCAAAATGGCTGGCCATGTGCGTACTGCTCAGTGGCTTCCAACAATGATGCCATCTGGTGGCTACAAACAGAATGTACATACATGACACACTATCCCCCAGTCATCAAGATCCATGGCGCAGCCCTGGGCAACGTGGACCATTTCTCATACCTCGGGAGCCTCTTATCAACAGACATTGATGACGAGATTCAACACTGCCTCCAGTGTGCCAGTGCAGCCTTCGACCGCCTGAGGAAAAGAGTGTTTGAAGACCAGGCCCTCAAGTCTGCCAAAAAGCTCATGGTCTACAGGACTGTAGTAATACCCGCCCTCCTATATGGCTCAGAGACATGGACCATTTCTTCTCCCAGAGGATTGTGAATCTGTGGAATTCTCTGCCCAAGGAAGCAGTTGAGGCTAGCTCATTGAATGTATTCAAGTCACAGATTTTTAACCAATAAGGGAATTAAGGGTTATGGGGAGCGGGCGGGTAAGTGGAGCTGAGTCCACGGCCAGATCAGCCATGATCTTGTTGAGTGGCGTAGCAGGCTCGAGGGGCTAAATGGCCTACTCCTGTTCCTAATTCTTATATTCTTATGTTCTTATGTACCATGTACAGTAGACACCTCAAGTCGCTGGAGAAATACCACCAACGATGTCTCCGCAAGATCCTACAAATCCTCTGGGAGGACAGACGCACCAACATTAGCATCCTCAACTAGGCCAACATCCCCAGCATTGAAGCACTGACCACAATTGATCACGTTGTCCGCATGCCAGACACGAGACTCCCAAAGCAAGTGCTCTACTCGGAACTCCTTCATGGTAAACCAGCCAAAGGTGGGCAGAGGAAACGTTACAAGGACACTCTCAAAGTCTCCCTGATAAAGTGCAACATCCCCACTGACACCTGGGAGTCTCTGACCCAAGACCGCCCTAAGTGGAGGAAGTGCATCCAGGGGAGCGCTGAGCAACTCGAGTCTCATCGCCGTGAGCATGCAGAAATCAAGCGCAGGCAGCGGAAGAAGTGTACAGCAAACCAGACTCCCCGCCCAACCTTTCCTTCAACCACTGTCTGTCCCACCTGCCCCAGAGACTGTGGTTCTCATATTGGACTGTACAGCCACCTAAGGACTCGTGCTAAGAGGGGAAGCAAGTCTTCCTCGATTCCGAGGGACTGCCTATGATGTGATATCTATAACATTTACTACAGTGCAGACTGATTCGATGGACATATCTTCTGTCTAATAGCTATTAAATTGAAAAAGTGTGGCCAAATGACATCCTTATTCCCCATTGGTGTGAACCAAAACATGTCCAACTTTGTGCTAATCTCACTTACAGGAGTTGATAAGATTTGCCAGTGTTAGCAAGTTGAGCTTGTCTCATATTGGGGATTAAGCAGGCAGATTGTTTGTGCAATTCAAAAGCAAACTTCTTCTCCATCAAACATGAGTTGGAACTTTAGTGCTTTGACAACCTCTAATGATACATTGTTAAGATTAGGAAATAACGAAGCATACCATCTGACACCTCAAAATATCAATGCATTCTGTTCCTGTTATTACACTGTGAATATTATTTTAAGATGGTGATGATGAAGGTCTACAGCTGCCATCTGGAGTGCAGTAGCACTCCATTTATTCAATGTGTCACAGTTCTCCTGTAAGTCATTTCAAAAGATTCCTCTTCAATAGTTTGCACTCTCTTGAAAGCGACTGATAACATACCCTACAGCTCCAAGGACGACTGCTGTAGGCTTTAGAGTGCGGTCAGTCCCCATGGTACACAATAGGCCGAAAACTGAGAGATTCCACTGGCTGTATTGTGAAGAAGTGCAGGTGAGGATTTCATTTGCGAGTTGAGATATTGGGCGGGTAAAACATGAAGGCTACACTGCCTGCCAATGCTAACCATGTTGTGAAGCAGGAATTTTGTTCGTGAAGTCACACACCATGTAGGATAAGGTGGGTGAATTTGTTTTTTTTATATTAATTCCTGGAATGTAGGCATTGCTGGCAAGGCCAACATTTATTGCCCATCCATAATTGCCCTTGAGAAGGTGATGGTGAGCTGCCTTCTTGAACTGCTGCAGTCCATATGGTGAAGGTATCCCACAGTGCTGTTAGGGAGGGAGTTCCAGGATTTTGACCCAGCGACGATGAAGGAACAGTGATATATTTCCAAGTCAAGATGGTGCATGGCTTGGAGGGGGACTTGGAGATGATGGTATTTCCATGCACCTGCTGCCCTTGTCCTTCTAGATGGTAGAGGTCGTGGGTTTGGGAGGTGCTGTCAAAGAAGCCTTAGCACGTTGTGCAGTGCATCTTGTAGATGGTACACACTGCAGCCACGGTGCGCTGGTGGTGGAGGGAGTGAATGTTTAAGGTGGTAGATGGGGTGCCAATCAAGCGGGCTGCTTTTTCCTGGATGGTGTCGAGCTTCTTGAGTGTTGTTGGAGCTGCACTCATCCAGGCAAGTGGAGAGTATTCCATCACACTCCTGACTTGTGCCTTGTAGATGGTGGAAAGGCTTTGGGGAGTCAGGAGGTGAGCCACGCGCCACAGAATACCCAGCCTCTGACCTGCTCTTGTTGCCACAGTATTTATGGCTTGTCCAGTTAAGTTTCTTGTCAATGGTGACCCCCAGGATATTGATGGTGGAGGATTCGGCATGGTAATGCCATTGAATGTCAAGGGGCGGTGGTTAGACTCTCACTTGTTGGAGATAGTCGTTGCCTGGCATGTGTGGCATGATGATTCTTGCCACTTATCAACACAAGCTTGAATGCCAAATAAATCTTGCTGCATGCGGGCATGGATTACGTCATTAGCTGAGGAGTTGTGAATGGAATTGAACATTGTGCAACCATCAGCAAATATCCGCATTTCTGACCTTATGATGGAGAGAAGGTCATTGATGAAGCAACTGAATATGGTTGGGCCGAGTATATTGCCATGAGGAACTCCTGCAGCGAAGTCCTGGGGCTGGGATGATTGACCTCCAACCACCATCTTCCTTTGTGCTAGGTATGACTCCAGCCAATGAAGAGTTTTCCCTGATTCCCATTGACCAGTTTTATTAGGGCTCCTTGACGTCACACTCGGTGAAATGCTGCCTTGATGTTAAGGGCAGTCACTCTTACATCTGGAATTCAGCACTTTTGTCCATGTTTTGACCAAAGCTGTAATGAGGTCTGGAGCCGAGTGGTCCTAGCGGAACCCAAACTCAGCATCGGTGAGCAAGTTATTGGTAAGTGCCACTTGATAGCACTGTCGACAACACCTTCCATCACTTTGCTGATGATAGAGAGTAGACTGATGGGGCGGTCATTGGCTGGATTGGATTTGTTCTTCTTTTTGTGGACAGGACATACCTGGGTTATTTTCCACATTGTCGTGTAGATGCCACTGTTGTAGCTGTACTGGAACAGCTTGGCTAGAGGTATGGCTAGTTCTGGAGCACAATTCTTCAGCACAACAGCCGGGATGTTGTCGGGGCCCATAGCCTTTCCTATATCCTGAGTGCTCAGCTGTTTCTTGATATCACGTGGAGTGAATCGAATTAGCTGCAGACTGGCTTCTGTGATGGTGGGGATGTCAGGAGGAGGCCGATATGGATCATCGACTCGGCAATTCTCACTGAAGATGGTTGCATCTTTTTCACTCATGTACTGGGCTCCACCATCATCGAGGATGGGGATATTCATGGAGCCTCCTCCTCCTGTTAGTTGGTTAATTGTCCACCACCATGCACGACTGCAGAGCTTTGATATGATCCGTTGATTGTGGGATCGCTTAGCTCTGTTTATAGCAGCTGCTTCTACTGTTTGGCATGCATGTAGTCCTGTGTTACAGCTTCCCCAGGTTGGCATCTCATTTTTAGTTACGCCAGCTGCTGTTCCTGGCATGGTCTTCTGCACTCCTCATTGAACCATTTGGTCCCCTGGCTTGAAGGTAATGGTAGAGTGAGGGATATGCCGGGCCATGAGGTTACAGATTGTGGTGGAATACAAATCTGCTGCTTCTGATGGCCGACAGTGCCTCCTGTGAAGGGTGCGATGTTTTTTCAGGCTGTGTAACTCGTTAAAGCTCTTTCCACAGTCAGTGCACGGGAACACTCTCACTCGGGTGTGTGTGTCTCGGTGCTTTTCCAGTCATACTGATGTTTGAAATCTTTTCCCACAGACAGAACAGAATGGGCACTACCACCATGCTAAATGGGATAGATTCAGAACAGGTCTAGGAGCTCGACATTCAATATGATCATGGCTGATCATGCAACTTCAGTATCCCATTCCTGCTTTCTCTCCATACCCCTTGATCTCTTTAGCTGTAAGGGCCACATCCAACTCCCTTTTGAATATATCTAACAAACTGACCTCAACAACTTTCTGTGACAGAGAATTCAACAGGTTCACAATTCTCTGAGTGAAGAAGTTTCTCCTCATCTCGGTCCTAAATGGCTTACCCCTTAGCCTTAGACTGTGATCCCTGGTTCTGGACTTCCCCAACATCGGGAACATTCTTCCTGCATCTAACCTGTCCAATCCCCTCTGAATTTTACATAATTTCTATGAGATCCCCTCTCAATCTTCCAAATTGCAGTGAATATAAGCCTAGTCGATCCAGTCTTTCTTCATATGTCAGTCCTGCCATTCCGGGAATCAGTCTGGTGAACCTTCACTGCACTCGCTCAATAGCAAGAATCTCCTTCCTCAGATTAGGAGACCAATACTGCACACAATACTCAAAGTGTGGTCTCACCAAGGCCCTATACAACTGCAGTAAGACCTCCCTGCTCCTATACTCAAATCCCCTCGCTATGAAGGCCAGCATGCCATTTGCTTTCTTCATCGCCTGCTGTACCTGCATGCCTATCTTCAATGACTGATGTACCATGACACCCAGGTCTCATTGCACCTCCCCTTCTAATCTGTCACCATTCAGATAATATTCCGCCTTCCTGTTTTTGCCACCAAAGTGGAAAACCTCACATTTAGTCCGCATTAAACGCATCTGCCATGCATTTGCCCATTCACCTAACCTACCCAAGTCGCCCTGCAGCTTCTTAGCATCCTCCTCGCAGCTCGCACTGCCACCCAGATTAGTGTCATCTGCAAATTTGGAGATATTACTGTTGTGTATCTGTAAAGCATGCACTCCCATGTTCCGCCACCAGGGAGCGCATCCTCTGAAGTCCCAAGGGATCCCAGCATCCCTTGGGAGCACTGTATATAAGCCGGCCCCTAAGGCCCGTTCCTCACTCTGGAGTGTCTCAATAAAGACTGAGGTCACTGTTACTTTAACCTCCCTGTGTGCAGTCTCATCTGTGTTAGGAACACAATAACTGGCAATGAGTATACGAATCCAACACAAAGATGCAGCAAACTGTGGGCATCCTGGAGAAGTTTGTGGAGGGTGAGGACTCGGAAGCCTATGTCGAACGGCTAGACCAGTACTTTGTAGCCAACGAGTTGGATGGAGAAGGAAGCACTGCAAAAAGGAGAGCAGTCCTCCTCACGGTCTGCGGGGCACCGACCTACAGCCTCATGAATAATCTTCTGGCTCTGATGAAACCCACAGATAAGTCGTATGAGGAGCTGATTTGGGAGCATCTTAACCCGAGGGAGAGCATGCTGATGGCGAGGTATCGGTTCTACATGTGCCAGCGATCTGAAAGTCAGGAAGTGGTGAGCTACGTCGCCGAGCTAAGGCGACTTGCCGGATAATATGAGTTTGATGGCTACCTGGAGCAAATGCTCAGAGACTTTCTTGTACTGGGCATTGGCCACGAGACCATCCTACGAGAACTTTTGATTGTAGAGACACTGACCCGCAGTAAGGCCATTGCGATAGCATAGGTGTTTATGTCCACTAGTGATAACACCAAACAAATCACTCAGCACACAGGTGCTAGCAATGTCCATCAATTAACTGGAACTGTGTTTACGAGCAGAAATATACAGGACAGAAACCACGAGTCTGCAACTGCCAGCAGGCCTCAGGTGACCTGGAGTGCATAAGGGATGGTTTTCTAGACCAATATGTCGAGGAACCAACTAGGGGGGAGGCCATCTTAGACTGGGTGTTGTGTAATGAGAGAGGATTAATTAGCAATCTCATGTGCGAGGCCCCTTGGGGAAGAGTGACCATAATATGGTGGAATTCTGCATTAGGATGGAGAATGAAACAGTTAATTCAGAGACCATGGTACAGAACTTAAAGAAGGGTAATTTTGAAGGTATGAGGCGTGAATTGGCTAGGATAGATTGGCGAATGATACTTAAGGGGTTGACTGTGGATGGGCAATGGCAGACATTTAGATAATGCATGGATGAATTACAACAATTGTACATTCCTGTCTGGCGTAAAGATAAAAAAGGGAAGGTGGCTCAACCGTGGCTATCTAGGGAAATCAGGGATAGTATTAAAGCCAAGGAAGTGGCATACAAATTGGCCAGAAATAGCAGCGAACCCGGGGACTGGGAGAAATTTAGAACTCAGCAGAGGAGGACAAAGGGTTTGATTAGGGCAGGGAAAATGAAGTACGAGAAGAAGCTTGCAGGGAACATTAAGGCGGATTGCAAAAGTTTCTATAGGTATGTAAAGAGAAAAAGGTTAGTAAAGACAAACGTAGGTCCCCTGCAGTCAGAATCAGGGGAAGTCATAACGGGGAACAAAGAAATGGCAGACCAATTGAACAAGTACTTTGGTTTGGTATTCACTGAGGAGGACACAAACAACCTTCCAGATATAAAAGGGGTCAGAGGGTCTCGTAAGGAGGAGGAACTGAGGGAAATCTTTATTAGTCGGGAAATTGTATTGGGGAAATTGATGGGATTGAAGGCCGATAAATCGGCAAGGCCTGATGGACTGCATCCCAGAGTACTTAAGGAGGTGGCCTTGGAAATAGCGGATGCATTGACAGTCATTTTCCAACATTCCATTGACTCTGGATCAGTTCCTATCGAGTGGATGGTAGCCAATGTAACTCCACTTTATAAAAAAGGAGGGAGAGAGAAAACAGGGAATTATAGACCGGTCAGCCTGACCTCAGTAGTGGGTAAAATGATGGAATCAATTATTAAGGATGTCATAGCAGCGCATTTGGAAAATGGTGACATGATAGGTCCAAGTCAGCATGGATTTGTGAAAGGGAAATCATGCTTGACAAATCTTCTGGAATTTTTTGAGGATGTTTCCAGTAAAGTGGACAAAGTGGAGAACCAGTTGATGTGGTATATTTGGACTTTCAGAAGGCTTTCGACAAGGTCCCACACAGTTAAAGCACATGGGATTGGGGGTAGTGTGCTGACGTGGATTGAGAACTGGTTGTCAGACAGGAAGCAAAGAGTAGGAGTAAAAAGGTACTTTTCAGAATGGCAGGCAGTGACTAGTGGGGTACCGCAAGGTTCTGTGCTGGGGCCCCAGCTGTTTACATTGTACATTAATGATTTAGACGAGGGGATTAAATGTAGTATCTCCAAATTTGCGGATGACACTAAGTTGGGTGTCAGTGTGAGCTGCGAGGAGGATGCTATGAGGCTGCAGAGTGACTTGGGTAGGTTAGGTGAGTGGGCAAATAAATGGCAGATGAAGTATAATGTGGATAAATGTGAGGTTATCCACTTTGGTGGTAAAAACAGAGAGACAGACTATTATCTGAATGGTGACAAATTAGGAAAAGGGGAGGTGCAACGAGACCTGGGTATCATGGTACATCAGTCATTGAAGGTTGGCATACAGGTACAGCAGGCGGTTAAGAAAGCAAATGGCATGTTGGCCTTCATAGCGAGGGGATTTGAGTACAGGGGCAGGGAGGTGTTGCTACAGTTGTACAGGGCCTTGGTGAGGCCACACCTGGAGTATTGTGTACAGTTTTGGTCTCCTAACTTGAGGAAGGACATTCTTGCTATTGAGGGAGTGCAGTGAAGATTCACCAGACTGATTCCCGGGATGGTGGGACTGACCTATCAAGAAAGACTGGATCAACTGGGCTTGTATTCACTGGAGTTCAGAAGAATGAGAGGGGACCTCATAGAAACGTTTAAAATTCTGACGTTTAGACAGGTTAGATGCAGGAAGAATGTTCCCAATGTTGGGGAAGTCCAGAACCAGGGGTCACAGTCTAAGGATAAGGGGTACGCCATTTAGGATCGAGATGAGGAGAAACTTCTTCACCCAGAGAGTGGTGAACCTGTGGAATTCTCTACCACAGAAAGTAGTTGAGGCCAATTCACTAAATATATTCAAAAGGGAGTTAGATGAAGTCCTTACTACTCGGGGGATCAAGGGGTATGGCGAGAAAGCAGGAAGGGGGTACTGAAGTTTCATGTTCAGCCATGAACTCATTGAATGGCGGTGCAGGCTAGAAGGGCTGAATGGCCTGCTCCTGCACCTATTTTCTATGTTTCTATGTTTCTATGACCCAGATGACTCAGAGTCCGCAACAAAGGATGAATGCAAGGCAATTCACACCTTATTGGCATTGTGGAGGCTTCCATTCAGCCTATTCATGCCATTTCAAAGGGTATGTTTGCAAGAGCTGTGTAACAATGGGACACCTCCAACGAGCTTGCAGATGAGCTGCAAGCTCTGCAAAACCTGCTAACCACCACGTGGCAGAGGAAGATTGGTCCATGGTGGATCAAAGCAATTTTGAGCCTCAGCGAGAGGAGGCAGATGCCGAAGTACATGGGGTGCACACATTTTCGACCAAATGAGCACCTAAAATGCTAAATGTAAAATTGAATGGCTTACCCGTAGCCATGGAACTGGACACTGGCGCTAAGCCAATCCATCATGAGTAAAAAGATGTTTGAGAGACTGCGGTGCAACAAGGCACTCAGACCAGCCCTGAGCCCCATCCATACGAAACTGACAACGTACACCAAACAGCTCATCACTGTCCTGGGCAGCGCCATGGTCAATGTCACCTACGAGGGCACCGTGCATTAATTGCCACTCTTGATTATCCCGGGCAATGGCCCCACACTGCTTGGAAGGAGCTGGCTGGGCAAAATCCACTGGAACTGGGATGACATCCGAGCGCTATCACATGTCGATGAGGCCCCATGTACCCAGGCTCTTAACAAATTTCCTTCCCTTTTTGAGCCAGGCATTGGAAACTTTTCCGGGGTGAAGGTGCGGATCCACTTGGTCCCAGAGGCACGACCCATTCACCACAAGGCGTGAGCGGTACCTCACATGATGAGGGAGAGAGTGGAAATCGAGCTGGACAGGCTGCAACGCGAGGGCATCATTTCCCCAGTGGAATTCAGCGAGTGGGCCAGCCCAATTGTTCCAGTACTCAAAACTGATGGCACAGTCAGGATTTGCGGCGATTATAAAGTAACTATTAATCATTTCTCGCCACAGGACCAATACCCGCTACCTGAGGCAGATGACCTATTTGCGACGCTGGCAGGAGGCAAGACATTCACCAAGCTCGACCTGACTTTGGCCTACATGACGCAGGAACTGGAGCAGTCTTCAAAGGGCCTCACCTGCATCAACACGCACAAGGGACAGTTCATCTACAACAGATGCCCATTTGGAATTCGTTTGGCTGCAGCGATCTTCCAAAGAAACATGGAAAGCCTACTCAAGCCGGTACCATGCATGGTGGTTTTTCAGGACGACATATTGGTCACAGGTCGGGACACCATCAAGCACCTACAAAACCTGGAGGAGGTCCTCCAGTGGCTGGATTGCATAGGGCTGCGGCTGAAGAGGTCGAAATGTGTCTTCATGTCAACAAAAATGGAGTTTTTGGGGAGAAAGATCGCGGCGGACGGCATTCGGCCCACAGACACCAAGACAGAGGCTATCAGGAACGCACCCAGGCCACAGAATGTACGGAGCTGCGGTCGTTTCTGGGACTCCTCAACTATTTTGGTAACTTCCTACCGGGGTTAAGCACCCTCTGAGAGCCCCTACATGTGTTATTGCGTGAAGGTGAGAACTGGGTATGGGGAAAAAAACAAGTAATTGCTTTTGAGAAAGCCAGAAAGATTTTATGCTCCAACAAGCTGCTTGTATTGTATAACCCGTGTAGAAGATTTGTGCTAGCATGTGATGCGTCGTCGTACAGAGTCGGGTGTGTATTACAACAAGCTAACGTTGCGGGGAAGTTACAACCTGTCGCCTATGCCTCCAGGAGCTTGTCTAAGGCCAAGAGGGCCTACAGCATGATTGAGAAAGATGCATTAGCGTATGTGCTCGGGGTAAAGAAAAAGCATCAGTATCTGTTTGGCCTCAAATTTGAGCTGGAAACCGATCATAAGCCCCTCATATCCCTGTTCGCTGAAAACAAGGGGATAAATACTAATGCCTCAGCCCACATACAAAGATGGGCACTCGCCCTATCAGCGTATAACTATATCATCCGCCACAGGCCAGGCACCGAGAACTGTGCGGATGCTCTCAGTCGGCTACCATTGCCCACCACGGGGGTGGAAATGACGCAGCCTGCAAACTTGTTGATGGTGGCGCAGCCCGCAGACTTGTTGATGGTCATGGAAGCGTTTGAAAATGATAAATCACCTGTCATGGCCTGCCAGATTAGGACTTGGACCAGCCAAGATCCTCTGCTGTCCCTAGTAAAAAACTGTGTACTGCATAGGAGCTGGGCCAGCATCCTCGTTGAAATGCAAGAGCTAATCAAGCCATTCCAGCGGCAAAAGGACGAGCTGTCCATTCAGGCAGACTGCCTGTTGTGGGGTAACCACGTAGTGTTATCTAAAAAGGGCAGGGAGACGTTCATCTTGGATCTCCACAGCACACACCCGGGTATAGTAATAATGAAAGCAATAGCCAGATCCCACGTGTGGTGGCCCGGTATCGACTCTGACTTAGAGTCCTCTGTACAGCAATGCAGCGTGTGTGCTCAGTTGAGCAACGCTCCCAGAGAGCCACCACTAAGTTTGTGGTCCTGGCCCTCCGGACCATGGTCAAGGATCCATGTCGACAACGCGGGCCCATTTCTCGGTAAAATGTTCCTGGTGGTGGTGGATGCTTTTTCAATATGGATTGAATGTGAAATAATGTCGGGAAGCACCGCCACCACCACCATTGAAAGCCTGAGGGCCATGTTTGCCACCCATGGCCTGCCTGACATACTGGTCAGTGATAATGGGCCATGTTTCACCAGTGCCGAATTTAAAGAATTCATGACCCGCAATGGGATCAAACATGTCACCTTGGCCCCGTTTAAACCAGCCTCCAATGGACAGGCAAAGCGGGCAGTACAAACAATCAAACAGAGCCTTAAACGAGTCACAGAAGGCTCACTCCAAACCCGCCTGTCCCAAGTATTGCTCAGCTACCGCACGAGACCCCACTCGCTCATCAGGGGTGCCCCCGGCTGAGTTACTAATGAAAAGGACACTTAAAACCAGACTTTCGCTGGTTCACCCCAACCTGCATGATCAGGTAGAGAGCAGGCGGAAGCAACAAAATGTCGCGCCACTGTGTCACGGGAAATTGATCTGAATGACCCTGTGTATGTGCTAAACTATGGACATGGTCCCAAGTGGATCGCGGGCACTGTGATAGCTAAAGAAAGAAGTAGGGTGTTTGTCGTCAAACTAGACAATGGACAAATTTGCAGAAAGCGCCTGGACCAAACGAGGCTGTGGTTCACACACTGCCTTGAACAACCCACAGCAGACACCACCTTTTTAGAGCCCACAACGCACACCCAAAGGATCAACGACACCACGCCGGACCAGGAAATCGAACCCATCACCCCCAACAACCCAGCAAGGCCAGGCTCACCCAGCAGTCCTGCAGGCCCAACAACATGCCAGCCCAGCGTGGGCACAGCCAACACACCAGAACAGACATTTGTACCGAGGCGGTCCACCAGGGAAAGAAAGGCTCACGACCGCCTCACCTTGTAAATAGTTTTCACTTTGACTTTGGGGGGAAGTGATGTTGTGTATCTGTAAAGCATGCACTCCCATGTTCCACCACCAGGGAATGCATACCCTGAAGTCCCCAGGGATCCCAGCATCCCTTGGGAACACTGTATATAAGCCGGCCCCTAAGGCCTGTTCCTCACTCTGGAGTGTCTTAATAAAGACTGAGGTCACTGTTACTTTAACCTCCCTGTGTGCAGTCTCATCTGTGTTAGGAACACAATAATTACATTTAATTCCTTCGTCTAAATTATTAATGTATATTGTAAATAGCTGGGGTCCCAGCACTGAACCCTGCGACACTCCACTAGTCACTGCCTGCCATTCTGAAAAGGACCCGTTTATTCCCACGCTTTGCTTCCTGTTTATCAACCAGTTCTCTATCCACGTCAATACATTACCCCCACTACCATGTGCTTTAATTTTGCACACTAATTTTGCACACTAATCTCTTGTGTGGGACCTTGTCAAAAGTCTTTTGAAAGTCCAAATACACCACATCCACTGGTTCTCCCTTATCCACTCGACTAGTTACATCCTCAAAAAACTCTAGAAGATTTGTCAAGCATGATTTCCCTTTCATAAATCCATGCTGACTTGGACCGATCCTGTCACTGCTTTCCAAATGCACTGCTATTACATCTATAATAATTGATTCCAGCATTTTCCCCACTATCGATGTCAGGCTAATTCCCTGTTTTCTCTCGCCCTCCTTTTTTGAAAAGTGGTGTTACATTAGCTACCCTCCAATCCATAGGAACTGAACCAGCGTCCATGGAATGTTGGAAAATGACCACCACTGCATCTACTATTTCTAAGGCCACTTCCTTAATACTCTGGGATGCAGACTATCAGGCGCTGGAGATTTATCAGCCTTCAGTCCCTTCAATTTCCCTAATACCAATTCCTGACTAATAAGGATTTCCCTCAGTTCCCCCTTCTCGCTAGACCCTCAGTCCCCTAGTATTTTCGGGAGGTTATTCGTGTTTTCCTTAGTGAAGACAGAACCAAAGTATTTGTTCAATTGGTCTGCCATTTCCTTGTTCCCCATTATGAATTCACCTGATTCTGACTGCACTAGTCTTCACTATTCTTTTTCTCTTCACATATCCATAGAAGCTTTTGCCGTCAGTTTTTATGTTCCCTGCAAGCTTACTCTCATACTCTATTTTCCCCCTCCTAATTAAATCTTAGTCCTCCTCTGCTGAATTCAAAATTTCTCCCAGTCCTCAGATTTGCTGCTTATTCTGGCCAATTTATATGCCTCTTCCTTGGATTTAACACTAACCCTAATTTCCATGTTAGTCACGGTTGAGCCACCTTCACTTTTTTATTCTTACGCCACACAGGGATCTACAATTGTTGTCTGCCACTGCCTATCCACCGTCAACCCTTTAAGTATCATTCTCCAGTCTATCCTAGCCAATTCACGTCTTATACCGTCGAAGTTTCCTTTCTTTAAGTTCAGGACTCTAGTCTCTGAATTAACTGTGTCACTCTCCATCTTATGGTCACTCTTTCCCAAGGGGCCCCACACGACCAGATTGCTAATTAATCCTCTCTCATTACACAAGACCCAGTCTAGGATGGCCTGCTCTCTAGTTGGTTCCTCGACATATTGGTCTAGAAAACCATCCTTTATACACTCCAGGTAATCCTCCTCCACTGTATTGCTACCAGTTTGGTTAGCCCAATCAATATGTAGATTAAAGTCACCCATGATAACACCTAATTGCACGCATCCCTAATTTCCTGTTTGGTGCCATCCTCAACCTCCCTATTACTGTTTGGTGGTCTGTACACAACTCCCACTAATGTTTTCTGCCCTTTGGTGTTTCGCAGCTCTAACCATATAGATTCCACATCATCCACGCTAATGTCCTTCCTTACTATTGCGTTAATCTCCTCTTTAACCAATAATGCTACCCCATCTCCTTTTCCTTCCTGTCTGTCCTTCCTGAATATTGAATACCCCTGGATGTTGAGTTCCCAGCCTTGGTCACCTTGGAGCCATGCCTCTGTAATCCTTAACAGCTATCTGCATAGTCAATTCATCTACCTTATTATGAATGCTCCTCGCATTGAGACTCAGAGCCTTCAGGCTTGTTTTTTTAACACTCTTTGTCCTTTTAGAATTATGTTGTAATGTGGCACTTTTTGATTTTTGCTCTTGATTTCTCTGCCCTCCACTCTTGCTTTTCTCCTTCCAACCTTTTGCTTCTGCCCCCTTTTTACTTCCCTCTGCCTCCCTGCATAGGATTCAATTACCCATCCCAGCTGGAAGCTCATCGAAGCAGTCACACTGGGGAGAGGCTGGTCACCTCCGTGTGTGGGAAAGGATTCACTCAGTCATCCAACCTGCTGACACACCAGCACATTCATACTGGGGAGAGGCCGTTTACCTGCTCTGAGTGTGAAGGCCCCAACCTGCATGAGAACACCAGCGGCAGGTCGGGGCCATAAAAGGAGTGGCATGTAGGCCTTGGGGAGCAGCGTGGAGGCATACTACTCCAGGGAGCAGCGCGAGCTGTGCAGGAGGGCGACGGCAGCGAAGAGTGATGTCATCAAAGTCCAGGTCAGTGATTGGAGCGTGGGCAGATACAGCAGGTGCGGCGAGAGACTGTGGAGAGATGTGACCAGGGGCCAGGGGAGGCATGAGTTCGGGGTCAGGGGCCAGGGGCAGAACGGGCCAGCCCACATTGTGATATGTGTGTGCACTAGATCTGTGTAGCAGAGCTGGTGTCCAGTCGTCTTGGTTAATCCTTGCCACTGGACCAAGACCTAACTCTGTCAAGCCCATGTGGTGGCTGGTGTGCAGAGGCCACCACACGTTAAAAAAATCCATGCACAGGCATCTTCCATCCATCAGGATGTAGTTCGGGTCCTTCATTGAAACACATGTGAATTCATCCTTTTTTGGCGTGGAAGCAAGTCATCCTCGTTTCGCGGGTCTGGCTATGATTGATTGAGTGCCACACAACACGATGGAGGATGTCTGATATGTCCTTACTATAAAGTATAAATACACATGAGGCCCATACTTGAGAGGATGTCACTCTGTGACCAGTTACCTTTATTACCAAGAACTCAAGAGGCAGACGGTGGGTGGAGCTTCCCCTTTTATACCAGAAAGTCCAAGTTAGGAGTGTCTCCCACAAGTTCACCCCCCTGTGGTCAGTGTTCCCAAGGTGTACAACTTAGGTCAGGTTATACATGGGTTACAATGACAGTTGAATACATGACATCACCTCCCCGCCAAAGTCTTATTGATTAAGTCTCTCTGGTGGTTTACGCTCCCTTGTAGTCCGCCTGAGTTGGGGCTCGTGTTGTTGGGCGCTGGCCTGAGTGTCTGCTGTTTGCGGTGCCTCAGGCCTGTCCGGACTGCCCACAGTGATTGGGCTCTCCTCCACTTGGTTCCGGTGTTCGGTCACCTGTGGTGGAGTAAACTCTACGGCGTGTTCTTCCTCTGCTTCTTCTATGGGGTTGCTGAACCTCCTTTTAGTTTGATCCACATGTTTGCGGTAGATTTGTCCATTGGTAAGTTTAACTACCAAAACCCTATTCCCCTCTTTGGCAATCACAGTGCCTGCAAGCCATTTGGGCCCTGCAGTGTAATTAAGGACAAAAACAGGGGCATTGACATCAATACACCGCGCCCTCGCATTCCTGTCATGGTAGTCACATTGTGACTGACGCCTGCTCTCAATAATTTCTTTCATAGTAGGGTGTGTAAGGGATAACCTGGTTTTGAGCTTCCTTTTCATTAGCAGCTCAGCGGGTGGAACCCCCTGTGAGCGAGTGTGGTCGGGATCTATTGGCCAACAGGAGGCGTGATAAGCGTCTTTGTAGGGAACCCCCTTGGATTCTGAGCATCCCCTGTTTGATTATCTGCACTGCTCGTTCCACCTGGCTGTTTGAGGCCGGTTTGAACGGTGCCTTTCTGACATGGTTGATTCCATTGCCTGCCATGAAGTCCTGAAATTCAGTGCTTGTGAAGCACGGGCCATTGTTGTTGACCAAGACGTCTGGTAGACCATGGGCAGCGAACATTGCCTGTAGACTTTCTACCGTGGCAGAGGATGTGCTTGAATTTAAAATGGCACACTCAATCCATTTGGAGTAGGCATCTACTACAATGAAAAACATTTTTCCCATGAAAGGACCTGCGTAGTCCACATGGATGCGTGACCATGGCTTGGCGGGCCAGGACCAGGGGCTAAGGGGGGCTTCCCTGGGTGCGTTGCCCAGCTGGGCACACGTGTTGCACCATTCGAACACAAAGTTCCAGGTCTGCATCTATCCCTGGCCACCAAACATGTGACCTGGCAATTGCCTTCATCATGACAATGCCCGGGTGCTCACTGTGAAGTTCTCTGATAAACACCTCTCTGCCCTTCTGGGGCATGACTACTCGGTTTCCCCACAGTAGGCAATCGGCCTGAATCGAGAGTTCATCCTTGCGCCTATGAAACGGTTTAAACTCCTCAGGGCATACGCCGTATGTAGCTGCCCAGTCCCCATTCAGGACACATTTCTTAACTAAAGACAGTAGCGCGTCTTTATTTGTCCAGACTTTGATCTGACGGACTGTCACAGGTGAGCCTTCACTTTCGAAAGCTTCAACAGCCATGGCCATCTCAGCACCATGCTCAGCTGCCCCCTCAGTGGTGGCTAGTGGGAGCCTGCTGAGTGCATCGGCACAGTTTTCGGTGCCCGGTCTGTGCCGAATTGTGTAGTCATAGGCGGCTAACGTAAGTGCCCACCTCTGTATGCGGGCCAATGCATTCGCATTTATGGCCTTGTTGTTAGCCAAAAGGGTCGTTAGGGGTTTGTGATCTGTCTCCAGTTCAAATTTCCTGCCAAACAGGTATTAGTGCACTTTTTTTTATTGCATATACACATGCTAGCGCTTCCTTTTCTACCATCCCGTAGCCCTTTTCTGCCTGGGACAGACCTCTGGAGGCATAAGCTACCGGCTGTAACTGACCATTGGCATTCACATGCTGTAACACACACTCGACCCCATAGGATGACTCATCGCATGTTAAAACTAGTTTCTTACACAGGTCATATCACGTTAACAGTTTGTTGAGGCATAACAAATTGCGTGCTCTATCAAAAGCCCTTTCCTGGCTGTCCCCCCAGACCCAAACGCGACCTTTGCGTAGGAGCACATGTAGCGGCTCTAACAGCGTGCTCAATTTGGGAAGAAAGTTACCAAAATAGTTCAGGAGCCCCAGGAACGAATGCAGCTCCGTCGTGTTACGGGGTCTGGGTGCTCTCTGGATCGCTTCCGTTTTGGACGCAGTAGGCCTGATCCCGTCTGCTGCTACCCTCCTCCCCATGAATTCTACCTCTGGAGCTAAGAAGACGCACTTCGCCTTTTTCAGTCGCAGCCCTACCCGGTCCAGTCTGCGTAGCACCTCCTCCAGGTTGTGGAGGTGTTCTTCAGTATCGCGACCCGTGATGAGGATGTCGTCTTGAAAAAACCACCGTCCTTGGAATTGACTTGGGGAGGCTTTCCATATTTCGCTGAAAGATCGCGGCGGCTGAACGAATCCTGAATGGACATCTGTTATACTCAAACAACCCCTTGTGTGTCGTGATGGTGGTCAGCTTCTTCGACTCACTCACCAGCTCCTGGGTTATGTAAACTGAGGTCAGGTCCAATTTTGAAAAAAGTTTGCCACCGGATAGCGTCGCAAAGACGTCCTCTGCTCTCGGTAGCGGATACTGGTCTTGGAGTGACACCCAATTGAAGGTGGCCTTGCAATCGCCACATATCCTGACTGACCCATCCGCCTTGAGCACCGGCACGATTGGGCTCGCCCAGTCACTGAATTCGACTGGCGAGATGATGCCTTCCCTCAGCAGGTGGGAACGTACGGCACCGCTCTGGCCTTGTGGTGTACTGGCCTGGCGTCCGGGTTTGTGTGAATCACTACCTTGGTCCCCATGAAAGTACCGATGCTGGGTTGAAATAATAAGTCAAATTTGTCCAGGTCCTGTGAGCATGATACTCGCTCCACAGAAGAAATTGCATTGCCATCGCCCCATTTCCAGTTCATGACAGCAAGCCAACTCCTCCCCAGTAGCGCGGGACCGTCCCCCAGGACAATCCAGAGTGGCAACCTGTTCTCCGAATCTTTGTGGGTCACGACTACCATTGCGCTGCCTAGCACCGGAATGATCTCCTTTGTATATGTCTGTAGCAGTGCGTCAATCGGTAATAATTTTGGCCTCCTACCTTGGACACCTACAACCTTTCGAACTGTTTAATACTCATCAGGGACTGGCTGGCCCCCGTGTCCAGCTCCATTAATACTGGGATGCCATTGAGGAGCACTTTCATCATTATCGGTGGCGTCCTGGTGTATGAACTGTATATGTGCTCCACATGAACTTACTGAACTTCAGTTTCCATCGATTTCCCCCAGTATTCATTTGGCCTCGTAGGGTTTACATTGGGCCCATCCTCCTTGTACATCAACCTGGCTGCAGGCTTCCTGCACATATGCGCCAAGTGGCCGCTGACATTGTAGTTTCTGTAGGTATATTGCTGATACCTGCAAGCTCTGGCTGGGTGTTTGCCTCCATACCTCCAGCATGAGCTGGAGGCCCCATTGTTGGAAACAAAAGGTCCATTACCAGTCGATCATCTCTGACTGTCTCTGTAATTGTCCTTAAGCGCACCATTAACAGGTGTTGATAGCCCCATTACTGGCTGCATTGTCCATTGCGATGGCATGAATCACCGTTCAGCTAGCTATTGTCTCTGTTGAATTTCCCCTTTGGGTTTAACTGCATGCTGGGGCATGTCCGATTGCCCTTGTCTGCCTAGAGAACTGTGTGCCGCATTAACAATGTTGACTCCCTGGTCGTTTGCCACATTTGAGCCAAGATTTTTGCCATAAATCATTCTGGTCTCTTCCTACCTTGAGATAAATGTCTGGGCTATCAGAGCCGCCACTTCCAAGGTCAAGTCTTTGGTCTCAATCAGTTTCCTGAAAACCTCAGCGTGCCCGATGCCCTCAATAAAAAAGTCTCACAACATCTCTGCTCTGCATGCATCTGGGAACTTACATAGGCTCGCCAGTCGCCGGAGATCTGCCACGAAGTCTGGAACGCTTTTCCCTTCTCGCTGCTGGTGCGTGTAAAACCGGTGTCTCACCATGTGCATGCTGCTCGCCGGCTTAAGATGTTCCCCGATCAACTTACTGAGCTCTTCGAACGTCTTGTCCGCTGGCTTCTCTGGCGCTAGAAGATCCTTCATCAGGGAGTACACAAACCGTCAGGAGATGAGCCCTGCGTTTGTCGGCCGAATCCTGTCCCAACCATTCCTTTGTGACAAAACTTTGCTATAGTCTCTCAATAAAATCGTCCCAATCATCACCAACACAGTACCTCTCTTCTGTGCTGCTAGTGGCCATGCTTGCGTGGTTTACATCCCAGTTTCTCGTCGCCAATGATATGTCCTTATTGTACATTATAAATGTACACGAGGCCCATACTTGAGAGGATGTCACTCTGTGACCAATTACCTTTATTACCAAGAACTCAAGAGACAGACGGTGGGTGGAGCTTCCGTTTTTATACCAGAAAGTCCAGGTTAGGAGTGTCTCCCACAAGTTCACCCCCCGTGGTCAGTGTTCTCAAGGTGTACAACTTAGGTCAGCTTATACATGGGTTACCAATGACAGTTGAATACATGACAATGTCCTCAGTGTGAAGACGAGATTTTGTCTCCACAAGGACTATACGGTGATCACTGCTACCAATACCGTCATGGCCAGATGCATCTGCGACCAGTAGGTTGGTGAGTAACAGAGTGACCTGGCCTGCTCCAGTTTCGATTCTTATTGTTACCTTTCCATCCTGAAAGTACATTGAAAATTTATGTTTGAATTGATGGAAGCATAAATTATTAATTGCACTTTGTTCTCTGCATCAGCTTATATTGATGTAATGGTCACTATTTCTGAATGTTTCCCAAGTTTCTTTTCCAATCTTTCCCACGGTATTTGTGATTGTTGATTTGCTGCTCTTAATCCCCATTTTGCAGATGCTGAGAACATATTAGTGCGAGGGACGAACAAGGTTTACCTTTTATAAATATTTACATAATTGGGGAGGTGGGGTGGTCAGAATTTTTACTTACCCTGCCCGGCAGGAAACTGATGGTATCCATTCAGCTGCTTGTTACATACCCCAACTGATTTTCCAATGTTCTGACTGAGAAAGCCACCCTGAATGAATTCTCTGAAATCTCCGGGGCTGATTTCTGTCACTGATTTACGGTTGGGAAAGGGTTGGGAGCATTCCTCATTAGTGTATGTAAATCAAGGTCTTATGACATACATAGAACAATTTTGAGCACACAGTGCAAGCCCCACCTGGTGCGACTGTACGTAGAGTGGCCTAACTAGTAGTCGTTAAAAAGACCACTGGAAGCTGCTCCAAAAATGGAGCAAGTATATTTCTGTGAACTATTTTAGTGGGACCAGGAGGAGCATGATTGACCTCACAATATTCATCCTTCCCACTGCTGGTCCCTTTGCGGTACCGCCCCCCCCCCCCCCCGCCGCTCCATCACCCCCATATCACTTGTCCCCCCTTAACAAAGTTCGGCCAGCTCGGCTCCGCAAAGGACCCGCCAGATTTTCCGTGCCCAGTCGGCGAGCTACCCGTCCATGTGGGCAGCTCATATTAATGGTATGTTAATGAGACCCTACCATAAAAATGTGCTTGGGCCTCTCGCCAGTGACATCGAGTAAGCTTTCAGTCTATCACCCACATGATGTCTGGTCACACTGTAAATCGTCCCCTCTCATTTTGGCTACCATTTTTAGGATTATCTCTATCTACCTCTCGATAATTAAAGTCCCCTGTTGTTACAGCCCTGTTACTGCGACAAACCTCTTTCAATTAATTATTAATCTCTTCCACTATTTTATTCTCATTATTAGATGGTCTATAATGGATCTCTACATTGCTTCAGATACCTTCATTATTTCTCTGTTCAACCCAGAGACCCAAACTGAATGGTAAGTTTGATAATATATTTCCTTTCTAAAGCTGTAACGGTCCTCAGTTAATAATTATTTCGCTCTATTCTTTATTTCTTCTGAAAATTTTATAGCTAGGAATGTTTAATTTCCCAGCTGGAGCCAAGTTCCTATCAAATCTATGACATCAGGACAATTTTCCTCTCCAGTCCCGTGCTGGATATCCAAAGGGTCCATGTCCTGGAGCTGTGCTGTACCTGCGAAGGGAGAGATGCCTTCAAATGTCCAGACCTGGGGATTTTGGAGGTATAATGACATAATTGACGGGGGGGGGGGAATTGCGGTCGGAGGCTTCCTTCGTACAAACGTCTCCGACTTGAAACAAATCTACGAAAGTACCTGGTTGTCCCGGAGGAATGTAGAGATTCCGGTCGGAGGCCTAGATTTGCTGTACAGCGCATGGGAAGATGTCCTTCAGGTACGTATGTACAAGCTGGAGTCACGTGGACCTGGATCACCAATCACTATGAAGTATTTTTATTGATTAAAAATGGGAACTCTGTTTATGCGGACTCCCATTACTATCAATGAGAATAAAACCCTAAAATGTGGAAACACAGCGTAATAAATAAATAAAACACCGCACATATTTAAAATTAATTGAAATCAAATGCAATTAAATGTTTTAGTAAAAATATAAATTTTGGGGAATTTTTTTAATGTGTTTTAATAGTGTTAAAAATAAACTTACCTTAATGGGCAGGATTTTTAATATAAAATGAGTGTTTAAATTCAATTTTTATAATATTTTAGAACACTTACACTGGTAAAACTAAGCTATGGCCTGGACAGATCGGAAAAGCCGGTTTTCGGCGCATGCGCATTGCACCCCGAAAATCGGCTTTTGCGAGACCTTGCCGGGTCCGTGCACACTTCATACGGATACGGCGAGGCCGGAATTTTTGGCCCATTAATGAATCATTTCACAACTCTTCTCCTTCTCCAGATTAAAATCAGTTACCAGACACTTTTTCATTGAGGCAGGGGCAATTTAAAAAATGGGTGTTGATGATCCTCGTTGGTACGGTAGCATAGTGGTTATTTTACAGGACTAGTAATCCAGAGGCCTGGGCTAATGATCCAGAGACAAGAGTTCCAATCACACCACAGCAGCTGGGGAATTTAAAGTCAGTTATTTAAATAAATCTGGAATTTAAAAAAAAAGCTAGTACCAGTAATGGTGACCATGTAACTATGAGATTGTCGTAAAAACCCATTTGGTTCACTAATGTCCTTTAGGGAAGGAAATCTGCATCCTTATTCAGTCTCCAGACCCACACCAAATGTGGTTGACTCTTAACTGCCCTTAAGTGTCAGCTGTGGCTTAGTGGGTAGCACACTCGCCTCTGAGTCAGAAGTTTGTGGGTTGAAATCCCACTCCAGGAACACGAGCACATAAAAATCTAGGCTGACACTCCAGTGCAATACTGAGGGAGTGCTGCACTGTTGGAGGTGCAGCCTTTTGGATGAGACGTTAAACCGAAGCCTCATTTGCCCTCTCAGGTGGACAGAAAAGATCCCATGGCACTATTTCAAAGAAACGTAGGGTAGTTATCCGCGGTGTCCTGGCTAATATTTGTCCCTCAATCAACATAACAAAAATAGTTTATCTGTCATTACCACATTGCTATTTGTGGGAGCTGCTGTACACAAATTGGCTGCTGTGTTTCCCACATTACAATGGTGATTACACTCGAAAAAGTATTTCATTGGCTGTAAAGCACTTTGAGACGTCTAGTGGTTGTGAAAGGCGCTTTATAAATGCAACTCTTTCTTTCTTTCTTTCTTACAAGCTGAATTTAGGGAGCTAGGAGTTAAATTAAAAAGTAGGACCTCAAAGGCAGTAATCTCAGGATTGCTACCAGTGCCACCTGCTAGTCAGAGTAGAAATAGCAGAATAGTTAAGATGAATATGTGGCTTGAGGAATGGTGCAAGAGGGAGGGATTCAAATTTCTGGGACATTGGAACCAGTTCTGGGGGAGGTGGGACCAGTACAAACCGGACATTCTGCACCTGGGCAGGACTGGAGCCAATGTCCTAGGGGGAGTGTTTGCTAGTGCTGTTAGAGAGGGGTTAAACGAATATGGCAGGGGGATGGGAATCTATGCAGGGAGACAGAGGGAAGTTAAATGGGAGCAGAAGCAAAAGGTAGAATGGAGATAAGGAAAGGTGGAGGGCAGAGAAATCAAAGGCAAAAATCAAAAAGGGCCACATTACAACATAATTCTAAAAGCACAAAGAGTGTTAAAAAAAACAAGTCTGAAGACTCTGTGTCTCAATGCGAGGAGCATTCATAAAAAGGTGGATGAATTAACTGTGCTGATAGCTGCTAACGGATATGATGTAATTGGGATTACGGAGACATGGCTCAGGGTGACCAAGACTGGGAACTCAACATGCAGGGGTATTCAATATTCAGGAAGGACAGACAGGAAGGAAAAGGAGGTGGGGTAGCATTACTGGTTAAAGAGGAGATTAACGCAATAGCAAAGAAGGACATTAGCGTGGATGATGTGGAATCTGTATGGGTAGAGCTGCGGAACACCAAAGGGCAGAAAATGCTAGTGGGAGTTGTGTACAGACCATCAAACAGTAGTAGTGAGGTTGGGGATGGCATCAAACAGGAAATTAGAGATGCGTGCAATAAAGGTGCAGCAGTTATCATGGGTGACTTTAATCTGCATATAGATTGGGCTAACCAAACTGGTAGCAATGCGGTGGAGGAGGATTTCCTGGAGTGTATAAGGGATAGTTTTCGAGACCAATACATCGAGGAACCAACTAGAGAGCTGGCCATCCTAGACTGGGTGTTGTGTAACGAGAGAGGATTAATTAGCAATCTTGTTGAGCGAGGCCCCTTGGGGAAGAGTGACCATAATATGGTAGAATTCTTCATTAAACTGGAGAGTGACACAGTTAATTCAGAGACTAGAGTCCTGAACTTAAAGAAAGGTAACTTCAATGGTATGAGACGTGAATTGGCTAGGATAGACTGGCGAATGATACTTAAAGGGTTGACGGTGGATAGGCAATGGCAGACATTTAAAGATCATATGGATGAACTTGAACAATTGTACATCCCCGTCTGCTGTAAAAATATAACGGGGAAGGTGGCTCAACTGTGGCTAACAAGGGAAATTAGGGATAGTGTTCAATCCAAGGAAGAGGCATATAAATTGGCCAGAAAAAGCAGCAAACCTGAGGACTGGGAGAAATTTAGAATTTAGTAGAGGAGGACAAAGGGGAAAATAGAGAATGAGAGTAAGTTTGCAGGGACATACAAACTCATGGCAAAAGCTTCTATAGCTATGTGAAGAGAAAAAGATTAATGAAGACAAATGTAGGTCCCTTGCAGTCAGAATCCAGTGAATTTATAATGGGGAATAAAGAAATGGCAGACCAATTGAATGAATACTTTGGTGTCTTCACTAAGGAAGACACAAATAACCTTCCGGAAATACTAGGGGACCGAGGGTCTAGCGAGAAGGAGGAACTAAAGGAAATCCTTATTAGTCAGCAAATTGTGTTAGGAAAATTGATGGGATTGAAGGCCGATAAATCCCCAGGGCCTGATAGACTGCATCCTAGAGTACTTAAGGAAGTGGCCCTAGAAATAGTGGATGCATTAATGGTCATTTTGCAACATTCTATGGACTCTGGATCAGTTCCTATGGACTGGAGGGTAGCTAATGTAACCCCACTTTTTAAAAAAGGAAGGAGAGAGAAAACAGGGAATTATAGACCGGTCAGCCTGACATCGGTGGTAGGGAAAATGTTGGAATCAATTACTAAAGATGTAATAGCAGCGCATTTGGAAAGCACCGAAAGGATCGGTCCAAGTCAGCATGGATTTATGAAAGGGAAATCATGCTTGACATATCTTCTAGAATTTTTTGAGGATGTAACTAGTAGAGTGGACAAGGGGGAGCCAGTGGATGTGGTGTATTTAGATTTCAAGAGTCTTTTGACAAGGTCCCACCAAGAGATTAGTGTGCAAAATTAAAGCACATTGTATTGGGGGTAATGTACTGATGTGGATAGAGAACTGGTTGGCAGACAGGAAGCAAAGAGTAGGAATAAACAGGTCCTTTTCAGAATGACAGACAGTGACTAGTGCCGCAAGGTTCAGTGCTGGGGCCCCAACTATTTACAATATACATTAATGATTTAGACAAAGGAATTAAATGTAATATCTCCAAGTTTGCAGATGACACTAAGCTGGGTGGCAGTGTGAGCTGTGAAGAGGATGCTAAGTGGCTGCAGAGTGACTTGGACAGGTTAGGTGAATGGGCAAATGCATGGTAGATGCAGTATAATGTAGATAAATGTGAGGTTATCCACTTCGGTGGCAAAAACAGGAAGGCAGAATATTATCTGAATGTGACAGATTAGGAAAAGGGGAGGTACAATGAGACCTGGGTATCATGGTACATCAGTCATTGAAAAGTGGCATGTGGTTACAGCAGGCGGTGAGGAAGGCAAATGGCATGTGGCCTTCATAGCGAGAGGATTTGATAATTGATTCCAACATTTTCCCCACTACCGATGTCAGGCTAACCGGTCTATAATTCCCTGTTTTCTCTCTCCTTCCTTTTTAAAATGTGGGGTTACATTAGCTACCCTCCAATCCATAGGAACTGATCCAGAGTCTATAAAATGTTGGAAAATGACATGCAGTTGTACAGGGCCTTGGTGAGGCCACACCTTGAATATTGTGTACAGTTTTGGTCTCCTAATCTGAGGAAGGATATTCTTGCTATTGAGGGAGTGCAGTGAAGGTTCACCAGACTGATTCTTGGGATGGCAGGAATGACATATGAAGAAAGACTGGATCGACTAGGCTAATATTCACTGGAATTTAGAAGAATGAGAGGGGATCTCATAGAAACATATAAAATTCTGACGGGATTGAACAGGTTAGATGCAGGAAGCATGTTCCCGATGTTGGGAAATCCAGAACCAGGGTTCATGTCTAAGGGTAAGGGGTAAGCCATTTAGGACTGAGATGAGGAGAAACTTCTTCACTCAGAGAATTGTGAACCTGTGGAATTCTCTACCACAGAAAGTTGTTGAGGCCAATTCGTTAGATATATTCAAAAGGGAGTTAGATGTGGCCCTTACGGCTAAAGGGATCTCTCTGAAATAGCCTAGCAAGCCACTTAGTTGTCAAGAAGGCAGATCACCATCCCTTCTTGAGGACAATTAGCGATGGACAATAAATGCTGGTCTTGCTGTAAACACTCTTGCTTGCTGAGAGCATATATTTTGAATTTGGCCAGGCAATTTGGCCCATGATTTTCTGTCAATAATGGATGGCTCAAAAGGGTGGTCAGTACAAATTCCGACTGCTCCGACATTGAAATCCTAATTGCTGGTGCAGAGTTGGGCAGATTGCCCACCAACTGCTCAGTGTGGGAGCAAAAGTCTGTATTACCCGAATATGTCGCTATTCATTCTGCACAATCTGTGAGATCAGCACATGCTGGGTTAAAAGTTCAAACAGCTTCCTGCTGATTGGCTAGGAGGATTTTGGGGAAAGTATGTCTTCAGGGGAAGATTCACTCAGCCAAATCAACTTGATAACTCTGTTTAGGTTTTATTGTAGTAGCAAAGCAATTAGAAGTGTTGGATGTCTGGTTGTTTAGTTTAAGTTGCGATTCAATGGCATTTGTATGTATCCTTGAGGTGCCATGATTTATTGGTAGTGGGCATGGAATGTAGTGATCAAAGGTAAACATTAGTATAAGTATGAGATTTCAATAAAGACCTGATCCTGCATTACTACAACTGAGTGTGTGTGTAATCTGACCTTTAAAGCAACAAAACAAAAAAGAACAGGAAAGTGGTCCAATACCCAGCAATCACGCAGTAGAATTGTATGGCTGGAGCACAGGCACAGCAGCCTGTTTGCACTGCATAAGGGGATACCTGGCAATAAAAAAATCTTCACCTGTATCAAAAGGAATATAAAATCAGATTGGGTAGAGTGTGATAGTGTTTGGGGAATTGACAGTTTTGCAAATTAAAAATAAATCACAATTACGTTTCCCTTAATCCCCTCACTGTATCTTCAGGTGAACTTTCATAATAGAAAATGCATAAAAACTTTTATCCACATTACCTGCTATATTCTCCCTGGACAATACCACATTATCTCGAGGGTGAAAATGAGAGACCTTCTGTTTCCTGATTGGTGCACCATCCCCACATGATATAAGATACGCTTACGCACACGGTGCACCCCGGGATCTGTGGGTCACTACGCTGCGTCTGACAGAAACTTTTTGTTTGGGGCCTCACAACAGGTTCGTGTGCATTCAGTTCGGACGCCACCGGCGAAATCCTTAAATACTCCGCCGACCGCAAAATCTGGGCCGATAATGCAAAAAAATGGGTGCGGGTACCGTAATGCGAGATATGACTGCGGCCATTCAGAAAGTGCAGGCAGCATGTTAATTTGGTGCTGTCTGGTAATGTAGATGATTGTAAGGCACAGCCCAGCGATTATCACGCTGCTGGCAGGCATTGCGCTAAGCAGGAGGCCCAAGGTCATGATGCTACCTTTCCTTAAAGCTAGGCTGTTCATTTTCAAGGCAGTCTCTAGCCCTTAAAGTTGAGCTGCCTTCTCGACATAACAAATGGTAAAAGCGCCCCAGCACGAACACAAATGGCTCAACAGGCCAGGGAAAGAGCATCCAGTGTCTCGGACACAGAACTTGAGCTTTGTTCAGGGGGTCAACACTGGATTGAGGTCCTCTAAACACTGGGGGTTAGGAGGTCCTGCAGAAAGAAGGATGTGGGACCAGATCATCGAAGCCGTCACTGCCAGCAGTGTGGCCCACAGGACCTGGCTCCAGTGCCCAAAGACTTCAGACAAGTGGTCAAGGTCACTAAATGTATCTTCAAAAGCTGTCTCCTACCAACTGCACCACTAGCTTCATACACTGCTCAAAGCATGATAAAATTCCCTCCCCATCACTCATCTACCATCAATCTGTATTAAACATGAGGCACACCTCACATTCCTAGCTTCACCTCACCCCCTTGGAGGAGACAGTTCTGGGCATTCTTGGCAGGGTCATGGCTGAGCCCTTGGCCAGCGGCGGGGCTGAAAAAATACAAGATGTCGTTATCCTCATACATTATCCTCCTTCTCACATCCCACTTCTCCCTCATCCCACAATCTATTGTGATGTACAAGCTGTGCATGGTGTAAGCATGCAGCTCTTGCTTCCCACCCTATCCTTATGACAACTCCACCCTTGTACCTTCCTCATTCAGACACCCAAGAAATCCAGCTTGCCCAGCCAGTGGTTCACTAAGAAGAGGGAGACGAAAGTTAAGAAGAAGAAACACTGTCACTCGATTTCACATTCCATGCCAGCAGCTCCTCCAGCTCGTCCTTCAAGGCCATTTGCCATCTCCCCCACCGAAAGTCAGCTGTCTTCCACTAGCCATGCTGCAGCCTAGTAACATCACTAGGATAGGCAAAGGCACACGCAAGACACTCAGTAAGTGGATGCACAAAGGGATAGACAAGATAGAGGCAGAGAGGTTGTTTCCATTGGTCGGGGAGACTAGAAGTAGGGGGCACAGCCTCAAAATACGCGGGAGCCAATTTAAAACCGAGTTGAGAAGGAATTTCTTCTCCCAGAGGGTTGTGAATCTGTGGAATTCTCTGCCCAAGGAAGCAGTTGAGGCTAGCTCATTGAATGTATTCAAATCACAGATAGATAGATTAACCAATTAACCAATAAGGGAATTAAGGGTTATGGGGAGCGGGCGGGTAAGTGGAGCTGAGTCCACGGCCAGATCAGCCATGATCTTGTTGAGTGGCGGAGCAGGCTCGAGGGGCTAGATGGCCTACTCCAGTTCCTAATTCTTAAAAAAAATTCTTATGATTAGTTCATTTTTTGATGTAATATTGGATGCATATAAAGTTGGATTGGAAAGTTTGCTTTATGGTGACTTTTATTTCAGCATTGTGGCCAAGAGGACGCTGATGGTCAGTAACAAAGGGAAAGTAAGGTGTGGGACAAATGTGAAAAGAGGAATTAGGGTTGTGGTCACTGGGACCGCAGACGGATGATTCCATTCCGGATATCCTGGCCAGAAAGGGGCTGTCTGGGATGTCTCCTTCCTTCTGCTTCCTCCTCTTCTGCTTCATCATCTTCCCTCTGCGAGCAGTTTGTCTCCTTCGCTGTCTCTGCTTCATCTCCATGTGATGCTGCAGCCCAAAGGGAATTGTAACTAGCCCCCAGGACTGTAAGCAAGTGGCCTTGTCAGAGGCCTACCTTTAACATCCAAAGCCTTGCAAGTGTCCAGCAGCATTCCCTGCATTCCCTGCACACCTTAACAACTTTTAAAATGTATTGCACCAAGTCACTACTCCAATAAAATGTAAAAAATATGTCCAAAAGCTAAAATCTAAACTTACCTGAAAGATGTGTGTGTCCCTTTAACAAGTGCTGGCAATGTCTCTGTAGCACCGTTGCACGCAGTGGTTTGGAGCGGGCAGTATCCAGAGGGGCGACATCCAAAATCACAGACGTGTGTCAATTCAGGTATTGCATGCCGACTGACATCACAATCTGGACATTTATAGGTGGAAGGCAAGTGCAGGTAACAGCAGCACTATCGACTTCCACAAAATGGCAGCCACCGTGTTCCACAGTGGATGGTAGCAGCGCTGCCGACCTCCCAAAAATGTCAGTCGCTGTGCTCTGCGGCGGAAGCGAGGCGGCCGCCATTTTTCCAGCAAACCTGATTTTAACGACCAGTGCTAAACCCCGAATTTTGCAGCCAGAGAAACTATTTCTTCTGATAAGGGGATCCAGGACAAGGGTGATTACTCTTAAAGGTCACAGTCCAAGGATAAGGGGTAAGCCATTTAGGACCGAGATGAGGAGAAACTTCTTCACCCAGAGAGTGGTGAACCTGTGGAATTCTCTACCACAGAAAGTTGTTGAGGCCAATTCACTAAATATATTCAAAAAGGAGTTAGATGTAGTCCTTACTACTCGGGGGATCAAGGGGTATGGCGAGAAAGCAGGAATGGGGTACTGAAGTTGCATGTTCAGCCATGAACTCATTGAATGGCGGTGCAGGCTAGAAGGGCCGAATGGCTTACTCCTGCACCTATTTTCTATGTTTCTATGTTTCTATGTAAAATTAGAGCTAGGCCATTTACGGTTGAAATTGGAAGCATTTTTTCACACAAAGGATAGTGGAAATCTGGCATTCGATGCCCCAGTAGTCGGTGGATGCTGGGCCAATTTAATTCTTCAAGACTGAGATCAATAGATTTTTGTTGGGCAAGGATATCAATGGATAAGGATCAAAGGTAGGTAAATAGAGTTGAGACCATGATCTACTTGACTGGTGGAAGAGCCTCGAGGGGCTGATTAGCCTACTCCAGTTCCTATGTTCCATCAGAAGTGAGATCAGAACTTAATTGAACTTTGCCACACATTGATCCCTTCAGTGATAGATTCTAACTGAATACTCTGTACTATCTATACTTATTTTAAAAGAAAAGGCACAGAATATCTTGTAATCAATTTTCATAACATCGCCAACTCCACCTGCCTCAATTAGTTTGCCGCTGAAACCCTCATCCATGCCTTTGTTACCTCCATAGACATTGACTATTCCAACACACCAATGGCCGACCTCCCACATTCTTTCCTTCATATACTTGAGGTGATCCAAACCTCGATGTTCGTGTCCTAACTCACTCCAAGTCCCGCTCACCCATCACCCCTGTGCTCGCTGACCTACAGTGGCTCCCGGTTAAGCAACACCTCAATTTTAAAATTCTCATCCTTGTTTTCGAATCCCTTCATGGCCTCACCCCTCCCAATCTCTATAATCTCCTCCAGCTCTACAACCTCCTGAGATATCTGCACTCCTCTATTTCTGGCCTCTTGCGCATCCCTGATTTTAATTGCTCCACCATTGGTGGCCGTGATTTCAGTTGTCAAGGCCTTAAGCTCTAGAATTCTCTCCCTAAACCTTTCTGCCTCTCTTTCCTCCTTTAAGATGCTCCTTAAAATCAACCTCTTTGACCAAGCTCCTGTCCGAATATCTCCTTATGTGGCTTGGTGTCAAATTTTGTTTGCTAACGCTCCTGTGAAGCGCCTTGGGACCTTTTACTATGTTTACAGTGCTATATAAATACAAGTTATTGTTATTGTTGTTACTAAAACCAAACCTTTGTAACAAATAGTGGCTGTATGATCTGGGAAACAAATACCTGAGCACCATGCCCAAAGCTAGTCTTAACTAACTTTTTAATACAAACTATTCTGATGGAAAGATGTCATGTTCTTATTAGTTATTTGTTTCACAACACACAGCAGCAATCCATAAATACACAGAAGTGTTTCTGTTAAGATTTCACTTATAGTTCACTTCTTTCCAGTTAAGGGATTGAGAACACAATGGTGTTGTGTGGGCTATGATACAAAACACAGAGCAGAGAAGAATTATACATGTACAGCATGCTTTGAGGCATCTGGCTTTCAACTCACTTCAAGAGAAATCATGTATCCTTTACTGCTTTCTCACTTTTAGTCAGGACAGGATAAAATGCCTTGAAGTAGCACTCTGAAGCCATAATGGTTGGTTGAAATGCAATTGGTTTTTAGTAAAGGTCATCTGATGAAGCTTAAAATTTATTTTGCATAATTAGGTATCTGAAATTCTCTAAACCAATCTTCTTGCGTCCCAACTGTAACAATAAAATAATTAAATATTGACTTCATTGTAACCGGGATTAGTATATCATTAATCAGTTACCGCGTTGACAGGAAACAAGACACGGGTATTAACCTGCTGCCAGAGAGGCTGTCAAACTAGCTCAGGTCCGGCTTATAAGTATAGATCTGTAACCAGCGTAAATTGGGATTTACGGCTTACACAAGGCAAGGGATCATTTTCTCCCATGGACTGATTTTAATCAGGCCAGAGCCAAGACAATTAGATGGGAGGAGGAATCTTGGTGCAAATATTTAACTTTGTGCTTGTATAGTTATCCCCCTCTCTTTCTCTTATGTATGTATATGTCTTTATGGTTTGGTTCCTGTCCCACTCAGGGACTTGAGCACAAAAAAAAAATCTAGGCTGTCACTCCACTGTAGTGCTGAGGGAGTGCTGCACTCGGAAGATGCTGTCTTTCGGATGAGACGTTAAACCGAGGACCTGTCTGTTCTCTCAAGTGGAGGTAAAAGATCCCAAGGCACTATTTTAAGAAGAGCAAGGGAGTTATCCCTGGTTTCCTGGACAATATTTATCCCTCAATCAACATAACAAAAAAAACAGATTATCTGGTCATTATCACATTGCTGTTTGTGAGAGCCTACTTGTGCGCAAATTGGCTGCCGCATTTCCAGCATTACAACAGTGACTACACTCCAAAAGTACTTAATTGGCTGTAAAGCGCTTTGAGACGACCAGTGGTTGTGAAAGGCGTTATATAACTGCAAGTCTTTCTTTCTTTTTTATTGCTATTCTTAAAAAGCGACTTACCTTTAGAGGTGTATAGTGAAAATGCACTGTGTTACTCAGTGTGGTGTGATGCTGCACCATATAGACCAGGAGGCTCCTGGATTAGATTTCTGACCTGTGTTGAATTAGTTGAGCTCAGGTAGCATGGCAATAACTGGAGCAATGGCACCCTCCTCCACCTTGTTCAAGTGGCCAATCTTCATGCCTTAATTTACTTGGGGTTGTCACAGCTGAGCCCACTTCTGTTTGTACCCAGCATTTTCCAATAAGAGTCAGCAGATTGCGATCAGAATTGCTGGTCGAGTAGCATAGTGGTTATGTTACTGGTACTAGTAATCCAGAGGTCTGGAATAATAATCTGGAGATGTGAAATGTTTTCTGCTTCCTCCTCTCCCTCTGGGTGAAAGTTGAAGGTGAAGCCCCTTCCTTCCTTCTCTTCCTGGGCTGGTCTCAGGGCTCTCCAGGCAGGAGCTCAAGTTGATAGCTGCTCTCCTCTCTGCAGCTCAGCTCCAATTGTGCAGGAAACGCCTCCACTGCTCTACCATTGGTTCCTTGTGCATGAAACTCTTTTTGGAGTTCACCTGCAAAAACATAAAACATTAAACGGTGCCACCCGACCTGGGTGACACTCCAGACATTTACAAGGCCCTTTTTTTTTTCCCCCTTTTTTTTTTGTGTTTTTCTTTTTTTTTTTTTTGGGCACTAAAATCACAATTTTCCCCAGTGCCCCCTATAAAAGGGAAGGGGGACACTAAAAGCACCGGCAATTAAAACAAATTAAACTTAAAAACGTAAAATCAAATTAAAATTTGGTTGCCGGGCGTGATGATGCACTCCAGTCCCTCCGGTGCCCACCTCTCGCGGAAGGCCGCGAGCGTACCGGTGGACACCGCGTGCTCCATCTCCAAGGACACCCTGGACCGGATGTAAGAGTGGAAGAGAGGCAGGCAGTCAGGTTGAACGACCCCCTCGACCGCCCGCTGCCTGGACCGGCTGATGGCACCCTTGGCCGTGCCCAGGAGCAGTCCTACGAGGAGGCCTTCGGACCTACCCGCTCCCCTCCGCACAGGGTGCCCAAAGATCAGGAGAGTGGGACTGAAGTGCAGCCAGAATTTCAGGAGCAGCCCCTTCAAATAATAAAACAGGGGCTGCAACCTTGTGCATTCCATAAAAACATGGAACACGGACTCTTCCAGACCGCAGAAATTGCAGGCGGCCTGGGAGTCCGTGAACCGGCTTAAAAATTTGTTGCACGGCACTGCTCCGTGCACCATCTGGAGATGTGAGTTCAAATCCCACCATGACAGCTGGGGGAATTTAAATTCAATTAATTAAATAAATCTGGAATTGAAAAGCTAGTACTAGTAATGGTGACCATATTATGAGGAACCAGACACAGTAGGGGATTACTGAGACATGGCTACAGAAAAATCAGGACTTGGAATTAAACATTGCAGGGTACAACATACTTAGAAAAGATAGAAAAGGAAAAGTGGGAGATGGAGTAGCTGTACTTATTAGGGATAACATAATGGCAATATAAAAAGTGATGCAGCTATCAGCAAGACAGAAATAGAATCCATATGGATAGAGATAAAAGATAATAAATGATCAATCACACTAATAGGGGTAGTCTACAGACCACCTAATAGTGGAAGGAAGGTGGAGGAAGAAATATGCAGACAAATTAGGGAAGTGAGTAAAAAACATAGAATAATAATCATGGGGGATTTTAACTATGGTGGTATTAATTGGACAGAAGAGGTAGATAAAGGGGATAAGGGAATGGAGTTCCTACAATGTGTACAGGACTCCTTTCTAACCCAATATGTAAAAACACCAACTGGGATAATTTGCCATTGGATCTAGTAATGGGGAATGAACCAGAGCATATAAGAGAAGTAAAAGTAGGGGAACATCTAGGCAATAGTGACCATAATATAATACGCTATGAGATGATAATTGAGAAGGACATAAGTATGATGAAAAGCAGGGTAACCAGATTGGAGAAAAACTGATTTTGAGGGGCTGAGAATAGAACTTGGGAAAATAAAATAGGCAACAATATTGGCAAACAATGCTGTAGAACAGCAATGGGAACCATTTAAAATGATGTTCAACGGAGTGCAGGAACAATATATTTTGCTAAAAAGAACAAACTAGACACTAATGAGATTCCATGGATGAATAAAGCCATAAGGGAACAATTGAGGGTAAGGAAGGAGGCATACATTAAGTACATAGACAATAGCAGAGTGTATAATAAGCAAGAATAGAAAGAGATTAGGAGATAAGTCAAAAAGTAATTAGGAGGGCATGGATTTCAAACCAACCTCATTGAATTTTTTGAAGAGGTAACAGAGACTGATAAACAAGGTCAGAGAATGCAGAGTCAGGGGACAAGCATATAATAGGCAAATGTAGTTCAGCACAGATAAATGTGAGGTATTACATTTTGTTAGGAAGAAGAGGGAGGTCACTTATTACTTGGAGGTTGAGAGTTTAGATGGGGTAGAGGATCAACGGGATCGCGGAGTACAAATACACAAATCGCTAAAAGTTGCGATACAGGTTAGCAAGGCCATAACAAATGCAAACCAAGCACTAGGGTTTATTTCTAGAGGAATAGAATTAAAAAGTAGGGAAGTTATGCTAAACCATATCGAACCTTGGTAAGATCACATTTAGAGTACTACGTACAGTTCTGGTCACCATATTATAAAAAGGATATAGAGGCTTTGGTGAGTGTGCAGAGAAGATTTACAAGGATGATACCAGAAATGCGAGGGCATATATATCAGGAAAGGGTGAACAGGCTGGGTCTCTTTTTTCATGAAAATAGAAGGTTGCGAGATGACCTAATGGATGTATTTAAAATTCTGAAAGGTTTGGATGGAGTGAATACAGAGAGAATATTTCCACTTGTGTGCAAGAGCATAACTAGAGGCCATCAATATAAGATAGTCAACAAGAAATTCAATAGGGAATTCAGAAGAATCTTCTTTACCCAAAGAGTGGTGAGAATATGGAAGTTGATACCACAGGGAGTGGTTGAAGTGAATAGTAAAGATGCATTTAAGAAGAGGCTAGACAAGCATATGAGGGAGAAGGGAATAGAGGATTATGCTGATAGATTTGGATGTAGAAAGAGAGGAACATAAACACCATCAAGGAGTGGTTGCGCTGTATGGCCTGTTTCTGTGCCGTATATCCTATGTAATCCTATGTAAACTACTGGATTGTCAGAAAAACCCAATTGGTTCACCAATGCCCTTTAAGGAAGGAAATGTGTCGCCCTTACCTGGTCTGGCCTATATGTGACTCCAAACCCACAGCAATGTGGTTGTTTCTTAACTGCCCTCTGAAATGGCCAAGCAAGCCACTCAGCTGTACAAAACCGCTACAGCACTGTTTGAGTAACTTCACCGCACGGACTGCAGCAGTTCAAGGCGGCGGCTCATCACCACCTTCTCAAGGGAAATTAGGGATGGGCAATAAATGCTGACCTTGCCAATGATGCCCACATCATATGAATGAATAAATTTAAAGAAACCCTTTTGTTTTTTTTTCTCTTTATCTCCAATGGCAGCTGGTCATTATTCCACCATTCACACTCGAGCTAGACTAACCTTTTTCTAACTTCTGTCATTACCATTTCATTTCGGCCTATCATCCCTTTTGTGTCGCTAATCTCTCCTGCCTTCCACCCTATCACAGACCTTCCCTTTTGTTCTTTCTTCCCCTCCCCCTTTCAGTGCTCCTTAAGAATCTGTTCTTTTCGAACATTCACCAGTTCTGACGAAGGGTCATCGACCTGAAACGTTAACTTTGTTTTTCTCTCCACAGATGCTGCCTGACCTGCTGAGATTTCTAGCATTTTCTGTTTTTATTTCAGGTTCCAGCATCTGCAGTATTTTGCTTTTGTAAAAAAAAACCCTTCCTGTACTTTCCCCTGCCTACTCCACTGAGGGCAATTTTAAAACCTCTACTGACACCCTAGTTGAGATCGGTTAAGTCAATGCAAATCTGTGACATTTCTGGTCTGTACGACACAGTTCCACAATTGCAGTGCAATTCCCCACTGAGGGATTGGGACAGTTGTAGATTATTAACTCTAGATATATTTACTGACAACTTTTTCCAATATAAATTCCTATGTCCGCATCTGAAAATTGACGTCAGTCTAGCTATAACTACACCCAGTGGAGGCAGTGCAGTAGCCACTGACAGATGGTGAAATTAAAGTGTGACAAGTTTAAATAGGCATTTTCTATTATAAATATGGACATATGATTTATAATAGAAATAGATTAAAATAATAAGGACAGAATGGATGACTTTAAAATGGGGACTGAATTCTGTGCACCCTGGACCAACTATCACCTAGTATATATAAATATAATATATATAATGTATATAATATATATAATATATATAGTTTTATATCTGTCACACTCCAGACATCATCGTATTTTGTTACAGAAAGAAAGAAAGACTTGCATTTATATAGCGCCTTTCATGACCTCAGGGCATCCTAAAGGGCTTTGAACCAATTAAATACTTTTGAAGTGTAGTTCCTGCTGTAATGTCGGAAACGCAGCAGCCAATTTGCGCACAGCATGTTCTCACAAGCAGCAATGTGATAATGACCAGATAACTTGTTTTAGTGATGTTGATTGAGGGATAAATATTGAGTGGGACATCGTCCATTCTTTTTCATTATGGGACCTTCTGACTTGGAGGCAGGAATTTATAGTTACAATTGCTCACAATTCTTCACACAAAGTGTAGTGGAAATTTGGAACTGCCTTCTCAAAAAGCTGTTGAGGCTGGGTCAAGTGATACAAAAATCTATCAATCTCAATTTAGAATGTAAGGCAAAGGATATGGAGCAAAATTGGGTAAATGGAGTTGAGATGCAGATGAACCATAATCAAATTGAATAGTGGAACAGGCTCAAGGGGTTGAATGGCCTACTCCATATACATGTCATCAACCGCACTACCTTCATCAACCCTTACACCTTCTCACACTGTTCCTACCCCCTACAATTGTAACTCACCAGTTATTTGACTTTGGCTCAGGCACCTGCCCCAGATAAGCGAGGGCCTCACCAAAATCTAAGATGTGCTCCGATGATGTCACATGCGGCCCGTGCGCTTTTAACTCAAAATAACAGAGGCCAACCCTCTCCAGTCTCAGACCCGCCAGCAAAACCTGCCAGGATTGGTCTCTGAGAGCTCCTGCAGGAATATAAATAGGAGCTCTCAGCAGTAGCTCAGTGGATTACAGGACCTTTTGTTGTCTGATATTCCCAGGAGAATTTCTAGCTTCCTGATTGTGACTTCTACACTTTTTAGCCTTTACAACCCCTGGTCAGCAACCTCAACTTAATTCCGGTTCCATTCCTGCTCTTTTGTTTAGATAGGAGCAAGATTTTGAGGAGGAGGAGGTGCAGTAACCTCGGCAACCACCAGCACTGACGACTGGGCCTTTCAGAAGACCAATGGAAATGCAGCTAAAGCACAAAATGAATTGAACCAGCAGATTTATCGGCTTAGAAATTTGATTGCACCCAAAATCAGGTGCAGTGTGATCGAATTTCTGGACCATACTCTCCTGTAACCCGTTCCCCTCCCGCCTCCCCAGAAATGCCAGAACACCCATTCTAAATTAAAGAATATAATTTCAGCAGGGGATTATTTATACACTGTTGGCAGAGCTCTTCAGAAGAACATGAATTTTGTGTGGTATTTTATTAGAATAATTGTAGTCTTACAGTCATGCTATCATTGGCCAGCCTTACTACCTCCCTCTGTCTGATATCGTTCTTTGACGTAAAATGTGTCATGCTATGAATCATGGACAAACTACTGGAGCCTTGAAAACTCAGAGCTTATATTAGTATGATTATTCAAATGACTCAATGCTTCTGAGATGGGCCTTCAGGGCTGCCTTTTAAAAAGTGTCTTCGGTAATAGTTCAGGTAAACATTTCAACAATCTTTCAAGGAGAAATAAAATGAAGATTCTTCAGGCAAATAAACAAAAAAGGGTTTCAGTGAAAATTATTTTAACAGTTTTGAATGTCAATCTGCACAACAACAACAAAAAGACTTTTTATCGATCTGAATGGCATTATGACCCTGAATTTCGGCCCCAAGAACTTCTTATTTCTCTTATTTGAGGCATTCATTCCAACTGAGAAAAGATGTGCTAATTGAAGATCATTAACTAAAAGTTCTTGGAAATCTCAACAGGTCAGGCAGCATCTGTGGAGAGAGAGGATGCTGCTTGACCCGCTGAGATTTCCAGCATTTTCTGTTTTTATTTCAGATTCCAGCGTCCGCAGTATTTTGCTTTTGGACTAAAAGTTCTTGCGATTTTGGAGCTAAAACATTCTCAGTGATGCAGCTTGCTTGTGTACGTCCAAAAGATTTTTTTTTAGTAATTTCTGAATCTGGTAGAAACTTTTATATCACCATAGCCTTGAATTAAGTAACTTAAGTGAATCACACCATAGTAAAATTCTCCTATTTTTGCTACTACAACGAGATTTTCCTGAGTGTGTTCTTTGTTGTAAAAAAAGATGTAATATGAAGTGATTGTTCTCGATTTTTCACTGCATCTTTGTGTCTTGCACGTTCTGTATGCATGACAATGGTCCTTCTCCCAACATATTTAATGGAAATGGTTGATGGCATAAGGTACATTCAGTCTGAATTCATCGATTTTGCGAAGCCAATTTTTATACTCATGGTTATCCTGACTCCAATTGACATTGTAAGTAGAATAATACTTACTTTTTTAATGGTACCATCAAAGCTATCAGGTTCTGAAGGGTCACTGCTGAAATTCTCCATTGCAAACCGGACGAGTGCCGAATGCTGCTATTACTCACGAACCAGTGGTATGCTTGGTTTCTATGGTAAAGTGAAATATTACTGACTTTACGGTAGAGTTGCCGTTAGTTGCACATGCAGCACCAGCGCAGTGAACGCACAGCCGCACCAATGAGATGGATAAGAGATTTTTCTCCCAGGTCCCTTAACTTGCTTGCAGCTGCAGGCAGCGTCTGGGAGATCAATCTTAACCTTGTGGGTTGCCCACCCACAAAAAATTAATGCAACCAGAGAAAAGCAGAAGCTAATTAATTTGCACTGTACCGTCACTGGGTTTTTGTTTACCTTCAAGAAGGTGCAGACTTTCCTGATTCAGGTCCTTCCAAAAATCCTCTCTCAATATAGATTATTATACCTTCACACCTTTCCTGACTCCTTCTCTGTCTTTCCACATGCTAGAACTGATCCAGGCACGTGCACTCCACTCCCAGACACACACTCCCCACACCCAGACACGTCACTCCCCACACCCAGACACACACGCTCCCCACACCCAGAGACACACTCCCCACACCCAGACACGCTCACTCCCCACATCCAGACACACTCCCCACACCCAGACACGCTCACTCCCCACATCCAGACACACTCCCCACACCCCAGACACACACACTCCCCACACCCAGAGACGCTCACTCCCCACACCCAGACACACACACTCCCCACACCCAGACACACACACTCCCCACACCCAGACACGCTCACTCCCCACACCCAGAGACACACTCCCCACACCCAGACACGCTCACTCCCCACACCCAGAGACACACTCCCCACACCCAGAGACACTCACTCCCCACATCCAGACACACTCCCCACACCCAGACACACACACTCCCCACACCCAGAGACACTCACTCCCCACATCCAGACACACTCCCCACACCCAGACACACACACTCCCCACACCCAGAGACGCTCACTCCCCACACCCAGACACACACACTCCCCACACCCAGACACACACACTCCCCACACCCAGAGACACACACTCCCCACACCCAGACACACACACTCCCCACACCCAGACACACACACTCCCCACACCCAGAAACACACACTCCCCACACCCAGAGACGCTCACTCCCCACACCCAGACACACACACTCCCCACACCCAGACACACACACTCCCCACACCCAGACACACACACTCCCCACACCCAGAGACACACACTCCCCACACCCAGAGACACTCACTCCCCACACCCAGAGACACTCCCCACACCCAGAGATACTCCCCACATCCAGAGACACAGACCCCACACCCAGAGACGCTCCCCACACCCAGAGATACACCCCATACCCAGAGACACTCCCCACACCCAGGCACACACACTCCCCACACCCAGACACACACACTCCCCACACCCAGAGACACACACCCCACACCCAGAGACGCTCACTCCCCACAACCAGAGACACACTCCCCACACCCAGAGACACACTCCCCACACCCAGAGACACTCACTCCCCACACCCAGAGACACACTCCCCACACCCAGAGACACACTCCCCACACCCAGAGACACACACTCCCCACACCCAGACACACACACTCCCCACACCCAGACACACACACTCTCCACACCCAGAGACACACACACCACACACCCAGACACACACACTCCCCACACCCAGAGACGCTTGCTCCCCACACCCAGAGACACACACTCCCCACACCCAGACACACACACTCCCCACACCCAGAGACACACACATCCCACACCCAGACACACACACTCCCCACACCCAGACACAATCGCTCCCCACACCCAGACACGCTCACTCCCCACACCCAGAGACACACTCCCCACACCCAGAGACACACTCCCCACACCTAGAGACACTCACTCCCCACACCCAGAGACACACTCCCCACACCCAGAGACACACTCCCCACACCCAGACACACACACTCCCCACACCCAGAGACACTCCCCACACCCAGAGACACACTCCCCACACCCAGAGACGCTCACTCCCCACGCCCAGACACACACACTCCCCACACCCAGAGACACACTCCCCACACCCAGAGACACACTCCCCACGCCCAGACACACACACTCCCCACACCCAGAGACACACTCCCCACACCCAGAGACACTCACTCCCCACATCCAGACACACACACTCCCCACACCCAGAGACACTCACTCCCCACACCTAGAGACACTCACTCCCCACACCCAGAGACACACTCCCCACACCCAGAGACGCTCACTCCCCACGCCCAGACACACACACTCCCCACACCCAGAGACACACTCCCCACACCCAGAGACACACTCCCCACGCCCAGACACACACACTCCCCACACCCAGACACACACACTCCCCACACCCAGAGACACTCACTCCCCACACCCAGAGACACACACTCCCCACACCCAGAGACACATTCCCCACACCCAGAGACGCTCACTCCCCACACCCAGAGACACACGCTCCCCACACCCATGGGCTTCAATTTTGCTAACAAGTTTATTATGTGACATTTTATCAAATGCCTTTTGAAAGTTCATGTACACGATATCAACTGCATTACCCTCATTAACCCTTGCACCTTCCCACACTATTCCTACCCCCTGCAATTGTATCTCACCAGTTATTTGACTTTGGCTCAGGCACCTGCCCCAGGCAAGCGAGGGCCTCACCAAAATCTCAGATGTGCTCCGATAACATCATACGTGGCCCGTTGCGATTTTAACTCAAAATAACAGAGGCCAACCCCCCCCCCCACCCCCCCCCCCCCCAAGTCTTAGACCCGTCAGCAAAACCTGCCAAGATTTGGTCTCTGAGTGTTCCTGCAGGAATATAAATAAAGGCTCTCAGCAGTAGCTCAGTGGATTACAGGACCTTTTGCTGTCTGGTATTCCCAGGAGAATTTCTAGCTTCCTAATTGTGTCTTCTACCCTTTTTTAGCCTTTACAACCCCTGGTCAACAACCTCAACTTAATTCCAGTACCATTCCTGCTCTTTTGTTCAGATAGGAGCAAGATTTTGAGGAGGCGGAGCAGCAGTAACCTCGGCAACCACCAGCACTGACGACTGGGCCTCTGGATGGTCTGTCTGATTCTGTACACGATCAGAATTGCAGTCCTTCCATCAAACTTAAACAGGTTTGTTCAAACTGCCCGGGTTTCATGGCAGTAATGTCATGGGGGCTACCACTCACCTGCACCCCCCGCCCATCCCTCCCACACACCTGAATCCCGCCCTGGGTAAAAATTGGAGCAAATATACATAATAGCTGTGTACATTGCAGTTTGTGTGGCCTGCAGTGATGTAGTGCATTTTCTTTTTAAAAGGGGTCATTCTCTTGTTCAGGAAGGAATAAAGGTCAGATGAGTCAGTCGACCTTTTCAGCACAATGTCTTGTACATGTGACACATGTAGGGGTGCAATGTACTTTACTTCATCCTCTCCAAAACAAGCAAAAATTGTCAAGCACTTTATCATGAAGGTGGTGCCCCTTTCAAATAAAAATTACGTTACCAAAAAAAATATATATTATTTCCAAATTTTTGATGGAATCACTACTTTGGAAAGTTTGGGCACAGAAGGGTGATGGCGGCGGGGACAATTGTAATCAGAATTAGAAAGGAGTTCTCTGATCGGCGATGTATCCAGCTGAATTATTGGTTCAGTATTAGATGGAAATTGGCTGGTCAACTTCCTTTGACACACAACCTGAACTTGAATGAGTACAGAGATCATATTTGAGAATAGACAGAATTATCTAAAAGATACATTCTATAAAAGCATTATCTAAAACGTCAGCTTCCATGCCATTGGGAAACTGTGCTTTATAAAAAATACATACATTGAATTTTTGTGAAGTACAGTCCTTTGGAAAAACATTCCTTGTAAAAGTGGAAGAAAGGAGGCACAGGTATGTTGCACCATGGTACTGCAGGATATAGTATCTGTGTAGTGACTCTCCAGACAAGCCATCAGGGGAACTATCGAGTAAGGTACGCTGCTTTTCCGAAGGTTATTATCAGAAGTGAGTAACTCTGTTACTTTCACTTACTAGTTTAAGAGCATGGATACCTGAGATCAAGGCACACAGCCATCCTCTGAGTGGAAGAACAGAGCATGTCATGGGGGAACATTAAATTAGCATTAAAAGATGGAAGAAATTAAAAAGAAAATAGTAAATAGGGAGGGAGGAAAGTCAACAAGAAAATCATCTCCAGAGTAAATTTCATGTACTGACAAAACAAAATCACATCACAAAGCAAGTAACAGGAAAAAATTGGCCTCTCTAGTTCGTTCCTTCCCCAGGCAATGTGCAATTTTCCCTAACATGGACTCATCAGACCCATTTAATCCCTTGGAGGAAAGCTTCTGCAAAGTTCATTTCTTGCCCTAAAGGTAAATCACTCAAGTGCAAATATCTATCTAACTTACATGCTACATTATGCATACTTTGCCAGTTGCCTTAGCATGCTGGGTACAAGGTCCCAGCCCTTCAGGAGCTGTCATGTTTTGAACAGCATTTGATCAGCTCTATCCACACTTCTCCTTGTAACCTTCAGTCCCATTCCAAACTAGATATTCAACGAGCTAGTTTCTAAAGATGTTAATTGGCACACCTTTCCACATTTTTAGCCAGGAACCTTCCACCTGTGAAGTACTAATCTTAAAGCTTGTTTGAGACTTGTTTATTTTGTTTTTGTGATCTCCAGTCTCGTACCAAGTGAAGCGGTGATTATTAAATGGAGCAGATTTGCATTCATAACGTTCAGCTATGTTCAATTTGAATTGGCCTGAGAAATAATCCATGCTACTTCTGCTCAGCCTAATTAAATTATTTAAGGGGAGAATGTATTGCAGAAACAGAAAACAAATGCAAAGCAAGGCAAGGAGCGGTGGACAAATAGTCATGCAATAGATGGAAAATCCGACCGGGCTTGCTATGTTCTGTGGCCAAATTCCTGATATGGGCTCCTAGCATGCAAAGCTCTGAATGGGGAGCGTGCATTCAAAACATCCATCCAAATTCATCAGCAATTCGTAAAATTTGCCCTTACAACTCAAAGGACAAGAAAAAAATTCATGCAAATACAGCTATATATTAGGTATTGGTGAGGCCACACCTGGAATACTGCGTGCAGTTTTGGTTTCATATTTACGAAAGGATATACTTGCTTTGGAGGCAGTTCAGAGAAGGTTCACGAGATTGATTCCGGGGTTGACTTATGAGGAAAGGTTGAGTAGGTTGTGCCTCTACTCATTGGAATTCAGAAGAATGAGAGGTGATCTTATCGAAACATGTAAGATTATGAGGGGGCTTGACAAGGTGGATGCAGAGAGGATGTTTCAACTGATGGAGGAGACTAGAACTAGAGGGTATGATCTTAGAATAAGGGACCGCCCATTTAAAACAGAGATGAGGAGAAATTTCTTCTTTCAGAAGGTTGTAAATCTATGGAATTCGCTGCCTCAGAGAGCTGTGAAAGCTGGGACATTGAATAAATTTAAGACCGAAATAGACAGTTTCTTAAACGATAAGGGGTTATGGGTAGCGGGCGGGGAAATGGAGTTGAGTCCATAATCAGATCAGCCATGATATTATTGAATGGCGGAGCAGGCTCGAGGGGCCGTATGGCCTACTCCTGTTCCTATTTCTTATGTTCTTATGTTCTTATAAATATGGAAGAAAATATAAGCTGTCCTGCTGACAAGTTTTTGCTGGTGCTGAGGTGGGCTGGGTAGTCAATGGGTTGGGAACATGCTCTGCAGTGTCCTGCCCATTGTTCCACCCCACCGGTTTCTCACAGAAAATGACAGATGATGAGACCTGCAGCCACCCATATATGGACAGACATATTGAAAAGATATTCTAATTTTAGGAAATATGTTATTGGACATGTTTTTCAGAATTTGTGCCTAGCAACACTGGACTTCTTGACTCAACATGCAGACAATGGAGGGGGCCATTTACAATATTTGCAGGCCCAAAAACCTGCGCAATCGATCACTGATCTATCAATTTTGTGTCCAAGAAATGGGTGAAAAGAGGTCCAATTTTCCCTCCTTTCGTTAAAACGCTGAGACATTTTAGGTAGCTTAAATTCCTAATGTAATCTTCTAAATAAACGGTAAGAAATAAAAAATCTGTAACTGAGAATGTTCCTGAAAACTGAATACAGCAGCTGAGTGTGTCCAGAACTCAAACTATTTTTTGCAAGTGATCAAGTTAAGTATAGTGAAAGGATTTGAAATTCAAAATTCCATGGGCTAGATTTTCCACTTTTGTGGTTATCGCCCAAAAACGGGTTTATTTCCGGCGTGTGCAGTAAAAAAGGGTTTTCAGATCGCCGGCTTCTGGCCTATTCTCAAAGCACCTAGAATCCCATTTTTGAAAATGGGTGTTACCGTGAGCGATCTAAAATGGGTGGTAGCGTTAAATTTTTTTGACCTTCTGCTGTAAAGTGTCACCGTCCTTAGCAATGGCATTGCAATGCTCGATTCCCGTGATTCAGGAGGTCAAGGGTCATCAAAACATGCGCAGAAGTGGAGACAGTGAGAGAGGGAGCTCAGAGGGACTGAAGGTGTGTCTGGGGGTGGCATGGCTGCTTTGGGAGGAAGGAGGGAGACTTGAGAGCTTCACAGCAAGTAGGGAAACAAAAATTAGCTGTTACCAGCCACATATTTGCCCGAATTTGGCTGATAATGGAGAGAGAAGAGGAGGCATCACAGCATGTTGTGGAGACTGACACTGGAGAGAGCAGTGAGGTGGGAGAGGAGCACATTGGAGGGCGCAAAAGAGCTAGGAGGTTCTTAGATGAGGCAAATGCCTCCCTCCTGCAGGAGGTCGAGTTTCACTGGGGTGATTTAACACAGGGAGGGCGTGGGAAACCCACCCCAAAGGCTTACCAAAGGATATGGACTGAGATAGCAGAGGTGGTCTCGTCGGCGACCAACGAGGTTCGTGAGGGCAACCATGCCGCAAACGATGGAACGACCTTGTGGGATCTGCAAGAGTAAGTATTACATTGATTTACATGTACTTATGTATTTATATAATTTGATTTGTAACAGTCATGAGTGACTATCAGCAAATGTGAGGTCTCTCACTTTTACCGGGAATGTTTCATTCAAAGCCTGCAGTCATGGTGTACATCTTTAGGTAAAGAATGATCATTTTCATATTAATTATGATTACATCTGTCGGTTATGTGTTGTATCAGTCGCTGTGACAGTACCTGGCAATGATATCACACAATGGTCTCATGCCATGTCATTCTGTCACCTTTTACTATCGACAATGAGGTCCGTGCAGAGGCGATCGGGTGGGGGGGCACCAGTCCCCAGTGACATCACTGAGATGGAGGAGTGGGTGCTCACACTCATGAGGAAGTACATTCGGACAGCCATGGACACATCTGCAGACCCTGAAGTGATGCCACGTGAGTAAAGCTTACACCATTGCATGATATAAAGTCAATAGATGCCACACCCACTCATAGTCAAACAATCATATATGATAGATGATTTCTAAAATTGTCATAGAAATAATGATGGCCTAATGAAAATCATTGCAATGCAAATGTGTTGATGGTCATGAAATGTGATGTCTGCGATGATTTTGATAGCGGTGGTGCTTTTGTCGTGCATATGCTGTGTGTAGCGCTGGACTCACCTTGTCACCCTAGCACCTGCTTCTCCTCTAATAATCTCATTTGTGTTTTGCAGCTCAGCCAGCAGCACAGCCCCAGGCAAGACCACAGAGGCCAGAAGGTGGGATGCATGGAGCCCGATTCTCCAGACAATCCTACATCTGGTGCTGAGGAGCTCCAATTCTCGCCCGTCAATCAGTTGGGTCTGTTCTTCATGGATGAGAGCGTGGGAACTTCGAACAACCTGCATTGCCACGCTCCAGAAGCCATTCCACCCCAAGGCCATCTAGTGATCCTCCGGTCATTTCCGCCTCCACTCTGGAGGTACCGGCCCTAAGCACCTTGCCACAGGGCACCCCACTTGTCCCCAGGACAGTGCCGACCCCGCGGAGGCCGCGTGGACACAGCAGATCTGTTCCACGAGCACCACATGAGAGCGGAGAGATGGTACAGTTGTCCAGGAGGACTGTAAACATTGATGCCCAGCTCATCGAAGCATTGGGGTGCATATCCCGACAGCTGGCCATCGTGACTGAGTGCATTCCGCGGATGGCGGAGGCCCTGGATGCGATAGCCAGGAACACTGCTGCCACAAGCCTCCCAGTGGTCCATGAGCACGGCACTCCTCCCCTAGGTTTCACACCACCACTGCGAACGACAGATGAGAGCAAGGACCAAGATCCTGCTTCTGCATCAGAGAATGTCGCCCCCTCCCTCGGCACCTCCCCACTCCCATACCCATGCAACTACCACATCTGCCTTCATCCCACCAATGAGGCAGAACCTGAGGAGCTCGTCGGCCAGGCGCTGTGGAGCGAGGAGGGGAAGGGGTAGAGGTGGGGAGAAGAAGGGGAGGGGGGAAGAAAAGTGAGGTGCATGTCCGCAGGTGATGGCTGTATTATATCTCCATCTGGGTGTATGCAATTTGTTGTAATGTATGGGGGCAGGGGATTACCCTCCTGCTTTGCCTTTGTATTCTGTGTTGCTGGACATGTTGAACATTTGATTGATGTCAATGGGGGAAAAAGTGGGGTGTGGGTGGGAGTTGGGTGTTATCGCCTGTCCTATTTATGATTTCAGACCAATGTTGGTATAAAAGATTTTTTATTGAACATAATCTTGTTGTGCATTGTCTCAGATAGCTGGACCGTTACACACTGCTGATTCCTTAACATGAAAGGGTTAAATAAAACTTAACTTCAATCAACGTAAACTTTAACTGGCACCAAGGTGATGGGCACAATTGATGTCTGAGCTGCACACACACAGCAGTGTATCAGCTTTGTCGCTCACATCAACGCTCTTTCAGGCAAATCATTCAGATATCAGCTCCTCACGTAAGAGTCTTGTAGCTATGTAGCCACCACGGGCCCTTTCCTACGGTCTGGAGGGGGTCGTGGGCATGGTTGCATCGCCAGCCTGATCGTCTGGCTCTAGGTCAGTGTCCAGCCCCTCATCGTCCTCTTCCTCTCTCTCCTGAGGTGGAGCATCAGTGCCTTCTGGCAATTCTTGTCCCTTCCTGATAACCAGGTTGTGCAGCATGGAGCACATGACCACGATTTTACCTACTTGCTCAGGATTGTATTGTAGCTCCCCTCCTGAGTGGTCAAGACATCTGAAGCGCTGCTTAAACATAGTTATTATTTGCTGGCCCCATTGCATTGAAAGTATAATAGTGATTTATCAGAAGCAATGATTTCCTCACTAAAATACACCTGGAGTAAACCTCCAATAGTCCAGAGTCTGAAAATATGTCTATTCACTTCACCTGGGAAGAACTCCAGAGCCAATGCAAACTCCCCCGAAGTTGAAGCAGCCTTTTGAATGAAGCAACCTGCGATTTTAAAAATGGCAGCCACACCGCTGGTGCTCATTCAGAACAGTTCCACTTTTTCTGGGCGTTTATTTGGGCGAGCGATATTGTGGGCGATATGTGTGCGAGGTGGTGAAAGTGACGCTGGGCGATCTCCTCGGCGTTAGTTTTGCCAAATGTGCTCTTTACGACAAAAAAAAAGTGGACGGGTGGTATTATTGAATCTCGGCATTAATTCCGCGCGGAAAGTAACACTGGCCGATATTTTGGGTGTTGATTTTACCCATTCTAACGAATCCGCCCCAAAAAGTGGGCGAGCAGTAATATTTTTTCCTGGCGTTAAGCACATGGGGAAAGTAACACTCAGTGATAAGTTTCCTAAAAATGCCTGTCAGTTTCCAATTTGTGCCAAAATGGGCGATATATGGGCATTAGACGTCATTTCAGTGGTAAAATGGGCGTTAAGTGGGCGTTAAGCATGCAAAAAAAGTGGAGGTTCTAGCCCTATGACTCAGATCATGCCAATATTGACCTGCTTAATTCATTCATTGATGCAAATGGGATAAGCCATTGGCTGTGCTGCTTCTGTGGTCTCTGATTTACCATTATGCTCACTACACCATATTCAAATTAATTTTCCAGGTAATTTTGGAGTAAGTTCGCAAACACAATATGATTAGGCAAAGTCAACATGGGATTTTTGAAAGGGAAATCATGTTTGACAAATCTATTCATTTTTTGAGATTGTCTCTAGCAGGGTAGATCAGGGGGAACTAGTGGATGTGGATTTTCAGAAGGCATTCGATAAGGTCCCACACAATAGGTTGTCATACAAGATTAGGGCTCATGAGATAGAGGTTAATATACAGTTGTACTTCCCCAGTCCGGCATCCTTGGGACTTGCCCGGTGCCGGACCAGAGAATTTTCCGGACCATGGGAGGTCACTCCAACTCAAGACTTACCGGGTCCTGATGACAGCACTCAGGCTCCTGAATGCCTCCGCCATGCTCCGGCTGCAAAACTTGGGCCTCGCTCCCTCTCCGCACCAACCCAACCTGATCTAGGAGGGTACACCGGAGGCAGCGGGGATAAGAGGAGCAGCCAGTCCCAGGAGACAGCACGCCGAACCCCCCGACCTAGGAGGTAACACCGGAGGCAGCGGGGATAAGAGGAACAGCCTTACAGCACACTGAAATCTCGGGCCTCACTCTCTCACGGTGCTGGTTTGGCACTCTTTTTCTGGAGGCAACTGCTGACAACGCTGCTGACAACGACCTGGCTGCATTCTGCGCACACACTGTGCAGAAGTCTACCGCGCAGCATTTCGTCACTCAGAATCTCTGTTTTTTTAAACTTCCATGAACAATGTGGGACTCCACCCTCACCGGGAATGATGCCGGACCACGGATGTTTCCGGACTAAAGAGTCCCAGATTGGAAAGGAAAGATACAACCTGTATTGGCATGGATTGAGGATTAGTTACTGGACGGAAAACAGAGAGTAGGAATAAACGGGTCATTTTCAGGATGGCAGGTTGTTACTAGTGGAGCACTGCAAGGATCAGTGTTTGGACCTCAGCTATTTACAATCTATTATCAATAGATGAGCGGACTGCATGTCATATAATCAAAATTGCTGATGATACAAAGCTAGGTGAAAAAGTAAGCTGTGAGAAGGATGTAAACAGGCTGCAAAGGAATATAGACCAGTTAAGTGATTTGGTAAGAAGATGGCTGATGAAATATAATGTGGGGAAATGTGAAATTATCCACTTTGGTAGGAAGAATGGAAAAGCAGAATATTGTTTAAAAGATGAGAGACTAGTAAATGTTCGGATTCAAAGGGATTTGTTTGTCCTTGTACACGAGCCACAGAAGGTTAACATGCAGGTACAGCAAGCAATTAGGAAGAAAAATGCTATGTTAGCCTTTATTGCAAAGGGGTTGTAGTATAAGAGTAAGAAAGTCTTGCTGCAATTATATAGGGCTTTGAGGAGACCATACTTGGAGTACTGTCCACAGTTTTGTTGTCCTTACCTAAGGAAAAATAAAATTGCCTTAGAGGAAGTGCAACAAAGATTCACTAGATAGATTTCTGGGATGAGTGGGTTATTGTACGAGGAGTAGAATAGGTCTATATTCTCTGGAGTTTAGAAGAATGAGAGTTGATCTCATTGAAACATATAAGATTCAGCGGGGGTTTGACATGGTTGATGCTCAGAAGTTGTTTCCCCTGGCTGGGGAATCTAGAAATAGGGGGTCAGTCTCAGGATAAGGGGTCGGCCATTTAGGACTGAGATAAGGAGAAATTTCTTCATTCAGAGGGCTGGGAATCTTTGGAATTCTCTACCCCAAAGGGCTACAGCTAGCCCTACTCCCCCGTCCTTTCCCCATAGCCCTGAAAATTATTTTCCTTAAGTCACTTTTACATCCACTTGAGAGAGCAGACGGTGCCTCGGTTTAACGTCTCATCTGAAAGACGGCACCTCTGATAGTGCAGTGCTCCCTCAGCACTGCACTGGAATGTCAACCTAGATTTTGTTTGTGCTCAAGCCCCTGGAGTGGGACTTGGACCCGCAACCTTCTGACTCAGAGCCGAGAGTGCTAGCCACTGAGCCACAGCTGACATTCTAAGGAGAACAACCCCAGCTTCTCTAGTCTATCCATGTAACTGAAGTCCTTCCTTCCTGGAATCTTTCTCGTAAATCTTTTCTGCACCCTCTCTAAGGCCTTCACATCCTTCCAAAAGTGTGGTGCCCAGAATTGGACACAATACTCCAGATGAGGCTGTACTAGTGTTTTATAAAGGTTCATCATAACTTCCTTGCTTTTGTACTCCATGCCTCTATCAAGAAAAGCAGTGGTCCTAGTAGCGACCCCTGGGGAACACCACTGTATACCTTCCTCCAGTCCGAAAAACAACTGTTCACCACGACTCTCTGTTTCCTGTCAATTACCAATTTTGTATCCATGCTGCCTCTGTTCCTTTTATTCCACGGGCTTCAAGTTTGTGGGCAAGTCTATTGTGTGGCACTTTGTCAAACACCTTTTGTAAGTCCATATATGCCACATCAACTGCACCACCCATATCAACCCTCTCTGTTGCCTCATCAAAAAACTCGATCAAGTTAGTTAAACATGATTTGCCTTCAACAAATCGATGCTGGCTTTCCTGACTTAATCCACACTTGTCCAAATGATTGTTAATTTTGTCCCCGATTATTAGGTTGAGAATGCAAGTGAGAATCAGGCTGAATATAGAAAGTTCAGAGGGGAAGTGAAAAAGGAAATAAAAGGGTCAAAGAGAGATTATGAGAATAGACGGGTAGCTAACATAAAAGGGAATTTAAAAGTTTTCTAATAAGCATATAAATAGAACTGGTCGTAGGAGGTGTGGTGGGGCCAATAGGGACCATAAAGGAGACCTGCGCATGGAGGCAGAGGGCATGCTCCTCTTAAAAACAATCCCCATTACCAAGGTTAGACTGACTGGTCTGTAGTTGCTGGGATTATCCTTACACCCTTTTCTGAACCAAGCTGTAATATTTGCAATTCTCCAGTCCTCTGGCACTTTCCGCATGTCTACGGAAGATTGGAAGATTATGGCCAGTACCTCCGCAATTTCCATCTTAATTTTCTTCAGCATCCTAGGATACTTCCCATCCAGTCCTGGTGACTTATTTACTTTAGGTATAGCCAGCCTTTCTAGTATCTCCTCTTTCATCAATTTTTATCCCATCCAGTATCCCAACTACCTCCTCTTTCTATGACTTTGACAGCAGCTTCTTCCTTGGTAAAGACAGACGCAAAATAGGCCTCCTTTTTGGTCCCTAATTGGTCCCACCCTCCTTTTCTATTTATATGCCTATAGAAGATTTTTGAATTCCCTTTTATGTTAGCTGGCCGTCTATTCTCATACTCTCTCTTTGCCCCTTTTATTTCCTTTTTCACTTGAACTTTTAATTTTTTAGACGGCCATGTCCTCTGCCTCCATGCATAAGTCTTCTTTATGGTCCATCCCTATTGGTCCCTGGTTCTAACTTGGATTCTCAATGTGACATCTGTTATACGCCCCCTTTTTCTGCTTCATCTTACTCTCTCTCTCTTTCGTCATCCAGGGAGTTCTGACTTTGATGTCCATCGCTTTCCCTCTCATGGGAATGTACCTTGACTGTACCTGAACCATCTCCTCTTTAAAGATAGCCCATTGTTCGATTACAGTTTTGCCTGCCAATCTTTGATTCCAGTTTACCCAGGCCAGATCCGTTCTCAACCCATTGAAATTGGCCTTCCTCCAATTAACTATTTTTACTCAAGATTGCTCCCTGTCCTTTTCCATAGCTAATCTAAACCTTATGATCACTGTTCCCTAAATGTTCCCCTACTGACACTTGCTCCATTTGCCCCAACACATTCCCCAGAACCAAATCCAGCAATGCCTCCTTACTCGTTGGGCCAGAAACATACTGATCAAGAAAGTTCTCCTGAACACACTTCAAAACTTCTTTCCCCTCTCTGCCATGTACACTATTACTATCCCAGTCTATGGGCTCAAATTTCCCCAACCCCTTTTTCTGGCGCCTTCACCCGAGGTGTGCCGTCTTTGTCCGCCTCCAAGCGCACCGAAAATCTTCCTCCCGATTCTGGCTGCTCCCCAGCCTCTCCTTGGTGGTGGCGTAACGTGGCCCAGTGGATTGCGGGCGGAGCCAGGTCCTGGCGCAGTAAACAGTGCTGGGACCTCTGCACATGCGCGCTAGAGTCTGCGTGAATGTGCAGTAGTTCCTGGCAGGCCGAATCTGTGAGTGCGCTACAGGCTGTGTGGGAGGGGCCTGAAGCACGTCGTCCTTGGCCCTGGCCGAATGGGCTCCCTCATCGGCAGCCCACTGTGTTCCCTAAGGTAGGACTTCTATTTTTTATGTTATATACTGATTGATTGGTTGCTTATTACTTTGGTCTTGGTGCTTTAGGTGCAGGGTTCCTTCTATTTTTTATTTGTTAATTAATTGCTTAGTGCTTTTTGTGCTTGGTGCAAATGTACTGCTTTGTTTCGCAGCCCTCCCCCATCCCTCCCCCACCCCCCCCTCCGCCCCCTCACCCGGGTCCCTTCCCTCCCCTATCCCTGCCCTAATGTCCACCGATGTACTAATTTGCGCTGCTTTCTTCACTGCCCGCAATTTCAGAGCTGGCCACATACGCTGACCTAAGTTGATTTGGAGTAAGCTTTAGCTTGCCAAAGTGGCATAAATGGCCAAAATGGCATAAGTGGCTCGGAACGCCCCCTTTTGAAAAAAAAAACTGAACTGAAAGAAATTGTACCTAACTAATTTACTCTGGAGCAAGTTTATTGAGAAAAATGGCGTTTTTCAACTTACGCCAGAAAAACCAACTTACTCCAAAATAATTGAAGCAAGTCATGGCCAAAATTGGGCCATATATTAGGATAGTTGAAGTCTTCCGTTATCACTACTGTATAGTTCTTGCATCGCTCTGTAATTTCCCTGCAAATTTTCTCCTCTATATCCTTCCCACTAGTTGGCAGCCTATAGAATATACCCAGTAGTGTAATGACACCTCTATTATTTCTTAACTCTCACCAAATAGATTCTGTCCTTGACCCCTCCAGGACATCCTCTCTCTCCAGCACTGTAACAATCTCCTTAACCAATACTGCCACACCACCTCCTTTCTTTCCTTCTCTATTTTTCCTGAACACCATATATACTGGAATATTTAATAGCCAATCCTGCCCTTTCTTGAGCCAGGTCTCTGTTATCGCCATGACATCATATTCCCATGTGGCTATTTGTGCCTGCAGCTCACCAACCTTATTTATCATGCTTTGTTCGTTTACACAAATGCCCTGTGAAGCTATCTTAGACCTTCTTGTATCCTCTCTTAGTCTGATCCCATCTAATACTGTACTATTTCTTACTGCTGTGCTATCTGTCTCTCCCAATCCTTTGTGTACTTTGTTTCTCCCTTCTAATTCTACATCCTGGTGCCCACCCCCCTGCCAAATTAGCTTAAACCCTCCCCAACAGCACTGGCTCCAAAATCTGGAGCTTGAGCTCCTCCAGCTGATGACACTTACTGCACATGTGGTTGTCCAAGACACTGGAAACATCCTCGAGTTCCCACATGGCACAGGATGTGCATTCCATGGGACTGAGGTGCCCTGTCATGCCTCTATTGAATAGACTATTAACTAAATTATGGAAATATACATAAGACTTTGGGCTAGAACTTCATGTACTTACCTCCACGCCATAGCACCATGAAATGGCAATAAAATGGCAGCCGCCACTCTTTTGCCAGCTGGAGGCAGGTCCCGTGATGACCACCGTATTTCTTTCCCCCTTTACATTGCCGGTAACTGGCAGCACCCTGGAAGAAAAATGGCGGTGTAGTGACGTCAATTGGTGTGTAACGCCAACTAAGCGTCACCAGCACAAATTTCGACCCAAGCACTGAATTCAGCGCTCAGTCCAAAGCACGCCAGGTTAACCTGTTGTGAAAGCAGGCTAACAGTGTCAAAGTCTGCAGCTCTTAAAGGGACACACACGTCACTCAGGTAAGTTTGAATTTAAGAGTTTGGACTGTGTTTTTTTGATTTTACTGAAGTGGTGGCTTGCTGCAATATATGTGAAAGTTTTTTAAGTGTGTAGGGAGTGCTGCTGGATGCATGCAAGGGCTCGGATGGTAAATGATGGCCTTTGAGAAGACAGAACATGCTGCAAACACTCAGCAGGTCATGCAACATCCTTGGAGAGAAAATCAGAGTTCACGTTTCAGGTTGACATGCTGCATGACCAGCTGAGTATTTCCAGCAGTCATTTCACATTTACAGCATCTGCTTGCAGAGGGAAGATGCAGAAGAGGAGGAATCAGATGGAAGGATGCATCCCAGATAGCCCCTTTGTGGGGGCGATATCCGTGATAGAATCCTCCACCTTTGGTCCCACTGGCTTGGCAGGCTGCATTTCTTGGGTGTATGAAATGAGAAAGGGTGGAGTGTTTTTTTTATTCATTCAAAGAATGTGGGCAAGGCCAGCATTTATTGCCCATCCCTAATTGCCCTTAACTGAGTGACTTCCCATTTCAGAGGGCAGTTAAGAGTCAACCATTTTGCTGTGGGTCTGGAGTCACATGGAGGCCAGACTGGGTAAGGGCAGCAGATTTCCTTCCCTAAAGAACATTAGTGAACCAAATGGGTTTTTATGACAATCCGGTAGTTTCATGGTCACCATTACTGATACTAGCTTTTTATTCCAGATTAACTTTTATTAACTGAAGTTAAATTCCCCAGCTGCCTTGGTGGGATTCAAACTTATGTCTCTGGATCATTAATCTAGGCCTCTGGATTACTAGTCCAATAACATAACCACTATGCTACTCTTCCCGATACGTGTGGTTTGTGCTAATGGGAGGGCGGGAAAGCAAGAGGTGCATGCCAGAAGGAGGATAACATACGAGGATACCCGCATCTTGTACCCTTACAGGCCTGCCGCTGGCCAAGGGCTCAACTATGCCCCTGCCAAGAAAGGCCCACATCATCTCCTCCAAAGGGCTGAGGTGAGGCTAAGAATGGGAGATGTACCTCGTCATTGGTGCAAATTGTTGGTAGGTCAGTGATAGGGGGTTGCGCATTGAGCCGTTTGTCAGGCTAGTGGTGCAGTTGGTAGGAGACGACTTTTGAAGATGCATTCACTGACCTTGTACAGTGGTCTGAGGTCATGAAGCTTGTTTGGGCACCAAAGCCAGGTGGTGAGGGCGACACTGCTGGCAGTGATGACCTTTGTGATGCACCCCCGCATCATTCTTTCTAGAGGGCCCCCTGGCCCCTGTGGGTAGAGGACCGCTCTTGCGTGTTGACCCCCTACACAAAGCTGTGCGCGAGACCATTGGTGCCCCCTGTCGGGCTTGCTGAGCCATTTGTGTTCGTGCTGAGGCAGCTTTCCCATCTGTAGAGGTTAGGAAGGTAATTCAGCTTTAACAGCTGAATATTCACATTTGGAACTTCTTTTAAATATTGAATCTTTCTTAAAAGGCAGAAAGGGTTGAAACATGCATTGATTCGCTGAATATTTTTGTACTGCTTCAGTGTGCATGGCCCCTTTGAATCTCAGACCTCTTCGTTGCTCATAATTCCCTGCGAGCTCCACAGCTTTGCTCACAGAGGCTGTGGGAAGCTGGAACGCTGGACCTGGACAGAAACTTCATCCCGGGTCCCTCCAGCAATGCCATCAGGACAGCGTTGCATGGAAGGTGAGCACTGCGCCACCTATCTCAATGCCCCCCCAGACCAATTTCACTCGGTTAGCATTGCGGCCATTTCCAGCAGCCGTTAACTGCAACTTTGCTGGCGAACACAAATTTATCCCCCTAAAAGTCTTAAAATTCACTTTTATCTCCAGCCGCTACTCTTGCTCTCTTAGTTAAAGTCTTTATTCAAATGATTATTTACAGTTATATTAATTAGTTTATCTAGTTAAGTTAAGAGAAGAAAAACGCTAACACTCACCCACAAATCGCCTACCACTCTGGTAAAATACTGTCGCCTCTGATACCGACTCATAAGAACATAAGAAGTAGGAACAGGAGTAGGCCATACGGCCTCTCGAGCCAGCTCCGCCATTCAATACGATCATGGCTGATCTGATCATGGACTTAGCTCCACTTCCCCGCCCGCTCCCCATAACCCCTTATCCCCTTATCGTTTAAGAAACTGTATATTTCAGTCTTAAATTTATTCAATGTCCCAGCTTCCATAGCTTTCTGAGGCAGCGAATTCCACAGATTTACAAGCCTCAGTGAAGAAATTCCTCCTCATCTCAATTTTAAATGGGCGGCCACTTATCCTAAGATATCCTTGTTCTAGTCTCCCCCATCAGTGGAAACATCCTCTCTCCATCCACCTTGTCAAGCCCCCTCATAATCTTATACGTTTTGATAAGATCACCTCTCATTCTTCTGAATTCCAATGAGTAGAGGCCCAAACTACTCAACCTTTCCTCATATGTCAATCCCCTCATCCCCGGAATCAACCTAGTGAACCTTTTCTGAACTGCCTCCAAAGCAAGTATATCCTTTCATAAATATGGAAACCAAAACTGCACGCAGTATTCCAGGTATACCTTATATAGCTGTAGCAAGACTTCCCTGCTTTTATATTCCATCCCCTTTGCAATAAATGCCAATATACCATTGGCCTTCCTGATCACTTGCTGTACCTGCATACTATCTGTAATATATATGGACTTGTATTTACTCTGTACAAACACCAGAGGACTCATCCCCTGGAGCCCTTGGGAGTACAGGTATTTAAGGAGGCTTCACAGGTTTGAGAGGCACTTTGGAGACCTGAAATAAAAGACTAAGTCACACTTTACTTTGAGCTCACAGTGTTCAGTCTGACTCTTTCTCCATACACAACAACTGGCGATGAGATACAGATAGCGAACCCAAAAATGCAGAGAACAGTGGGCATCCTGGAGAAATTCTCAGTGGGAGATGATTGGGAAACATTTGTGGAGCGACTCGACCAATACTTCGTGGCCAACGAGCTAGAGGGGGAAGAGAACGCTGTCAAACAAAGGGCGATCCTCCTCACCGTCTGTGGGACACCAACGTATGGCCTCATGAAGAATCTGCTCACTCCAGCGAAACCAACGGAGAAATCATACAACGATTTGTGCACACTGGTCCGAGAGCATTTGAACCCGAAGGAAAGCATTCTAATGGTGAGGTACTGGTTCTACACCTACAAAAGGTCTGAAGGTCAGGAAGTGGCGAGTTATGTTGCCGAGCTAAGACACCTTGCAGGATATTGCGAATTTGAAGGACATTTGGAGCACATGCTCAGAGACTTTTTCATACTTGGCATTGGCCATGAAACCATACTTCGCAAACTTTTGACTGGAGCGACCCCAACCTTGAGGTCATAGCAATAGCCCAGGCATTCATTGCCACCAGTGACAATATGAAGCAAATCTCTCAGCACACAAGTGCTGCTACAAGTACTGTGAACAAAGTAATGTTGTTTTCGTATCATAATATACAGGGCAGGTCACACATACCTGCAGCTGCACGTCCGCAAATGACTTAGAATCCACCATCAAAGGTGATGAATGCAAGGCTATTAACACCTTGTTGGCACTGCGGGGGTGATCATCGTTTCCATTCATGCTGATTCAAAGAGTATGTTCGCAAGAGCTGTGGAACAATGGGACATCTCCAACGAATGTGCAGGCGAGCTGCAAAGCCTGTTAAACCTGCAAACCACCATGTTGCAGAGGAGGACAGATCTATGGAGGCTCACGATGAACCAGAGCCTCAAATAGAGGAGGCAGAGGTACATGGGGTGCACACATTCACCATGAATTGTCCCCCAATAATGCTGAATGTTGAACTAAATGGACAGTGTCAATGGAGCTGGACACGGGCGTGAGCCAGTCCATCATGGGCAAAAAGCATTTCGAAAGGTTGTGGTGCAACAAGGCCTCAAGGCCGGTCTTAACTCCAATTCGCACAAAATTAAGAACTTACACAAAAGAACTGATTGTTATAATCGGCAGTGCGACCGTAAAGGTCTCCTACGATGAAGCGGTGCACAAGCGTTGGAGCGATGGTCTCATGCTGCTCGGCAGGAGCTGGCTGGGAAAGATATGCTGGAACTGGGACGACATCCGAGCGCTATCACCCGCAGATGAAACTTCGTGTGCCCACGTCTTAAACAAATTTCCTTCACTGTTCGAACCAGGCATCGGGAAGTTCCAAGGAGCAAAAGAGCAGATCCATCTAATTCCGGGGGCGCGACCCATCCATCACAAGGCGAGAGCAGTACCGTACATGATGAGAGAAAGGGTAGAGATCGAGCTAGACCGGCTGCAAAGAGAGGGCATCATTTTATCGATCGAGTTCAGCGAGTGGGCCAGTCCTATTGTCCCACTCCTCAAGGGAGACGGCACCGTCAGAATCTGTGGCGATTACAAAGTAACTATCAATCATTTCTCCCTGCAGGACCAATACCCACCAGCAAAGGCCGACGACCCCTTTGCAACGCTGGCGGGAGGAAAGACATTTACGAAGTTGGATCTGACTTCAGCTACATGATGCAGGAACTGGAGGAATCATCGAAGGCCATCACCTGCATCAACACGCACAAAGGTCTTTTTGTTTATAACAGATGCCCGTTTGGAATCCGATCAGCAGCGGCAGTATTCCAGAGAAACATGGAAAGCGTACTGAAGTTGGTCCCGCACACCGTGGTCTTCCAGGACGACATCTTGGTCACAGGTCGGAACACAGTCGAGAACCTGGAGGAGATTCTTAGTCAACTCAACCGTGTGGGGCTCAGGTTAAAATGCTCAAAGTGCGTTTTCCTGGAGCCTGAAATGGAGTTCTTGGGAAGGAGGATTGCGGCGGACGGCATCAGGCCCACCAATGCGAAGACGGAGGCAATCGAGAACGCACCGAGGCCACAGAACGTGACGGAGCTGCGGTCGTTTCAGGGACTCTTGAACTACTTTGGTAACTTCTTACCGGGTCTCAGCACACTGCTAGATCACTACATGTCTTACTACGAAAAGGGGGCGAATGAGTTTGGGGCAAAAGCGAAGAAAATGCCTTTGTAAAAGTAAGAAAATTGTTATGCTCAAACAAATTGCTTGTGTTGTAAGATCCATGTAAGTGTTTGGTACTAGCATGTGATGCGTCGTCATATGGCGTCGGGTGTGTATTGCAACAAACTAATGATTTTGGGAAACTGCAACCAGTTGCTTATGCATCCAGGAGCCTGTCTAAGGCTGAGAGAGCCTACAGCATGATTGAAAAAGAAGCGTTAGCGTGAGTCTGTGGGGTAAAGAAAATGCATCAATACCTGTTTGGGCTAAAATTCAAATTAGAAACTGACCATAAGCCACTTATATCCCTGTTTTCCGAGAATAAAGGGATAAATACCAACGTATTGGCCAGCATCCAGAGATGGGTGCTCACGTTATCCGCATACAACTACGCCATCCGCCACAGGCCAGGCACAGAAAACTGCGCCGATGCTCTCAGCAGGCTGCCATTGCCCACCAAGGTGGTGGAAATGGCGTAGCCCGCAGATCTAGCCATGGTTATGGAGGCATTTGAGAGTGAGCAATCATCCGTTACTGCCCGGCAGATCAAAACCTGGATGAGCCAGGACCCCTTATTATCTCTAGTCAAAAGCTGTGTGCTTCACGGGAGCTGGTCCAGTGTCCCAGTGGAAATGCAGGAAGAGATAAAGCCAAGATGAAATATCTATACAGGCAGATTGCCTTCTGTGGGGCTCTAAGGGACCAACATTTACTTTAGCTACTCTTTTCCTTTTTATATACTTATGGAAACTCTTGCTAACTGTTCTTATATTTTGTGCTAGTTTACTTTCATAATCTTCCCTTTCTTAATCATTGTTTTAGTCATTCTTTGCTGGCTTTTAAAAGCTTCCCAGTCTTCTGTCCTCCCACCACTTTTGGCCAATTTGTATTCCTTTGTTTTTAATTGGATACCGTCCTTTATGGCTATCTTTTCTCTTGCACCCTTTCCTCCTCACTGGAATATATTTTTCTTGAGAGTTGTGAAATATCTCTTTAAATGTACACCACTGTTCATCAACTCCTTCCAGGTCCACGCTGTTCTCGGGTCCTGCTCTGTTTAAATACTGTCGCCTCTGATACCGACTCCTTCCAGATCCGCTAAGGGAAACATGGGATATGGGGATAGGGCGGGAAAGTGGAGTTCAGCCATGATCTTATTGAATGGTGGAGCAGACTCGAGGAGCCATATGTGCTACTACTGCTGCTATTTCTTATGTTCTTATACGACAGGAACATCAGGGCACAAAATAGCATAACGTAGTAAGGAAGAAAGGCATTTATATAATGCCTTTCACGGCCCCAGGATGTCCAAAGCACTTTACAGTCAATGAAGTACTTTTTTTTTAAAGTGTAGTCACTTATGTAATGCAGAAAACATAGCAGCTAATTTGCATACAGCAAGCTCCCACAAACAGCATTGTGATAATGACCAGATAATGGGGGAAAATTCCCCAGTGCCCCAATTGGGGGCGGTAACTGGCTTGGGGCGGGACTTCCTGTGCGCAGTGCGGAAGTCCCGCCCTGGCCGCAAAATTGCAGTTTTCACCACTCATAGAAAACAGAGCACAATCTCACACGCTCAACTTCCTGATGGGGCGGGTTCCAGGGTGATACGCGGCTGCTCTGCATAGCACTGATGCAGTTCAACACCCCTCCCCTTCGGTTAAAGGGGAGGGCCACTGTGCACTCTACCATGGCCTCCACTGGGCGACCAGAGCGGTGTGGTGCCGAGGCTGCAGCCTGGCATCCTAAACAAGGTGCCGGGCTACGAGATGGCAGCCCGGACCATGCCAGAGAAGTAAAGAAGAGGCCAACTGGTAAGTCGGCCAAATAGGCAAGGTGGCGGTGCCAGGCGCTCCTGACCGCCCCTTTAATTTCCGCCCCGCGAGTGGATGTCAGCTCGGTAAAACAGAGAGTTGGGATAAATGGGTCATTTTCTGGTTGGGAAATGGTAACTAGTGGGGTGCCACAGGGATTGGTGCTGGGGCCTCAACTATTCACTATCTATATTAATGACTTAAATGGAGGGACCAAATGTAATATAGCCAGATTTGCTGATGACACAAAGATGGATGGAAAAACAAGTATGAGGAGGACACAAAGAATCTGCAAATGGATATAGGCAGGCTAAGTGAATGGGCAAACATTTGGCAAATGGAATATAATGTGGGAAAATGTGAGGTTATCCACTTTTGCAGGGAAAATAAAAGAGCAAATTATTATTTAAATGGAGAGAGATTACAAAATGCTGCAGTACAGAGGGACCTGGGTGTCCTAGTGCATGAAACATAAAAAGTTAATATGCAGGTACAGCAAGTAATCAGGAAGGCAAATGGAAGGGGGATAGAGTATAAAAGCAGAGAAGTCCTGCTACAACTGTACAGGGTATTGTTGAGACTACACCTAGAGTATTGTGTACAGTTTTGGTCTCCTTATTTTAGGAGGGATATACTTGCATTGAGGGCAGTTCAGAAAAGGTTCACTAGGTTGATTCCTGAGATGAAGGGGTTGACATGACGAAAGATTGAGCAGGTTGGGCCTATACTCATTGGAGTTTAGAAAAATGAGAGGTGATCTTATTAAAACATATAAGTCACTGAGGGGGCTTGACAAGGTAAATGCAGAGAGGATGTTTCCACTCATGGGGGAAATCTAGGACTAAGGGGCAAAGTCTCAGAATAAGGGGTTGCCCATTTAGAACTGAGATGAGGAGGAATTTCTTCTCTGAGGGTTGTAAATCTATGGAATCCTCTGCCCCAGAGAGCTGTGGAGGCTGGGTCATTGAATATATTTAAGGTGGAAATAGACAGATTTTTGAGCGATAAGGGAGTAAAGGGTTATAGGGAGCGGGCAGGGAAGTGGAGCTGAGCCCATGATCAGATCAGCCATGATCTTGTTGAATGGCGGAGCAGGCTCAAGGGGCCAAATGGCCTACTCCTGCTCCTATTTCTTATGTTCTTATGTTCTTATGGTTCATGTCCCACTGGTACTGACATCACTTTCGGCAGCCTTGCTGGCCAATTTCCACTGAGGGGCGGAAAGAGGTCAGCACGTGGTGCTCAGAGGTCGCTGTGCACGGCAATGTAATCATTGCACGTTGTGCAGAGGCTCTGGCGGCAGAGCACGCCGTTACCGTAGCAGCACATCTGCTAACTCCGGCGCAATTTCGTGGGAGCCAGTAGCGCCCCACCTTCCCCTGCCCCCCGCAGGGGAAAACTGTTTTGTGTCCTGTTAGCGCCACCAAGAGACACTAACAAACGTCGCTAAACAGGGCAATTTTGACCCCAATGTGTTTTAGTAATGTTGGTTGAGGGATAAATATTGGCGAGGACACATGGAATAACTCACCTGTTCTATGAAGGTATGAGGCGTGAATTGGCTAGGATAGATTGGCGAATGATACTTAAGGGGTTGACAGTGGATGGGCAATGGCAGACATTTAGAGACCGCATGGATGAACTACAACAATTGTACATTCCTGTCTGGCGTAAAAATAAAAAAGGGAAGGTGACTCAACCGTGGCTATCAAGGGAAATCAGGGATAGTATTAAAGCCAAAGAAGTGGCATACAAATTGGCCAGAAATAGCAGCGAACCCGGGGACTGGGAGAAATTTAGAACTCAGCAGAGGAGGTCTAAGGGTTTGATTAGGGCAGGGAAAATAGAGTACGAGAGGAAGCTTGCAGGGAACATTAAGATGGACTGCAAAAGCTTCTATAGATATGTAAAGAGAAAAAGGTTAGTAAAGACAAACGTAGGTCCCCTGCAGTCAGAATCAGGGGAAGTCATAACGAGGAACAAAGAAATGGCGGACCAATTGAACAAGTACTTTGGTTTGGTATTCACTAAGGAGGACACAAACAACCTTCTGGATATAAAAGGGATCAGAGGGTCTAGTAAGAAGGAGGAACTGAGGGAAATCCTTATTAGTCGGGAAATTGTGTTGGGGAAATTGATGGGATTGAAGGCCGATAAATCCCCAGGGCCTGATGGACTGCATCCCAGAGTACTTAAGGAGGTGGCCTTGGAAATAGCGGATGCATTGACAGTCATTTTCCAACATTCCATAGACTCTGGATCAGTTCCTATGGAGTGGAGGGTAGCCATTATAAATCCACTTTTTAAAAAAGGAGCGAGAGAGAAAACAGGAAATTATAGACCGTCAGCCTGACATCGGTAGTGGGTAAAATGATGGAATCAATTATTAAGGATGTCATAGCAGCGCATTTGGAAAGAGGTGACATGATTGGTCCAAGTCAGCATGGATTTGTGAAAGGGAAATCATGCTTGACAAATCTTCTGGAATTTTTTGAGGATGTTTCCAGTAGAGTGGACAAGGGAGAACCAGTTGATGTGGTGTATTTGGACTTTCAGAAGGCTTTCGACAAGGTCCCATACAAGAGATTAATGTGCAAAGTTAAATTGGGGGTAGTGTGCTGACATGGATTGAGAACTGGTTGGCAGACAGGAAGCAAAGAGTAGGAGTAAATGGGTACTTTTCAGAATGGCAGGCAGTGACTAGTGGGGTACCACAAATTTCTGTGCTGGGGCCCCAGCTGTTTACACTGTACATTAATGATTTAGAAGAGGGGATTAAATGTAGTATCTCCAAATTTGCAGATGACACAAAGTTGGGTGGCAGTGTGAGCTGCGAGGAGGATGCTATGAGGCTGCAGAGTGACTTGGATAGGTTAGGTGAGTGGCAAATGCATGGCAGATGAAGTATAATGTGGATAAATATGAGGTTATCCACTTTGGTGGTAAAAACAGAGAGATAGACTATTATCTGAATGGTGACAGATTAGGAAAAGGGGAGTCGCAACGAGACCTGGGTGTCATGGTACATAATGTTATAAGGACTACAATAGATGTAGTCCTTACTACTAGGGGGATCAAGGGGTAAGGCAAGAAAGCAGGAATGGGAGACTGAAGTTGTATGTTCAGCCATGAATGGTGGTGCAGGCTCGAAGGGCTGAATGGCCTACTCCTGCACCTATTTTCTATGTTTCTATGTTTCTATGTCATTGAAGGTTGGCATGCAGGTACAGCAGGTGGTTAAGAAAGCAAATGGCATGTTGGCCTTCATAACAAGGGGATTTGAGTACAGGGGCAGGGAGGTGTTACTACGGTTGTACAGGGCCTTGGTGAGGCCACACCTGGAGTATTGTGTACAGTTTTGGTCTCCTAACTTGAGGAAGGACATTCTTGCTATTGAGGGAGTGCAGTGAAGGTTCACCAGACTGATTCCCGGGATGGCGGGACTGACATATCAAGAAAGACTGGATCAACTGGGCTTGTATTCACTGGAGTTCAGAAGAATGAGAGGGGATCTCATAGAAACGTTTAGACAGGTTAGATGCAGGAAGAATGTTCCCAATGTTGGGGAAGTCCAGAACCAGGGGTCACAGTCTAAGGATAAGGGGTAAGCCATTTAGGACCGAGATGAGGAGAAACTTCTTCACCCAGAGAGTGGTGAACCTGTGGACTTCTCTACCACAGAAAGTTGTTGAGGCCAATTCACTAAATATATTCAAAAAGAAGTTAGATGTAGTCCTTACTACTAGGGGGATCAAGGGGTATGGCGAGAAAGCAGGAATGGGGTACTGAAGTTGCATGTTCAGCCATGAACTCATTGAATGGCGGTGCAGGCTCGAAGGGCCGAATGGCCTACTCCTGCACCTAGTTTCTATGTTTCTATGTTTCTTCGAATTAATGCGATGGGACCATTTACATCCAACTGACTGTCTCATCCGAAAGACAGATTATCTGGAAAGATTAAAGGGAGTTAAAATAACCTCCTATATACAATAGTTTAACAGTGTACAGGCAATTCAGTGAAGAACGGCTGACTGAAAGATTCTCTCTGGACAGAGAAGAGAAAGCAGTGAAAACCTGGAAGACAATACCTAAAGAGTTTCTTTCCTTTACAGAACATCTTAGCCACCCAAACCTCAAACTCCAAAAATTGGAGGCCTATCTGGTGACTCAATGGATACGTGATGAGCCGCTGAGCTGTGCTGGTGGCAAAGCTCCCAGGTTTGATTACTTTTACATAGTTTCCCCCCTCCCCCGCTCCTCAGGGGAAAACTGTTTCGTGTCCTGTTAGCGCTACCAACTATTGTATCGTTAGATGGCAGAGTTATTATATACAACATTATGATATTTCAATTAATTATAGCTGGGTGAATAACAACTGCAGCAGTCACATCTGCTAAATGGAGAACGGTATTCTTTATAGCCCTAAAGTTCAACCGCATTTGTCTTTTAAGAGTAAATACTCAGTTTTTTCATCACTAATTTATTTGGATTTATTTGATTGCTGTAGCCCCATAATATCATTAAAAAAAACTTCAGGACTTTACTAATAACAGAGTATTCATCAAAAAGACACTAGTGTTCAGCAGGAAGTTTTTGCTCAGCTAATATTGCTAACCATCTCTACTCAACCAGAGAATGCACATGCCGAGTTGCATTTTGTTTTTCTGAGTTTCAGCAAATGTTTGGATGGCATTATTCCCCATTGACAATCTCTAAAGCAACAAGTTATTGTTAAAGCTATGGGATTTTACATTTCATCAGTCGTGGGAAAGTATGGAAATATATGTATTTCTGCTGAATTTATTTTCAATTGATTCCAATGCTTCTGAAATATGGTAGCAAAATTATTGTAAAAATCTATGTTTACCGTTTATTGTTTTATTTACTGGTTCTGCTACCCACTTATGATGCCAGGAGCTCACCATATTGTTCCATAGTTTGATCTTCAAAAGTCTTGCAGCTTCTTATAATTATTTTGCCTCATTGTAATATCAAATCACACTCTATAGTGTTGACTCGCACCAAAGTGTCTCACCCATTTCCCAGTTACTAATCAGGTCTGGTGCACTGCAGGGCCCTATATCTAATATAGCATCTGTTTTCCAGCCTGTTATCAACAATACAAATCAAATACCAGGATTCATCTTTATAGCATTTGACTATTGAGGCTGATAATGTGATGGTAGACGCCTTGTTTTCTTCAGTTGACTCCATTTTGTTGAAAGTACATTGCTGCTCTTGCTGTATCTCTTAGTAACTTATTGTTTTGCTCTTGTTGGACAATGTGAATTATCAAAACTTTTCGGAGCCTTCGTGCTAGATATCAAAGATGTACTGCACCTTTTCCTAGTGACTACAGCTGTAGTTGCTAAAGCATATAACTATTGTTATTCGTGTACTTCTCTATTTGCAGGTTCTTGAGAAGAGGAGGGATCAGAGGAACCTCTTTGTGTCAATATCTAACAGTCTACCCGCTCCTCATGCCAAATTATGCCTGTCCTCCCCAACAATCGAATTGGTCCCAGATAGAAAAATCTGGCAGGATTCATTCTACTATCAGTCAGTACAGCTTTCATTCATCTCACTGTATATGGTGCTGCTGTATTTAGTGTGTTTTGCCCAGATGCTTCCACTTAGTCAAACTATATAATGTATGCCTTCTATTGCTTACCCTTGTGCTCCTTCTAAGTCTTCAACCCAGTGTTTATACAGTGATGTAGATGACTTCTGGGGGTTAGTATTTATCTCTAGGGATGAAGGCGGCTCAATCCAACCTGTCGATGGTTACAAGGTTGGCTCTGCAAAGAATGGCTAGAGGCTGCCTGAGTTTGATTGGTGACTCAACTGTAATCATTTTGAGTAAGGTGGCAGAGAGGCTGGGATGTGGTGTTGACCTAACAGGCACTTTTGCTGCTACTGGACACTTCCTCAGCATGACCATGGGCTCAAGCTTAGAAAAAGCAAGGTGCAGGTAGTTTGGCCTTGAAATTCCATTGGTCTTTTACTGTAACTCTGACAGGAGATTGGCAGGACCCGCAAGAAAACAGCGAGATCCTGGTGGCGCTAGGGCTTCATTGTTCCTGAGTATAACTTTTCTTCTCGCGGGGAGTTTTGCTAGTGCTGTTGGGGAGAGTTTAAATTAGCTTGGCAGGGGGATGGGAACCTGAGAAGAAATTCAATAGGGAAGAAAGTAAAGCTGGAATTGGATAGCAAGAATTTAGAAAGGGAATCAGTAAGACAGAGGAAACAAGGGTTAGTAAGTAGTAATTGTAAGGGGGGGAAGGGGATTAGGAGGTTCTGAGGAATCAGGAGTTCCTCTGTCTGTTGGAATGGATTATAATATTAACCGATTATGTAAAATCTGCTGATGTATGTAAAGAACATTTAGACACTGAATTATATTGGGTTAAGAAGAGGGAGGCAGCAATGCCTGATGGTTAAAGAACCATCTGAAGTAGCCAACACTGCATTGACACTTAGCACAGAAAATAGAAACATGGAAACATAGAAAATAGGTGCAGGAGTAGGCCATTCGGCCCTTCAAGCCTGTACCACCATTCAATATGATCGTGGCTGATCATGCAACTTCAGTACCCCATTCCTGCTTTCTCTCCATACCCCTTGATCCCTTTAGCCGTAAGGGCCCCATCTAACTCCCTTTTGAATATATCTAATGAACTGGCCTCAACAACTTTCTGTGGTAGAGAATTCCACAGGTTCACAATTCTCTCAGTGAAGAAGTTTCTCCTCATCTTGGTCCTAAATGGCTTAGCCCTTATCCTTAGACTGTGACCCCTGGTTCTGGACTTCCCCAACATCGGGAACATTCTTCCTGCATCTAACCTGTCCAATCCCATCAGAATTTTATACGTTTCTGTGAGATCCCATCTCATTCTTCTAAATTCCAGTGAATATAAGCCTAGTTGATCCAATCTTTCTTCATATGTCAGTACTGCCATCCCAGGAATCAGTCTGGTGAACCTTCGCTGCATTCCCTCAACAGCAAGAATGTCCTTCCTCAGATTAGGAGACCAAAACTGTACACAATATTCAAGGTGTCTCCTCACCAAGGCCCTGTACAACTGCAGTAAGACCACCCTGCTCCTATACTCAAATCATCTTGCTATGAAGGCCAACATGCCATTTGCCTTCTTCACCGCCTGCTGTACCTGCATGCCAACTTTCAATGACTGATGTACCATGACACCCACGTCTCATTGCACCTCCCCTTTTCCGAATCTGTCACCATTCAGATAATATTCTGCCTTCCTGTTTTTGCCACCAAAGTGGATAACCTCACATTTATCTACATTATATTGCATCTGCCATGCATTTGTACACTCACCTAACCTGTCCAAGTCACCCTACAGCCTCTTAGCATCCTCCTCACAGCTCACACTGCCACCAGCTTAGTGGATTCTGCAAACTTGGAGATTCAATTCCTTCATCTAAATCATTAATGTATCTTGTAAATAGCTAGGGTCCCAGCACTGAACTTTGCAGTACCCCACAAGTCACTGCCTGCCATTCTGAAAAGTACCCATTTACTCCTACTCTTTGCTTCCTGTCTGCCAACCAGTTCTCTATCCACATCAATACATTACCCCCAATACCATGTGCTTTAAATTTGCACACTAATCTCTTGTGTGGGACCTTGTCAAAAGTCTTTTGAAAGTCCAAGTACACCATATCCATTGGTTCTCCCTTGAAGATAGTTAGAATAAATACGTGGCATGAGCAGTGGTGCAAGAGGGAGGGATTCAAATTCCTGGGATTTTGGAACCAGTTCTGGGGGAATTGGGACCTGTACAAAAGGGACGGTTTGTACTAGGGCAGGACTGAAACTGATGTCCTGGGGGTAACATTTGCTAATGCAGTTCGGCAGTGTTTAAACTAATATGACAGGGGGATGGGAACCTATGCAGTGAGACAAGGCAAAGTAATATGGAGTCAGAAACAGATGGTAGAAAGGTAAAAAGCAATAGTGGAAGGCTGAGTAAATAAAGGCAAGAAACAAAAAGGGCCACACTACATCATAATTCTAAAAGGACAAAGGGTGTTCAAAAAACAAGCCTGAAGGCTTTGTGTCTTAATGCAAGGAGTATCCGTAATAAGGTGGATGAATTAACTGTGCAAATAGATGTTAATAGATATGATGTGATTGGGAGTACAGAGACATGGCTCCAGGAGGATCAGGGCTGGGAACTCAACATCCAAGGGTATTCAACATTCAGGAAGGATAGAATAAAAGGAAAAGGAGGTGGGGTAGCATTGCAGGTTAAAGAAGAAATTAATGCAATAGTTAGGAAGGACATTAGCTTGGATGATGTGGAATCTATATGGGTAGAGTTGCAGAACACCAAAGGGCAAAAAGCATTAGTGCGAGTTGTGTACAGACCTCCAAACAGTTGCAGTGATGTTGGGGAGGGCATCAAACAGGAAATTAGGGGTGCATGCAATAAAGATGCAGCAGTTATCATGGGTGACTTTAATATGCATATAGATTGGGCTAACCAAACTGGAAACAATATGGTGGAGGAGGATTTCCTGGAGTGCATAAGGGATGGTTTTCTAGACCAATATGTCGAGGAACCAGCTAGGAGGGAGGCCATCTTAGACTGGGTGTTGTGTAATGAGAGAGGATTAATTAGCAATCTCGTTGTGCGAGACCACTTGGGGAAGAGTGACCATAATATGATGGAATTCTACATTAGGATGGAGAATGAAACAGTTAATTCAGAGACCATGGCCCAGAACTTAAAGAAGCGTAACTTTGAAGGTATGAGGCATGAATTGGCTAGGATAGATTGGCGAATGATACTTAAGGGGTTGACAGTGGATGGGCAATGGCAGACATTTAGAGACCACATGGATGAACTGCAACAATTGTACATCCCTGTCTGGTGTAAAAATAAAAAAGGGAAGGTGGCTCAACCACGGCTATCAAGGGAAATCAGGGATAGTATTAAAGCCAAGGAAGTGGCATACAAATTGGCCAGAAATCGCAGCGAACCCGGGGACTGGGAGAAATTTAGAACTCAGTTGAGGAGGACAAAGAGTTTGATTAGGGCAGGGAAAATAGAGTACGAGAGGAAGCTTGCAGGGAACATTAAGATGGACTGCAAAAGCTTCTATAGATATGTAAAGATAAAAAGGTTAGTGCAGTCAGAATCAGGGAAAGTCATAACGGGGAACAAAGAAATGGCAGACCAATTGAACAAGTACTTTGGTTTGGTATTCACTATGGAGGACACAAACAACCTTCTGGATACAAAAGGGGTCAGAGGGTCTAGTAAAAAGGAGGAACTGAGGGAAATCCTTATTAGTCGGGAAATTGTGTTGGGGAAATTGATGGGATTGAAGGCCGATAAATCACCAGGGCCTGATGGACTGCATCCCAGAGTACTTAAGGAGGTGGCCTTGGAAATAGCGGATGCATTGACAGTCATTTTCCAACAGTCCATTGACTCGGGATCAGTATCTAATGGAGTAGAGGGTAGCCAATGTAACCCCACTTTTTAAAAAAGGAGGGAGAGAGAAAACAGGGAATTATAGACCGTCAGCCTGACATCGGTAGTGGGTAAAATGATGGAATCAATTATTAAGGATGTCATAGCAGCGCATTTGGAAAGAGGTGACATGATAGGTCCAAGTCAGCATGGATTTGTGAAAGGGAAATCATGCTTGACAAAACTTCTGGAATTTCTTGAGGATGTTTCCAGTAGAGTGGACAAGGGAGAACCAGTTGATGTGGTGTATTTGGACTTTCAGAAGGCTTTCGACAAGGTCCCACACGAGATTAATGTGCAAAGCTAAAGCACATGGAATTGGGGGTAATGTGCTGACGTGGATTGAGAACTGGTTGGCAGACAGGAAGCAAAGAGTAGGAGTAAATAGGTACTTTTCAGAATGGCAGGCAGTGACTAGTGGCATACCGCAATGTTCTGTGCTGGGGCCCCAGCTGTTTACATTGTACATTAATGATTTAGACGAGGGGATTAAATGTAGTACCTCCAAATTTGCGGATGACACTAAGTTGAGTGGCAGTGTAAGCTGTGAGGAGGATGCTATGAGGCTGCAGAGTGACTTGGATAGGTTAGATGAGTGGGCAAATGCATGGCAGATGAAATATAATGTGGATAAATGTGAGGTTATCCACTTTGGTGGTAAAAACAGAGAGACAGACTATTATCTGAATGGTGACAGATTAGGAAAAGGGGAGGTGCAACGAGACCTGGGTGTCATGGTACATCAGTCATTGAAGATTGGCATGCAGGTACAGCAGGCGGTGAAGAAAGCAAATGGCATGTTGGCCTTCATAGCGAGGGGATTTGAGTACAGGGGCAGGGAGGTGTTGCTACAGTTGTGCAGGGCCTTGGTGAGGCCGCACCTGGAGTATTGTGTACAGTTTTGGTCTCCCAACTTGAGGAAGGACATTCTTGCTATTGAGGGAGTGCAGTGAAGGTTCACCAGACTGATTCCCGGGATGGTGGGACTGACATATCAAGAAAGATTGGATCAACTGGGCTTGTATTCACTGGAGTTCAGAAGAATGAGAGGGGATCTCATAGAGATGTTTAAAATTCTGAAGGCTTTAGAAAGGTTAGATGCAGCAAGAATATTCTCAATGTTGGGGAAGTCCAGAACCACAGGTCACAGTCTAAAAATAAGGGGTAAGCCATTTAGGACCGAGATGAGGAGAAACCTCTTTACCCAGAGAGTGGTGAACCTGTGGAATTCTCTACCATAGAAAGTTATTGAGGCCAATTCACTAAATATATTCAAAAGGGAGTTAGATGTAATCCTTACTACTAGGGGGATCAAGGGGTATGGCGAGAAAGCAGGAATGGGGTACTGAAGTTGCATGTTCAGCCATGAACTCATTGAATGGCGTTGCAGGCTCGAAGGTCCGCATGGCCTACTCCTGTACCAATTTCTATGTTTCTATGAAGATGAAAACATACACTCAGCACTGAAACACAAGGGCAGTGGAGAATCAACATCCTAGAAAGAAAATACCATAACCTGGGAAGCAAGGTCAATCAACATGTCATGAGAAACTGAGGCAAAGTTGAACACATTCCAGAAGGGTGACACCATGGGAGATGGATAGGTGGGGAGAACCACTCAGAGCCAGTCTGAGCAGTAGGCCAATCGATGGTTTTGTAGGAGGGTTGCACAAATCGAAAAATCGTATAACTGTGCTTGTCGAACTCTTGTACTTTGAAGTGTTCATCAGAACATTTCCTGAGCATGTTCGAATAATAATACTGGTGAAACAAAATGTTCGTTTGAATGAATCCGTGGTTGCTATACAGAGGACAGATGTCGATTCCTTATATCAGTGAGTCCACCTTTAAGGAGAGAAGTTTTCCTATTACCCCATCAATTGGCGCTGCGAGCAGGGTGCAGATCCTCCGACCTGGATGATGTGGCAGCTAGCAATGGCAGTGAGTATGTTTTTTGTACCACTTGCAGAGCTGTAGCATTGACAGGGAAAGAGGTAAATTGCATCAAGAACTAGAAGGGGGTAACCTGTAGAACAAAGTTATAGCGAACCACGGAAAGACAAAAACCAAGGTAAGGGATAGGTTTATTGCCTGAACAAGAAGGTATACAACCTAAAGCGGGGGTGGGGGGGCGGGGGAAGGACCCCAGGATGTTTCGGAAAAACCAAAAGTGTCCCGGGTATAAATGCTCGCAGGAAAGACAAAAGAAACGAAAACTAAACAGTTAAATTGCGGAGGAACCAGATTAAGGAGGCAAACGGTATTGTTAGTCCGGCCGGACGTTAGAGAGGTCCAAGGGCTTGGAAACAGTACACAGAATCTGGTAGAGGGGTAAACGTACCCAGATGAAAAATGGCATGCATTAAGTTGCTGAAAAAACATATGAAAGGCTATATTGAATGAAAATTTGGTGTGAATGTCTGTTTTTAAGTGACAGTGTTCGCGTGGAAGCTTTCTTGACTATTGAATAAGTTACTGGAAAAAAAATATTATAAGCTGTATTAAATTCACAAAGGACAGCTTATTTATCAAAAGATAAAGATACAAAAATGAATTGAACATCCTATTGGAAAAAAAAGTGTTTGCGATTGTCTTATGTAGTTTAAATTAACAAATTCACGGAGACACAAGCCCTCTGTGTAAAATGTTCATTGGATACAAAAACTAATTTGAAGAAAGGAGACTTAAATGAAAAAAGACATAACTTACTGGATACTTGTTGATATTGGCTGTGAAAAAGATATTGGTTTAACTGGAAGGTAATTAACCAATGAAAGCTGAACTTTCATAATGGCCACAGTGAAATTTTGGCTTTGTTTCAAAGTGTGAATATTGGAAAAGAGGTAAAAGACACACTATGTTGGTTATGATTTTAAATTACGAGAAAGTTTCAGTACAGTAAAGGAGATTTAAATTTCGGGTTTGAAAACCTTTTTAACATGGACGGAGCTTATTGAGGTAAAGTCACGAACAGACTAAACAAGCAGGAGAGGGTTTGGGAGATAACGAAGGGAAAAGAACTAGGCTATACGAATTCTGCAAAGGAAGGAAAAAAAACTGGGAATTAGAAAATATGTTGCTGAGAGGACAATTTTTTTTAAAAGGTGGAATTAGCACAGAAGTTTTAGCTTTTGTGTCGAGAGAAATAAAACGCAAGATTTGCTCAGTGAATGGGACCTTAAAAAAAGGAATTCTGGAATGTATTAGCTTGTGTGAAAATGTACAGAGCCAAGAAAAAATAAGCTCTGGCCTTGAAGTCACAGTTGCCAGTACTTTATTTTAAATTGGATTTCAGTAAACAAAATAGCTATTAAAAATGTGTGGCAGTATTTGAATTGGAAGTTTAAAAACTATTGGAGTTTAATCTAAAATGCTGTCTTTCCCAATGAGAATGTTTTATTTAAAGCTAATAATGTCAGCTTTACTAATGATTTCTGCTGTTTTAACGGATTCCTAATTCCTAAGCAAATTTTGAAGGCACAAAGACTTGGAAAAAAATTCTGATATCAGGAAAGATTTAAAAAAATTATGCAAAGTCACGTAATGACGTAAGGCCTTCTTACAAACCTGCAAAGGAATTAACCATTGACAGCTGATTTATACTGGACATTATTAATTTGGGTTTCTTAATAAAAGAAATTAAAAAGCAAGGATGGCAGCCCAAAGACTCACCTGACAGACAGAGGAAATGATGGGATAGTCAGAATAAGAATAAAACGGAGCAAGCCTAGATACTAATACTCGCTTGCTACAGAGGACAGATAAAAGAAATAAAAGACGGGACTGGACGGATAATGCAGTGCACAGCCAAAGCAAAAAGTGAAAAATAATTAAGGGATAGACAAGATAGAGGCGGAGAGGTTGTTTCCACTGGTCGGGGAGACTAGAACTAGGGGGCACAGCCTCAAAATATGGGGGAGCCAATTTAAAACCGAGTTGAGAAGGAATTTCTTCTCCCAGAGGGTTGTGAATCTGTGGAATTCTCTGCCCAAGGAAGCAGTTGAGACTAGCTCATTGAATGTATTCAAGTCACAGATAGATAGATTTTTAACCAATAAGGGAATTAAGGGTTACGGGGAGCGGGCGGGTAAGTGGAGCTGAGTCCACGGCCAGATCAGCCATGATCTTATTGAATGGCGGAGCAGGCTCGAGGGGTAGATGGCCTACTCCTGTTCCTAATTCTTATGTTCTTATGTTCTTATGTTCTTATGTTCTTATGTTCTTATGTTCTTATGTTCTTATGTTCTTATGTTCTTATGTTCTTATGTTCTTATGTTCTTATGTTCTTATGTTCTTATGTTCTTATGTTCTTATGTTCTTATGTTCTTATGTAAGTTAGGATTTAAGGTAGGAGAAGACATACTGCCTAGTTATAATACCCCGATGGGGAATGGCACTACAGCTGGACTCAGATCAAGGTACACACTTCATAGGGAAGATAATGAAATAGGCCTGCACTTTACTAGGGATCAGGCAAAAATATCCCATATCATCCGGAATCTTCCGGATTGGGGGAACGAATGAATAGGACCTTAAAAGCGGCCCTAGCCGAGGCAATCAAAGAGACTGGAAAGGGATGGGTAGACAGGTTACCCCAAGTACTGATGAAGCTCAGGGCAACCCTTAGTCGGACGACAGGACTGACACCCTTTGAACTAATGAGACTGCCAGAAGACTTGGTTACAGGAAGCAAGGACGAACGACCTTATAAAGACAGGATATGAAGGTTTGTGACGGAACTCTAAGAAGTTACATGACTTAAAAGCACAGGTTAGAGATCAACAAGTAATCAAGGACTTTGAGAATGACACTAAGGAACAGAAGATCCAAATACCCCAAAGGGACCAATCAGGTGATGGTGAGGATGCTAAGGGACATGTGTGCCTGTGTAGTTATAAGGGGTATCGGCAAGTGGAAACACTGGACCCAGTTAAAAAAGCATGGTCACTAACTAACCGGTGACGACCGGGAAATATTGTTTTTTTGGAGGACTCTAGTGCTCGTGGGAACAACGTAGGGTAATGCAGCCTCATATCAAGGACAACAGGCTGAGGGACGGCAAGGCCTGTATTACAGGGACTCGGGCGACATTAGTTGTGATAAAGAATCAAAAAAACTGATGGTGATGGACGGAGCAACAGTGGACTTAAATAATGGGCATAAAACAACGTAACAAGGAAACGAAACAACATTGGGGATGGACCAGTAATATGGATCAATAAATAGTGGGAATAAGACCACGGTGTGTTTTATAATCAGGAGGGACAAAGATGGTGGTGGAGGCTTATCTCCTGAGATAGACCCACCAACACGGCCCTGACCACTACTTTATCAACAGTGAGCACTACCAGGGCCCCGACCATCACACCACCAGCATCACAAACGTGTCCAACTATGAACGCTGGGGCAAAAGGGGGATTGATAAGGCAGACCAAGCAGAAGATACACTTCAGCGAATAATTACTGTATTACTAAATAACCATCCCCAACTTCTGCAGGTCAAAAACTATAAGCCTGTATAAAAACTTGACCCTGCGGGCACTTGAAGACCCTAAATCAAAAACCATGAGGATAGATTAATGTGGAAAGAGGGTCAGGTAAAAAGTGGGACTGGGCACAAAGAGGGCTACTAGAAATGGTAGGCGCGGGATACGCATCGGAACATGTGACGGTAAACACTATAGATGATCGAGTTGACGCCCTAACACGAACCTTACAGGGATTGTTGGAGAGAAATGTAGGAGAAACTCACGTGTGGTACCATGACCATTCAGAAATGTAACTGAAGAGAACAACAGTACTAAGAGCTTCAGCATAGATGATTGTTATAAAAATAACCAAATTGTTTTATGTCTAGATCCACTACGAATGATCAAAGATGACTGTGGATATGACCCAGTGGACGGTTGCACCTTGAGTATCACCCCACTAACAATGGACTACGAAATTATCGCTGTTCCACGAGGAAATGAAGATTGATGTGTGAGCACCATGGCAACTGAAATGAAGAAAGGAACACCTCATGTACCATTGTGGATACTGACTTCTGCTTTACTCCGCTTGACGAGACAGATATAAATGGGTTTAATTTAACCCCTGAACTAAAAGGAGGAAACCATCGATGGGACAATGAAAGACATTACTTGAGCAGGTTATGCGAAGGCCATCGGGCCGCAAGGAAAACTGATACTCGAACTGAATGAGGAACAAACTCGACTGAATTGGACACAATGAAAGAGAATTCGACAACACAGAGAAGACCCCAGGTGGAGGAAAGATAGAATAAACAGAGGATACCCCAGGCGGGGCAGAATTCGATTACCGAGAAAATGTTGGCGAGAAAGGACTTATACACGAACTATGCTGGATTCAATGTACTGTTATAGTGCAAGGGAACTTATCTTGCTAGTGTTATCCTGTAAAAAGATGTAACCGACATTAAGAGGCAGGCTGTAGCGCGAACTACAGTCAAAACATTGAATAAACATAGAAACATAGAAAATAGGTGCAGGAGTAGGCCATTCGGCCCTTCGAGCCTGCACCGCCATTCAATGAGTTCATGGCTGAACATGCAACTTCAGTACCCCATTCCTGCTTTCTCGCCATACCCCTTGATCCCCCTAGTAGTAAGGACTACATCTAACTCCTTTTTGAATATATTTAGTGAATTGGCCTCAACAACTTCCTGTGGTAGAGAATTCCACAGGTTCACCACTCTCTGGGTGAAGAAGTTTCTCCTCATCTCGGTCCTAAATGGCTTACCCCTTATCCTTAGACTGTGACCCCTGGTTCTGGACTTCCCCAACATTGGGAACATTCTTCCTGCATCTAACCTGTCTAAACCCATCAGAATTTTAAACGTTTCTATGAGATCCACTCTCATTCTTCTGAACTCCAGTGAATACAAGCCCAGTTGATCCAGTCTTTCTTGATATGTCAGTCCCGCCATCCCAGGAATCAGTCTGGTGAACCTTCACTGCACTCCCTCAATAGCAAGAATGTCCTTCCTCAAGTTAGGAGACCAAAACTGTACACAATACTCCAGGTGTGGCCTCACCAAGGCCCTGTACAACTGTAGCAACACCTCCCTGCCCTTGTACTCAAATCCCCTCGCTATGAAGGCCAACATGCCATTTGTTTTCTTAACCGCCTGCTGTACCTGCATGCCAACCTTCAATGACTGATGTACCATGACACCCAGGTCTTGTTGCACCTCCCCTTTTCCTAATCTGTCACCATTCAGATAATAGTCTGTCTCTCTGTTTTTACCACCAAAGTGGATAACCTCACATTTATCCACATTATATTTCATCTGGCATGCATTTGCCCACTCACATAACCTATCCAACTCACTCTGCAGCCTCATAGCATCCTCCTCGCAACTCACACTGCCACCCAACTTAGTGTCATTCGCAAATTTGGAGATACTACATTTAATCCCCTCGTCTAAATCATTAATGTATAATGTAAACAGCTGGGGCCCCAGCACAGAACCTTGCGGTACCCCACTAGTCACTGCCTGCCATTCTGAAAAGTACCCATTTACTCCTACTCTTTGCTTCCTGTCTGCCAACCAGTTCTCAATCCACGTCAGCACACTACCCCCAATTCCATGTGCTTTAACTAAAGGGAATATAGACAATCTGGCAGAAAGGTCTTATTTAGTATAACCTTGATGGGAAAGCCAACAGGTAGGTTGTGCAGCTCGGGAAGAAGCACTATCCAGGTGAAAGGACAACTCTGGTTACAGGGGTTTTAGACAAGATAGAGAGGGGGTAAAAAGGGAGGTAGGGTCACGGTATTGATTAAAGAAACTATTACAGCGGTGAGTGAGGGATGATATGTTAGAGGGACCATCAAATGAGACCATATGGGTTGAATTAAAAAATAAAAAAAAGGTGCGATCACACTGTTGGACATATATTATAGAGCTCCAGGCAGTGGGAGGGAGATAGAGGAGCAAAGATCTAGACATATTGCTGTGAAGTCCAAAAACCATAGGGAAGTAATAGTATGGGATTTTAACTATCATAGAAACATAGAAACATAGAAAATAGGTGCAGGAGTAAGCCATTCGGCCCTTCGCGCCTGCACCACCATTCAAAATATTCATGGCTGATCATGCATTTCAGTACCCATTCCTGCTTTCTCTCCATACCCCTTGATCCCTTTCGCCATGAGGGCCACATCTAACTCCCTTTTGAATATATCTAACGAACTGGCCCCAACAACTTTCTGTGGTAGAGAATTCCACATGCCCACAAATCTCTGAGTGAAGAAGTTTCTCCTCATCTCGGTCCTAAATGGCTTACCCTTTATCCTTAGACTGTGACCCCTGGTTCTGGACTTCCCCAACATCGGGAACATTCTTCCTGCATCTAACCTGTCCAATCCCGTCAGAATTTTATATGTTTCTATGAGATCCCCTCTCATTCTTCCAAATTCCATTGAATATAAGCCGAGTTGATCCAGTCTTTCTTCTTATGTCAGTCCTGCCATCCCGAGAATCAGTCTGGTGAACCTTCGCTACACTCCCTCAATAGCAAGAATGTCCTTCCTCAGCTTAGGAGACCAAAACTGTACACAATATTCAAGGTGTGGCCATACCAAGGTCCTGTACAACTGTAGTAAGACCTCCCTGCTCCTATACTCGAATCCTCTCGCTATGAAGGCCAACGTGCCATTTGCTTTCTTCACCGCCTGCTGTACCTGCATGCCAACCTTCAATGACTGATGTTCCATGACACCCAGGTCTCGTTGCACCTCCCCCTTTACCAATCTGTTACCATTCAGATAATAATCAGCCCTCCTGTTTTTACCACGAAAGTGGATAACCCTCACATTTATCCACATTATACCGCATCTGCCATGTATTTGCCCACTCACCTAACCTGTCCAAGTCATCCTGCAGCCTCTTAGCGTCCTCCTCACAGCTCACACCGCCACCCAGTTTAGTGTCATCTGCAAACTTGGAGATATTACATTCAATTCCTTTGTCTAAATCATTAATGTATATTGTAAATAGCTGGGGTCCCAGCACTGAACCTTGCGGTACCCCACTAGTCACTGCCTGCCATTCTGAAAAGGACCCGTTTATTCCTACTCACTGCTTCCTGTCTGCCAACCAGTTCTCTATCCACATCAGTACATTACCCCCAATACCATGTGCTTTAATTTTGCACACCAATCTCTTGTGTGGGACCTTGTCAAAAGCCTTTTGAAAGTCTAAATACACCACATCCACTGGCACCCCCTTGTCCACTCTACTAGTTACATCCTCAAAAAATTCTAGAAGATTTGTCAAGCATGATTTCCCTTTGATAAATCAATGTTGACTTGGACCGATCCTGTCACTGCTTTCCAAATGCGCTGCTATTACATCTTTAAAAACTGATTCCAACATTTTCCCCACCACCGATGTCAGGCTGACCGGCCTATAATTCCCTGTTTTCGCTCTCCTTTTTTTAAAAAGTGGGGGTACATTAGCTACCCTCCACTCCATAGGAACTGATCCAGAGTCTTATAGAATGTTGGAAAATGACCATGTATCCAAAATTGATTGGGACAAATATAGTGTGAAGGGTATAGAGGATGTGGCATTCTTAAAATTTATTCATGTGAACTTTATTTGTCAGTATGTAGCAAGCCCAACACGAGAGGGGGCGGTTTTGGATTTAATTTTGGGGAATGAAGCTGGGCAGGTGGAAGGGGTAACAGTGGGAGAGCACTTGGGTGCCAGTAACCATAATTCAGTCAGATACAAGTTAATTATGGATAAGGACAAGGATAGACCAGGAATAAAAGTCCCAAATTGGGGAAAAGTTAGCTTTGCTAAGTTGAGGAGTGATTTGGCCACAGGGGACTTGAAGATAAATCAGTGTCGGAACAGTGGGAGGCATTCAAGAAGGAGATCAGGAAGGTTCATGCCAAACATATGCCTTTAAAAAAAATGGTTGGGAATAACAATTCCAGAGCCCCCTGGATGTCTAGGGTCTTGCAGGGGAGGATAAAGAAAAAAGGCAAGCTTATATCATATACCGATGGCTAAATACTGTAGAATCTTTGGAGGAATATAGAAAATTAATAGGTAAAATTAAAAAAGAATATTAGAAATGCTAAGAGAGAGCATTAAAAAATATTGGCTAGTAAAATTAAGGAAAACCCAAAGATGTTCTATAAATATATTAAGAGCAAGAGGATAACTAAAGAAAGGGGAGGGCCTATTAAAGACCATGAGGGTAATCTTTGTGTGGAGGCGGAAGACGTGGGTATGGATACCTTGAATACCTTGCATCTGTTTTCACAAAGGAAAGGGGCAATGCCGATACTGCTATCGAGAGGATAAAATAAATATAGTGAGAGAGGAGGTATTAAGGGATTTAGCAGCTTTGAAAGTAGATGTCTCCAGGCCCAGATGAAATGCATCCCAGGCTGTTGAGTGAAGTAAAAGAGGAAATAGCAGAGGCCTTCATTTTCCAGGACTCTTTGGATTTGGGCAAGGTCCCAGAGGATTGGAGGACTGCTAATGTAGTACCTTTGTTTAAGAAGGGTGAAAGGGATAGTGTCATGTATCCAGACATGTTAACTGCTTGTACTATTACATATGATGTGTCACCAGAGGGCACTACTATGGGAAACTTGGACACCAGCTGTATGGTCACTAAGGTGTGCCACCAGAGGGCACTGCAGTGGGAGACTTGTATGTTACCTGTAAAGGTGTGCTAGGCCTAGTATAAAAGGCAGGCCACCATGTGTGATCCTCACTCTGGAGTTATATTAAATGGACTAAGGTCACGACATTTCAAGTGCAGTACATTGTCTCGTGGAGTCATTATCAGAGCATCCAAAGACATAACAATTGGCGACGAGATTGCGGACTTTCATGCGAAAATGGCTACCCTTGGTACGTTGCAGCAGTTCACCAATGGTGATGATTGGGATGCCTTTGCGGAGAGGCTCGACCATTTATTCACAGCAAACAACCTGGCAGGCGATAATCCGGTCACATTGGCTGATAAGTGCAGAGCTATCCTGCCAACCAATTATGGGCCCACCGTCTATGGCCTCGTCAGGGACTTGCTGACAGCAGCAAAGACAACGACCAAGACGTACGAGGAGCTTGTAATGCTGATCCAAGAACAACTCAAGCCCAAAGAGAGCATCCGCACGACCAGACACCGGTTTTATACCCATCGACGGCCTGAAGGCCTGGAAATCGCGAAATATGCTGCAGACCTCAAGAGGCCGGCGAACACCTCACCGAACATCTTCGTGGTCGATTCCGATGACAAAGGCCTTCTCTCACAGGCTGCTCTCAGCGGATACCACAGTCACACTGCAGAAGGCCATCACCATGAGCCAGGCATTCATGACCTCGACCTGCGGCTCTAGGCGGATGATTCATCCTCAGGACTCAAACCCGGCAAGTTCTGTACACAGACTGGCGCCTTTTAGAGGCTGGACTGTAGAACGTGAATCTCCTCAGGGGAGAGAGAACAGGCCCCTGAATCCCTTAACTCAGAGACCGCTGAGGTGGGCTAATCGAGTAGCACCAAGCTGGCGTTGCGGAAGGAATCAGGGCTCATCAGTGACGTTTCAAGGACTATGTATGTAAAGGCTGCAGCACAAAGGGCCACCTCCAGTGAATGTGTAAAAGAAATATGACTCACTGTGTTGACGAAGAGTCTGCAGATGGCCATGAATCCAGTGCGGATTATGAAGCGATAGTCAGTGAAGCGGCTCAGCCCCACGATGAGGTGTATCGTATGTTTACCTGCACCACAGAATGTTCCCCATTGAGGATGGAAGTCGAGATAAACGGCATTCCAGTCTTCATGGAAATGGACATGGGGGTGAGCCAGTCAGTAATGAATCAAGAAGCCTTTGAGAGGCTATGGGACAATCAAGCTGAACGACCCAAGTTGGTCCCGGTTCAGACAAAGCTGCGCACCTACACCAATGAACTTATCCCAGTCGTCGGTAGTGCGGGTGTACAGGTACTCCATGATGGCGCAGTGCACAAGTTACCACTGTGCATTGTTGCAGGTGATGGACCAACGCTACTCGGAAGAAGATGGATGGAGAAGATCCATTGGAGCTGGGAAAATTTCATCTCCCCAGCGATTGACGTCCCCCGTGCTCAGAGGGAAAGCAAACCCACACCTGAGGTTGGATCCGGCACCAGAGAGCAGACCAGCACAGCACCTGAGGCACAGACCACCCAGCACGACTACATGGAGATGATCCAGCTGGGACGACCCGAACGCACCTTCCAGGCTCTAGTGGCAGGACTCCGGAGGAAGAACATCGGATCCAAAGGCAACTTCCCAACCTCGGTGGCAGAACATGGGGAGAAGAGGATCACAGCAGTCGACATCGTGGATGGAAGAAAGATGGCGCCCAAACCACAAGGTGAAGCGCTGAAGAAAAAGATGGCGGTGGCCAGGCCACGATTCGGAAAGATAGACAAGAAGGGAAAGGAGGTGGGGTTGCTCTGTTAATAAAGGATGATATCAGGGCAGTTGTGAGAGACGATATTGGTTCTATTGAACAAAATGTTGAATCATTGTGGGTGGAGATTAGAGATAGTAAGGGGAAAAAGTCACTGGTGGGCGTAGTTTATAGGCCCCCAAATAATAACTTCACGGAGGGGCGGACAATAATCAAGGGAATAATGGAGGCATGTGAAAAAGGAACGGCAGTAGTCATGGGGGATTTTAACCTGCATATCGATTGGTCAACTCAAATTGCACGGGGTAGCCTGGTGGAGGAATTCATAGAATGCATACGGGATTGTTTCTTAGAACAGTATGTAACAGAACCTACAAGGGAGCAAGCTATCTTAGATCTGGTCCTGTGTAATGAGACAGGAAAAATAAACGATCTCCTAGTAAAAGATCCTCTCGAAATAAGTGATCACAGGATGGTTGAATTTGTAATACAGATTGAGGGTGAGGAAGTTGTGTCAGAAACGAGCATACTATGCTTAAACAATGGGGACTACAGTGGGATGAGGGCAGAGTTAGCTAAAGTAGACTGGAAACACAGACTAAACGGTGGCACAATTGAGGAACAGTGGAGGACTTTTAAGGAGCTCTTTCATAGTGCGCAACAAAAATATATTCCAGTGAAAAAGAAGGGCGGTAAGAGAAGGGATAACCAGCCATGGATAACCAAGGAAATAAAGGAGAGTATCAAATCAAAGACCAATGCATATAAGGTGGCCAAGGTTAGTGGGAAGCTAGAGGATTGGGAAAATTTTAAACAACTGCAAAGAATGACTAAAAAAGCAATAAAGAAAGGAAAGATAGATTTCGAAGGTAAACTTGCGCAAAACATAAAAACAGATAGTAAAAGCTTTTACAGATATATAAAACGGAAAAGTGTGACTAAAGTAAATGTTGGTCCCTTAGAAGATGAGAAGGGGGATTTAATAATGGGAAATGTGGAAATGGCTGAGACCTTAAACAATTATTTTGCTTCGGTCTTCACAGTGGAAGACATAAAAACCATGCCAAAAATTGCTGGTCATGGGAATGTGGGAATGGAGGACCTTGAGACAATCACTATCACTAGGGGGGTAGTGCTGGACAGGCTAATGGGACTCAAGGTAGACAAGTCCCCTGGTCCTGATGAAATGCATCCCAGGGTATTAAAAGAGATGGCAGAAGTTATAGCAGATGCATTCGTTATAATCTACCAAAATTCTCTGGACTCTGGGGAGGTACCAGCGGATTGGAAAGCAGCTAATATAACGCCTCTGTTTAAAAAAGGGGGCCGACAAAAGGCAGGTAACTATAGGCCGGTTAGTTTAACATCTGTAGTGGGGAAAATGCTTGAAACTATCATTAAGGAAGAAATAGCGGGACATCTAGATAGGAATAGTGCAATCAGGCAGACGCAGCATGGATTCATGAAGGGGAAATCATGTTTAACTAATTTACTAGAATTCTTTGAGGATATAACGAGCATGGTGGATAGAGGTGTACCGATGGAAGTGGTGTATTCAGATTTCCAAAAGGCATTCGATAAGGTGCCACACAAAAGGTTACTGCAGAAGATAGAGGTACGTGGAGTCAGAGGAAATGTATTAGCATGGATAGAGAATTGGCTGGCGAACAGAAAGCAGAGAGTCGAGATAAATGGGTCCTTTTCAGGTTGGAAATCGGTGGTTAGTGGTATGCCACAGGGATCGGTGCTGGGACCACAACTGTTTACAATACACATAGATGATTTGGAAGAGGGGACCGAGTGTAGTGTAACAAAATTTGCAGATGACACTAAGATTAGTGGGAAAGCGGGTTGTGTAGAGGACACAGAGAGGCTGCAAAGAGATTTGGATAGGTTAAGCGAATGGAATACAATGTCGAAAAGTGTGAGGTTATCCACCTTGGGGAAAAAAAAACAGTAAAAGGGAATATTATTTGAATGGGGAGAAATTACAACATGCTGAGGTGCAGAGGGACCTGGGGGTCCTTGTGAATGAATCCCAAAAAGTTAGTTTGCAGGTGCAGCAGGTAATCAGGAAGGCGAATGGAATGTTGGCCTTCATTGCGAGAGGGATGGAGTACAAAAGCAGGGAGGTCCTGCTGCAACTATACAGGGTATTGGTGAGGCCGCACCAGGAGTACTGCGTGCAGTTTTGGTCACCTTACTTACTTGGTCACCTTAAGGAAGGATATACTGGCTTTGGAGGGGGTACAGAGACAATTCACTAGGCTGATTCTGGTGATGAGGGGGTTATCTTATGATGATAGATTGAGTAGACTGGGTCTTTACTCGTTGGAGTTCAGAAGGATGAGGGGTGATCTTATAGAAACATTTAAAATAATGAAAGGGATAGACAAGATAGAGGCAGAGAGGTTGTTTCCACTGGTAGGGGAGACTAGAACTAGGGGACACAGCCTCAAAATACGCGGGAGCCAATTTAAAACTGAGTTGAGAAGGAATTTCTTCTCCCAGAGGGTTGTGAATCTGTGGAATTCTCTGCCCCAGGAAGCAGTTGAGGCTAGCTCATTGAATGTATTCAAGTCACAGATAGATAGATTTTTAACGAATAAGGGAGTTAAGGGTTACGGGGAGAGGGCGGGTAAGTGGAGCCGATTCCACGGCCAGATCAGCCATGATCTTATTGAATGGCGGAGCAGGCTCGAGGGGCTTGATGGCCTACTCCTGTTCCTAATTCTTATGTTCTTATATGCAGCGATGATGGAGCAACACGTGGCACCAAGCGAAGAAAAAGATTGGGGTAAAGATAGCAAGGCTCTCTTAAAGGAGGCCAGCAACCCAGCACACTTAAAGGGACAGGTCCACATTCTCAATCAATGCAATAGCAACTGTGAGTTAAATGTAAAGCTTGTAATTGATGATTAGTGATTTATACATGTAATAAGCAAAGAAAAGTCATGCGATTGCGATCGGAGCTACAGTTTATCTACAATGAATAATGAAATGTTGTGCGATGTAGGATTTCAACTGCATTTAGTTAATGTAGCAGGCAAACATCCAGCGGGAGCACATAGGTCCAATGAGCTACCCAATGCTGTAGCCCACATCCCTGGGACCAGAGTGATGCACCATGGAGTGTGACCACAAGCAGCTAATATAGACAAGCTGCAGAGCAAGCGATCTCAGGAGGGCAACGGCACCGATATCGATACCCTGCCCCTGATTGGCTTCAGCTCTCAGGCATCCGATGGCACCAACTGCCAAGAGCCTGAAAGAGCAAACCGCACCAAGGCGCAGCCCTCAGACCCTATCGCCACTAAGGCTACACCAAGGAACGAAGGGATGTCATGTATGTAACCTTTATGTAACAACACTGCAATACTGTATATACATAAGAAATTCACACCTTGACCACAGGGGGTGAACTTGTGGGAGACACTCCTCACCTGGTTACCCAGGTAAATAAAGGGAGGTCCCACGCAGGGTCATCACTTCTTGGTCCTGTGAATAAAGGTTCAGGTCATGGAGTGACCTTGTCCATAGAATGTGCCTCGTGTGGATTTGTGGTATTGTGTAAGGACTTTACATTGGCAACGAGAAATGGGAATCAACGACCCACGAGAATGGCCACCGGCAGCACAGATGAACGGTACTTTGTTGGTGAGGACTGGGACGATTTCATTGAGAGGCCCCAGCAGAGTTTTGTCACGAAGGACTGGCTGGGAGATGCAGCGATCGACAAGCGAAGGGCTCATCTGCTGATCAGCTGTGGACCTAAGACTTACGCGCTCATGAAAGGGGTGAGAGGGGAGCGACCTGTCAAAAGCCCAGCGGGAGATCGAGAGCCAGCGGCAGTTGGTGAGAGGGGAGCGACCTGTCAAAAGCCCAGCGGGAGATCGAGAGCCAGCGGCAGTTGGTGAGAGGGGAGCGACCTGTCAAAAGCCCAGCGGGAGATCGAGAGCCAGCGGCAGTTGGTGAGAGGGGAGCGACCTGTCAAAAGCCCAGCGGGAGATCGAGAGCCAGCGGCAGTTGGTGAGAGGGGAGCGACCTGTCAAAAGCCCAGCGGGAGATCGAGAGCCAGCGGCAGTTGGTGAGAGGGGAGCGACCTATCAAAAGCCCAGCGGGAGATCGAGAGCCAGCGGCAGTTGGTGAGAGGGGAGCGACCTATCAAAAGCATACTGGTGCAGCTACAGCGGGAGAGAAAGCAAAATAGAAGTAGAAAGTAATCAAAAAGTGACGTCACAGCCAATGGGGTAAGTGATTGGCTGGTGATTGGTGAGTAGCTTTTCTTTTATTTTTTATATCAGTAAGTGAACTATAACATTGTTATTACCAATTTAAGGGTATCTAAGGTTAAGACATGGCAGGAGAGCTCGGTCATGTGATATGCTCCTCCTGTACCATGTGGGAACTCGGGGACACTTCCGGTGTCCCTGACGACTACGTGTGTGGGAAGTGTATCCGCCTCGAGCTCTTGACGGTCCGCGTTGCGGAATTGGAGCTGAAGGTGGATTCACTCTGGAGCATCCACGATGCTGAGAATGACGTGAGTATCACGTGTAGTGAGTTGGTCTTACCGCAGGAGAAGGGTCCACAGCCAGATAGGGAATGGAAGACCAACAGGAAGAGCAGTGCAAGAAAGATAGTGCAGGAGTCCCCTGTGGTCATCCCCCTGCAAAACAGATACACTGCTTTGAGTACTGTTGGGGAGGATGACTCATCAGGGGAGGGCAGCAGCAGCCAAGTTCATGGCACCGTAGGTGGCTCTGCTGCAAAGGAGGGCAGGAAAAAGAGTGGGAGCGCGATAGTGATAGGGGATTCGATGGTGAGGGGAATAGATAGGCGTTTCTGCGGACGCAACCGAGACTCCAGGATGGTATGTTGCCTCCCTGGTGCAAGGGTCAAGGATGTCTCGGAGCGGGTGCAGGACATTCTGAAATGGGAGGGAGAACAGCCAGTTGTCGTGGTGCACATTGGTACCAACGACATAGGTAAAAAAAGGAATGAGGTCCTACGAAAAGAATTTAAGGAGCTAGGAGCTAAATTAAAAAGTAGGACCTCAAAAATAGTAATCTCGGGATTGCTACCAGTGCCACGTGCTAGTCAGAGTAGGAATCGCAGGATAGCGCAGATGAATACATGGCTTGAGCAGTGGTGCAGCAGGGAGGGATTCAAATTCTTGGGGCATTGGAACCGGTTCTGGGGGAGGTGGGACCAGTACAAACCGGACGGTCTGCACCTGGGCAGGTCCGGAACCAATGTCCTAAGGGGAGTGTTTGCTAGTGCTGTTGGGGAGGAGTTAAACTAATATTGCAGGGGGATGGGAACCTATACAGGGAGACAGAGGGAGACAAAAAGGAGGCAAAAGCAAAAGACAGAAAGGAGATGAGGAAAAGTGGAGGGCAGAGAAAACCAAGGCAAAGAACAAAAAGGGCCACTGTACAGCAAAATTCTAAAAGGACAAAGGGTGTTAAAAAAACAAGCCTGAAGGCTTTGTGTCTTAATGCAAGGAGTATCCGCAATAAGGTGGATGAATTAATTGTGCAAATAGATGTTAACAAATATGATGTGATTGGGATTACGGAGACGTGGCTCCAGGATGATCAGGGCTGGGAACTCAACATCCAGGGGTATTCAACATTCAGGAAGGATAGAATAAAAGGAAAAGGAGGTGGGGTAGCATTGCTGGTTAAAGAGGAGATTAATGCAATAGTTAGGAAAGACATTAGCTTGGATGATGTGGAATCTATATGGGTAGAGCTGAAGAACACTAAAGGGCAAAAATCGTTAGTGGGAGTTGTGTACAGACCTCCAAACAGTAGTAGTGATGTTGGGGAGGGCATCAAACAGGAAATTAGGAGTGCATGCAATAAAGGTGCAGCAGTTATAATGGGTGACTTTAATATGCACATAGATTGGGCTAGCCAAACTGGAAGCAATACGGTGGAGGAGGATTTCCTGGAATGCATAAGGGATGGTTTTCTAGACCAATATGTCGAGGAACCAACTAGGGGGGAGGCCATCTTAGACTGGGTGTTGTGTAATGAGAGAGGATTAATTAGCAATCTCATTGTGCGAGGCCCCTTGGGGAAGAGTGACCATAATATGGTGGAATTCTGCATTAGGATGGAGAATGAAACAGTTAATTCAGAGACCATGGTCCAGAACTTAAAGAAGGGTAACTTTGAAGGTATGAGGCATGAATTGGCTAAGATAGATTGGCTAATGATACTTAAGGGGTTGACTGTGGATGGGCAATGGCAGACATTTAGAGAACGCATGGATGAATTACAACAATTGTACATTCCTGTCTGGCGTAAAAATAAAAAAGGGAAGGTGGCTCAACCGTGGCTATCTAGGGAAATCAGGGATAGTATTAAAGCCAAGGAAGTGGCATACAAATTGGCCAGAAATAGCAGCGAACCTGGGGACTGGGAGAAATTTAGAACTCAGCAGAGGAGGACAAAGGGTTTGATTAGGGTAGGGAAAATGGAGTACGAGAAGAAGCTTGCAGGGAACATTAAGGCGGATTGCAAAAGTTTCTATAGGTATGTAAAGAGAAAGAGGTTAGTAAAGACAAACGTAGGTCCCCTGCAGTCAGAATCAGGGGAAGTCATAACGGGGAACAAAGAAATGGCAGACCAATTGAACAAGTACTTTGGTTCAGTATTCACTAAGGAGGACACAAACAACCTTCCGGATATAAAAGTGGTCAGAGGGTCTATTAAGGAGGAGGAACTGAGGGAAATCTTTATTAGTCGGGAAATTGTGTTGGGGAAATTGATGGGATTGAAGGCCGATAAATCCCCAGGGCCTGATGGACTGCATCCCAGAGTACTTAAGGAGGTGGCCTTGGAAATAGCGGATGCATTGACAGTCATTTTCCAACATTCCATTGACTCTGGATCAGTTCCTATCGAGTGGAGGGTAGCCAATGTAACCCCACTTTTTAAAAAAGGAGGGAGAGAGAAAGCAGGGAATTATAGACCGGTCAGCCTGACCTCAGTAGTGGGTAAAATGATGGAATCAATTATTAAGGATGTCATAGCAGCGCATTTGGAAAATGGTGACATGATAGGTCCAAGTCAGCATGGATTTGTAAAAGGGAGATCATGCTTGACAAATCTTCTGGAATTTTTTGAGGATGTTTCCAATAAAGTGGACAAAGGAGTACCAGTTGATGTGGTATATTTGGACTTTCAGAAGGCTTTCGACAAGGTCCCACACAGGAGATTAATGTGCAAAGTTAAAGCACATGGGATTGGGGGTAGTGTGCTGACGTGGATTGAGAACTGGTTGTCAGACAGGAAGCAAAGAGTAGGAGTAAATGGGTACTTTTCGGAATGGCAGGCAGTGACTAGTGGGGTACCGCAGGGTTCTGTGCTGGGGCCCCAGCTGTTTACATTATACATTAATGATTTAGACGAAGGGATTAAATGTAGTATCTCCAAATTTGCGGATGACACTAAGTTGGGTGGCAGTGTGAGCTGCGAGGAGGATGCTATGAGGCTACAGAGTGACTTGGATAGGTTAGGTGAGTGGGCAAATGCGTGGCAGATGAAGTATAATGTGGATAAATGTGAGGTTATCCACTTTGGTGGTAAAAACAGAGAGACAGACTATTATCTGAATGGTGACAGATTAGGAAAAGGGAAGGTGCAACGAGACCTGGGTGTCATGGTACATCAGTCATTGAAGGTTGGCATGCAGGTACAGCAGGCGGTTAAGAAAGCAAATGGCATGTTGGCCTTCATAGCGAGGGGATTTGAATACAGGGGCAGGGAGGTGTTGCTACAGTTGTACAGGGCCTTGGTGAGGCCACACCTGGAGTATTGTGTACAGTTTTGGTCTCCTAACTTGAGGAAGGACATACTTGCTGTTGAGGGAGTGCAGCGAAGATTCACCAGACTGATTCCCGGGATGGTGGGACTGACCTATCAAGAAAGACTGAATCAACTGGGCTTGTATTCACTGGAGTTCAGAAGAGTGAGAGGGGACCTCATAGAAACGTTTAAAATTCTGACGGGTTTGGACAGGTTGGATGCAGGAAGAATGTTCCCAATGTTGGGGAAGTCCAGAACCAGGGGTCACAGTCTAAGGATAAGGGGTAAGCCATTTAGGACCGAGATAAGGAGAAACTTCTTCACCCAGAGAGTGGTGAACCTGTGGAATTCTCTACCACGGGAAGTAGTTGAGGCCAATTCACTAAATATATTCAAAAGGGAGTTAGATGAAGTCCTTACTACTCGGGGGATCAAGGGGTATGGCGTGAAAGCAGGAAGTGGGTACTGAAGTTGCATGTTCAGCCATGAACTCGTTGAATGGCGGTGCAGGCTAGAAGGGCTGAATGGCCTGCTCCTGCACCTATTTTCTATGTTTCTATGTTTCTATGAAAGACCTGCTAGCACCTGAGAAGCCGGCGGACAAAACCTTCGAAGAGCTCAGCAAACTAATCGGTGAGCATCTCAAACCAGCGAGCAGCATACACATGGCCCGACACAGCTTCTATTCACACCGACGTCGGGAAGGACAGAGTATACCGGATTTCGTTGTGGACCTCCGGCGCATGGCCAGCCTCTAAGTTCACAGACGCCTGCAGAGGGGAGATGCTAAGGGATTTCTTTATTGAGGGCATTGGTCATGCTGGGATTTTCAGAAAGCTAATTGAGACCAAGGACTTGACCTTGGAAGTAGCGGCGTTGCTGGCTCAGACTTTCATGGCAGGGGAGGAGGAAACCAAGATAATATATGCGTGCAATTCTGCCTCCAACGTGGATGGATCAGGAAGTCAATATCATTAATGCGACACAGAGCCCCGCAGGCAGGCAAGGGCAGTTCGAGACACCCCAGGCAGCAATAGACCCAAGAGTAAGTCTCCAACAGAGACAATGGCAGGCTGAATGGACATTTACACTCCCCCAGTGGACAATGCGGCCCGGGATGGGGCCATTGACACCCACTAACAGGGGCTCAAGAGCAGTCAAAGGGACAATCAGCGAGGAATGCCTTGTAACAGCTCTTTTGTTCACAACAATGGGAATCTTAGTTCATGCGTGAGGTGTGGGGGCAGACATGCTGCCAGGACTTGCAGGTTTCAACAGTTTGTCTGCAGAAATTGCAACCTCAGTGGCCATTGAGCCAGAATTTGCAGAAAGCCTGTAACCAGGCTAATATACGAGGCGGATGAACCAGATGAGGGGTCTGCGAGGCAGGATGACGCTGGGGCAAATCAATGGACGCTGAAGTTCAGCGGGTTCATGTGGCAAACATTCACAGCTAATATACCAAAACGGCAACTATGATGATGAAAGTCCTATTAAATGGCATCCCTGTTCGCATGGAGCTGGACACAGGGGCCAGCCAGTCACTCATGAGTGTTCAACAATTCGAAAAGCTGTGGCCACTCAAAGCCAGCAGACCCAAACTAGAACGCACTTAGATGCAATTACGGACGTATACCAAAGAAATCATTCCAGTGCTAGGCAGTGCAATGTTGGCGGTCACACACAATGGATCGGTGAACCGGCTGCCGCTCTGGATTGTCCCGGGCAATGGTCCCACACTGTTGGGAAGGAGCTGGTTAGCTGAGATGAACTGGAAATGGAGGGATGTACACGCCATGTCATCTGTGGAGCGAAGTTCATGCTCACAGGTCCTACAGTGATTTGAGTCACTATTTCAACCTGGCGTCTGGACGTTCAAAGGTACCAAAGTAGTGATACGCATCACCCAGGACACCAGACCAGTGCACCACAAAGCCAGAGCTGTGCCGTATGTGATGCGGGAGAAAATTGAGAGCGAGTTGGACCAGCAGCTGAGAGAGAGCATCATCTCGCCCGTTGAATTCAGCGACTGGGCAAGCCCCATCGTTCCCGTCCTAAAAGCAGATGGCTCGGTCAGGATCTGTGGCGACTACAAGGCCACTATCAACCGGGTGTCCCTACAAGACCAATACCCGCTCCCGAGAGCAGAAGGCCTTTTTGCCACGCTGGCAGGCGGCAAGCTGTTCACCAAGTTGGACCTCACTTCAGCCTACATGACCCAAGAACTGGCCGACGAATCTACACTACTGACCACCATCACCACACACAAGGGACTGTTTGTTTATAACAGGTGCTCGTTTGGCATTCGATCAGCGGCTGCGATTTTTCAAAGAAACATGGAAAGCCTGCTCAAATCCATTCCTGGAACAATCGTATTTCAGGATGACATCCTCATCACGGATCGTGACACCGAGGAACACCTCCACAACCTGGAAGAGGTGCTACGCCGACTGGACCGGGTAGGCCTGCGACTCAAGAAGTCTAAGTGTGTGTTTTTAGCTCCCGAGGTCGAGTTTCTGGGCAGAAGGGTTGCTGCAGACAGGATTCGGCCTACCAAATCCAAAACGGAGGCAATTCGACGAGCGCCCAGGCCCTGCAACATGTCGGAGTTGCGTTCATTTCTGGGACTCTTGAACTATTTCGGGAACTTTCTGCCAAACTTAAGCACATTGTTGGAGCCGCTACACGTGCTCCTGCGTAAGGGTTGTGATTGGTTTTGGGGGGACTGTCAGGAACGGGCTTTCAATCTATTTTGTTCAAATAAGTTGTTGACCCTGTACGACCCCTGTAAGAAATTTGTTCTGACATGTGATGCATCGTCCTATGGGGTTGGGTGCGTGTTGCAGCAGGGTAATGCTGAGGGCCAACTACAACCTGTGGCTTATGCCTCCAGGTCGCCCTCTCAAGCTGAACAGGGTTATGGGATGGTTGAGAAGGAAGCACTCGCGTCTGTCTATGGGGTGAAAAAGATGCATCAGTACCTTTTTGGCAGGAGATTCGAATTAGAAACGGACCACAAGCCGTTAACATCCCTGTTGTCAGACAGCAAGGCCGTCAATGCCAATGCGTCAGCTCGCATACAGCGATGGGCTCTCATGCTCGCTGCGTATGACTACTCCATCCGGCACCGGCCCAGCACCGAAAATTGCGCTGACGCACTCAGCAGGCTTCCACTGGCCACCACCGAGGGGGCAGCGGAGCAAAGCGCTGAGATGGTCATAGCTGCCGATGCCTTTGACAGCGCAGGCTCCCCCATCACAGCTCGCCAGATCAAAATCTGGACCAACAGAGATCCCCCTCCTATCCTTGATTAAGAAATGTGTCCTGACTGGGGATTGGTCGCCCGCACACGGAGCATGCCCTGAGGAGGTCAGACCGTTCCACAGACGGATGGATGAGCTCTCCATCCAAGCCTACTATGGGACAGCTGGGTAGTCATGCCCCAGAGGGGCAGGGAAGCATTCATCAGGGAACTCCACAGTGAGCACCCGGGCATCGTGCTGATGAAGGCCATTGCCTGGTCACATGTGTGGTAGCCGGGAATTGATTCAGGCCTGGAACACTGTGTTCGCAGGTGCACTACATGTGCCCAGCTAGGTAATGCCCCCAGGGAGGCCCCGCTCAGCCCATGGCCCTGGCCCATCAGGCCATGGTCACGTATTCACGTAGACTACGCAGGCCCATTCATGGGAAAAATGTTTCTCATTGTGGTTGATGCGTACTCGAAATGGATCGAGTGCATCATTTTGAATTCGTGCATGACATCCACCACCGTGGAGAGTCTGCGCGCGGTCTTTGCGACCCACAGCTTGCCGGACATCCTTGTTAGCGATAATGGCCCATGTTTCACAAGCTACGAATTCCGGGGAGTTCATGTCAGGTAATGGCATTAACTATGTCAGGAAAGCACCGTTCAAGCCGGCCTCCAATGGCCAGGCGGAACGTGCGGTCCAAATCATAAAGCAAGGCATACTCTGGATTCAAGGACCCTCCCTTCAATGCCGCCTATAGCACCTCCTGCTGGCCTATAGGTCCCAACCGCACTCGCTCACGGGGGTCCCACCCGCAGAGCTACTCATGAAACGAACACTCAAAACTCGGCTGTCCCTCATTCATCCAGTCCTGTCCGACATTGTTGAGGGCAAGCGCCAGTCCCAAAACGAGTACCATGACTGAAATTCAAGGGGGAGATGTATAGAAATTGATGACCCCGTATTTGTTCTCAATCACGCTTTGGAGCCCAAATGGCTTGAGGGTACTGTAATAGTCAAAGAGGGGAATCGGGTCATAGTGGTTAAACTTAACAATGGGCAGATATGCCGCAAGCATCTGGACCAAGTTAAAAAAAAGTTCAGCATGGACACTGAGGAACCTGAGGAAGATCATGAGATGGTGCTCACACCACCGCCAGTGAACGAGCAACAAGAACATTCAACAGTATGCATAGTCCCTGCGGCCAGCCCGGACAGACCCGAATCACCACAGATGACAGACACGCATACCAAGGCTCAACAAGCAGAGCCCCAACTGCGGCGCTCCACGAGAGAGTGCAGATCACCCGAGAGACTAAACCTATGATCCCAATAAGATGTTGAGGGGAGGTGATGTTATGTATGTAACAACACTGCAATACTGTATATACGTAAGAAATGCACACCTTGACCACAGGGGGTGAACTTGTGGGAGACACTCTTCACCTGGTTACCCAGGTATATAAAGGGAGGTCCCACGCAGGGTCTTCACTTCTTGGTCCTGTGAATAAAGGTTCAGGTCATGGAGTGACCTTGTCCATAGAATGTGCCTCGTGTGGATTTGTGGTATTGTATAAGGACTTTACAATGCACCATGGAGTGTGGCCACAAGCAGCTAATATAGACAAGCTGCAGAGCAAGCGATCTCAGGAGGGCAACGGCACCGATATCGATACCCTGCCCCTGATCGGCTCCAGCTCTCAGACACCCGATGGCACCAACCGCCAAGAACCTGAAAGAACAAACCGCGCCAAGGCACAGCCCCCAGACCCTGTCGCCACCAAGGCTACACCAAGGAATGAAGGGTCACCCGCAGCGGTTCTCCAAAATGGGACCGGGACCAGTCAAGATCCCAAACCAAATAATGCCCAGGCAAGCGAGTGAGCAGTTCCCTGTGCACTGCCAGACATCTGCTCCTCAGGGAGCAGCAGCAACCTGGGGCACAAGGAAAGGACAGGGAGTTCACAGGCATCTGTGAACCTGCCCGATGCTAGGAGCAATGGCAAAGGCCCCGAGAGCAGACAACTTGAGCCAACCGGGTTCCCACTGTCAGCATGGGGCACCGCGCCACCACCAGACTACCTGGACACCATCCAGCAGTTCTGGTACTAGTTGTCCTCATGCACCGGTGCGGACACCAGTACTGATTCCAAGTATGTACCTCACCGGTCAAATGTACTTGCCTCACAACTGTACCACAAATGTATTGATGTAAATGCAAATTTTTTATCCTGGACTTGAATGTATATGAATGTAATGAACTACCGGCATAATTTATATGTAGGGGGAGAGAATGGAGTGGTCATGGACTCACAAACAGAAACCACCAGCACCTCCGCTGCCAACGAAACACCACCTACTCACCCAAGATGGAAACGACCCTCCAACGGTCAACCAGATAGAGCTAAGCCCAGAGCACAGTCAATGCAATGCGATTTGCACTACGGACTTGGGGGAGAAGGATGTCATGTATCCAGACCATGTTTACTGCTTGTACTATTACATATGATGTGCCACCAGAGGACACTACTATGGGAAACTTGTACACCAGCTGTATGGTCACTATGGTGTGCCACCAGAGGGCACTGCAGTGGGAGACTTGTAGGTTACCTGTACAGGTGTGCCAGGCCTAGTATAAAAGGCAGGCCACCATGTGTGATCCTCACTCTGGAGTTATATTAAATGGACTAAGGTCACTACAGTTCAAGTGCAATACATTGCCTCGTGGAGTCATTATCAGAGCATCCAAAGACATAACAGATAGAACGAGTAATTGCGGGCCTGCCAGCCTAACCTCAGTGGTGGGAAAATTATTCGAAAAATTCCTGAAAGGCAGGATAAATCTACATTTAGAAAGGCAAGAATTAATTAGGGATAGTTAGCACGGATTTGTTAAGAAAAGATCGTGTTTGACTAACCTGATTGAATTTTTTGAGGAGGTAACCAGGAGGTTCGATGAGGGTAGTGCATATGATGTAGTGAATATGGACTTTAACAAAGGTTTTGACAGGATAGGCTGGTCACGAAGGTTAAAGCCCTTGGGATCCAGGGCAGAATGGCATGTTGGATCCAAAATTGGCTTAGAGGTAGGAAGCAAAGGGTAACAGTTGATGGATGTTTTTGTGACTGGAAGGATGTTTGCAGTGGGGTTCTGCAGGGCTCAGTATTGAGTCCCTTGCTTTTTGTGGTATATATCAATGATCTAGATTTGAATATAGGGAGTATGATTAAGAAGCTTGCAGATGGCACTAAAATTGGCTGTGTGGTTGATAATGAAGAGGAAAGTCATGGACTGCAGGGGGCTATCAATTGACTGGTCAGGTGGGCAGAGCGGTGGCAAATGGAATTTAGTTCAGAGAAGTGTGAGGTAATGCACTTTGCTAATAAGGAAAGGGTATACACATTAAGCGGTAGGCCACTTAAAAGTGTAGATGAGCAAAGGGACTTGGAGTCCTTGTCCACAAATCACTGAAAGTCGCAGGCCAGGTGGATAATATGATTAAGAAGGCATATGGAATGCTTGTCTTTATTGGGTGAGGCATAGACTACAAGAGCAGAGAAGTTATGCTTAATTTGTACAATATGCTGGTTGGGCCACAGCTGGAGTACTGCGTGCAGTTCTGGTCACCATATTATAGGAAGGACATGCTTGCACGAGAGAGGGTGCAGAGAAGATTTACTAGGATGCTGCGTGGAATGGATAATCTTAGCTATGAGGACAGATTGGATAGGCTGGGTTTGTTCTCCTTAGAACAGAGAAAGCTGAGAGGAGACCTCATTGATGTGTACAAAATTTTGAGGGCCTAGATATAGTGGATAGCAAGGGCTTATTTCCCTTGGTGGAGGGGTCAATTATGAGGGGACATAGTTTTAAGGTGGTTGGTGGAAGGTTCAGAGGGGATTTGAGGAGCAGCTTCTTCATGCAGGGGGTTGTAGGGGTCTGCAACTCACTGCCTGGAAGGGTGGTAGAGGCAGAAACCCTCACCACATTTAAAAGGTGCTTTGATGGCCACTTGAAGTGTTGTAACCTGCAGGGTTACGGACCTAGAGCTGGTAAGTGGGACTAGACTGGATAACCTCTTGTGGGCTGGCGCAGATACGATGGTAAATACTGCAGTGAATCGAATACAGCCAGGGTGATCTTCTGGACTAGTTTTGATCGCCTGGATGGGTCGGAGAGGAATTTTCCTAGATTTTTTTCCCCAATTAGTAAAATATCCCAAGGCGTTTCACAAGAATGTTTTAAGACAAAACAAATATATTTGACACTGAGCCACCTAAGAAGAAATTATGGCAGATGACCAAAAGCTTGGTCAAAAAGGTAGGTTTTAAGGAGCATCTTGAAGGAGGAAAGAGAGCTAGAGAGGACGAAAGGTTAGGCAGGGAGTTCCAGAGCTTTGGGCCTAGGCAGCTGAAGGCACAGCCACCAGTGATTGAGTGATTATATTCAAGGATTCTCAAGAGGGCTGAATTAGAGGAACACAGACATTTCAGGGGGTTGTGAGGCTGGAGGAGATTAGAGAGATAGGGAGGGGTGAGGCCTTGGAGTGATTTGTAAACAAGGATGAGAATTTTGAAATTGAGGCATTGCTCAACTGGATGCCAATGTAGGTCAGCGAGCACAGGGATGAGGGTGAACGGAACGAAAGCAAACGCGATTGCATACCTGCCCTGTTCGTTCTGTGACCCCACTGCCAAGGAGAGTCGTCCCCTTCAAAAAGGATATAGAGACATTGGAGAAGTGGCAGACAAGATGATACCAGAAATGCGAGGGTATACATATCAGGAAAGGATAAACAGGCTGGGTCTCTTTTCTCTTGAAAAAGAAGGCTGATCGGTGACCTAATAGAGGTCTTTAAAATTATGAAAGGTTTTGATAGAGTGGATACAGAGAGAATGTTTCCACTTGTGGGGAAGAGCATAACTAGAGGCCATCAATATAAGATCATCACCAAGAAATCCATTTGTTTGGAGTAACTTTTAGCTTGCTAAACTTGCTTAAATGTCCAAAACTGGCATAAGTGGCTGGTAACGTCCCCTTTTGAAAAAAAAAATAAACTAAAAGAAAACCTAAGTAACTCACTTACACTGGCGCAAATTAAATGGCCAGAACTGCAACTAAAAAGATACTCCAGAAAAATCAAGTTGCTCCAAAAAAAAACGGAGCAACTCCTGGGGAAATTTGGGCCCTATGATTCTATGATCCCCTCAGGATGACAGAATTTGTTCTCCCACCACTGCCACTTTACCAGTGCCTTTGCTTTTGCCTGTCATCCAGCCAGGCTGGACTGCTGCCACACATGCTGAGATGGTGTAGTCCGAAGCTAGGCCTTCTAGGCCCAGAGATTCTTGAGGTTGTCCTCCAAGGCCATCTGCAGTTTCCCTCATTGGAAGTCATCAGCCTTTCACCAACCATGCTGCAGCCACTGGGGTAGCACTGCATAGGAGCACTAGGACAGGTAAAGGCACATGGGAGGCAGGCTTGCATAAGGGTGCACAAGGATGGTTAGTTGACTTTGGTATGTAATATTGGATGGTTTGATTCATAAATTTAGTTTGGAATGCTTATTTTGTGGTTACTTTTATTGTAACAATGTGGCCAAGCTAATGCTGTGATGGTCGGTAACAGAGGGAAGGTAAGATATGGGACTGTGGGTAAATGGGGAATTGGGGTTGCGTTCTTTGGTACCACAGTTGGATGAGTTGATCACGGACAGTCTGGCCAGAAAGGGGCTATGTTGGTTGTCTCCTCCCTTCCTCCTCTCTTCCTTTTTCTCCTCATCCTTCTCCTCCTCTTCGCTGTATACCTAGCGTGAAGCACTGTGCCCTCATGATTGCAGCATGCAGCATGTAGCAGACCACAACAGATCTTGAGGCACACTCTGGCAAGCACTGCAGGACTCCTCCAAAGCAGTCCAGGCAGCAGGAGTGTTGTTTAAGCATCCCAATGGTCTGCTCAATCACATTCTTTGTGGTAGCATGGCTTTTGTTATATGCATTGGTCCACGTGCACTTGGGTTGCGCACCGGAGTCATGAGCCAGGTGGTCAGTGGATAGCCCTTGTTATGCAGTAGCTACCCTTTGGTTTGTCATGGTGGCTCCAATGTGGATGGTACAGTGGACTGCCGCAGAATGAAGGCACCATGATTGCGGCCAGGATACTGGCCGTTGATCTGCATGGTACGCTGAGTATGATCGCATATCAGCTGGACATTTAAAAAAAAATTATTCCTGGGATGTGAGCATCACTGGTAAGGCCAGCATTTATTGCCCTTTCCTAATTGCCCTTGAACCGCTGCAGTCCGCATGGTGAAGGTACTCCCACAGTACCGTCCTCCTCTGTGTCGCCTCTGCTCATTCTCCCTATCATGTTGCAAGGGGAAATATATAAACTACTGTTCCCATGTCTGGGAGAAACTAGTCTGAGCAGAAGCCTTTAAGTAACCCGCTTCACCACTCCCTGGAGACTTCGGCAAATTCAAATAAGATAACAAAGCACCAAACACGTCAAACTCACCAAGAGCCAGTAGCTATCAATCAGCAACTAACCTGAAAGCAGTTGATGATCCCTTTAAATAGCACTGGTTCGAGGTCATTCCTGCTGCTGAATGCATGTTCAGCTATGCGTGTTTAAGAGAGGATGTTAGCTGGGGCATTGAGGTCGAAAATGGCAGTGCTGGGGTACTCTGCACACTTCTGGGGTACACTTCTAGTGCCCGCACTAAATACCTCATCAAAATGGCGTCTGCCGCGACCCACACCAGAAGTATGTGCGTATGACACGGACATCATTTTAGAAACATAGAAACATAGAAAATAGGAGCAGGAGTAGGCCATTCGGCCCTTCGAGTCTGCACCACCATTCAATATGATCATGGCTGATTCTCTATCTCAACACCATATTCCCACTTTTTCCCCATACCCCTTGATGCCTTTTGTGTCTAGAAATCTATCTATCTCCTTCTTAAATATATTCAGTGACTTGGCCTCCACAGCCTTCTGTGGTAGAGAATTTCACAGGTTCATCACCTTCTGAGTGAAAACATTTCTCCTCATCTCAGTCCTAAATTTCCTACCCGGTATCCTGAGACTATGACCCCTAGACTTCCCAGCCAGGGGAAACATCCTCCCCGCATCCAGTCTATCCAACCCAGTCAGAATTTTATCCGTGAATTGACTAGGATAGATTGGTGAATGATACTTAAGGGGTTGACTGTGGATGGGCAATGGCAGACATTTAGAGACCGCATGGATGAACTACAACAATTGTACATCCCTGTCTGGCGTAAAAATAAAAAAGGGAAGGTGGCTCAACCGTGGCTATCAAGGGAAATCAGGGATAGTATTAAAGCCAAGGAAGTGGCATACAAATTGGCCAGAAATCGCAGTGAACCCAGGGACTGGGAGAAATTTAGAACTCAGCAGAGGAGGACAAAGGGTTTGATTAGGGCAGAGATAATAGAGTACGATAGGAAGCTTGTAGGGAACATTAAGATGGATTGCAAAAGTTTCTATCGATATGTAAAGAGAAAAAGGTTAGTAAAGACAAACGTAGGTCCTCTGCAGTCAGAATCAGGGGAAGTCATGACGGGGAACAAAGAAATGGCAGACCAATTGAACAAGTACTTTGGTTCGGTATTCACTAAGGAGGACACAAACAACCTTCCGGATATAAAAGGGATCAGAGGGTCTAGTAAGAAGGAGGAATTGAGGCAAATCCTTATTAGTCGGGAAATTGTGTTGGGGAAATTGATGGGATTGAAGGCCGGTAAATCCCCAGGGTCTGATGGACTGCATCCCAGAGTACTTAAGGAGGTGGCCTTGGAAATAGCGGATGCATTGACAGTTATTTTCGAACATTCCATTGACTCTGGATCAGTTCCTATGGAGTGGAGGGTAGCCAATGTAACCCCACTTTTTAAAAAAGGAGGGAGAGAGAAAACAGGGAATTATAGACCGGTCAGTCTGAAATCAGTAGTGGGTAAAATGATGGAATCAATTATTAAGGATGTCATAGCAGCGCATTTGGAAAGAGGTGACATGATAGGTTCAAGTCAGCATGGATTTGTGAAAGGAAAATCATGCTTGACAAATCTTATGTAATTTTTTGAGGATGTTTCCAGTAGAGTGGACAAGGGAGAACCAGTTGATGTGGTGTATTTGGACTTTCAGAAGGCTTTCGACAAGGTACAACACAAGAGATTAATGTGCAAAGTTAAAGCACATGAGATTGGGGGTAGTGTGCTGACGTGGATTGAGAACTGGTTGGCAGACAGGAAGCAAAGAGTAGGAGTAAATGAGTACTTTTCAGAATGGCAGGCAGTGACTAGTGGGGTACCACAAGGTTTTGTGCTGGGGCCCCAGCTGTTTACACTGTACATTAATGATTTAGACGAGGGGATTAAATGTAGTATCTCCAAATTTGCGAATGACACTAAGTTGGGTGGCAGTGTGAGCTGCGAGGAGGATGCTATGAGGATGCAGAGTGACTTGGATAGGTTAGTTGAGTGGGCAAATGCAAGGCAGAGGAAGTATAATGTGGATAAATGTGAGGTTATCCACTTTGGTGGTAAAAACAGAGAGACAGACTATTATCTGAATGGTGACAGATTAGGAAAAGGGGAGGTGCAACGAGACCTGGGTGTCATGATACATCAGTCATTGAAGGTTGGCATGCAGGTACAGCAGGTGGTTAAGAAAGCAAATGGCATGTTGGCCTTCATAGTGAGGGGATTTGAGTACAGGGGCAGGGAGGTGTTACTACAGTTGTACAGGGCCTTGGTGAGGCCACATCTGGAGTATTTGTACAGTTTTGGTCTCCTAACTTGAGGAAGGACATTCTTGCTATTGAGGGAGTGCAGCGAAGGTTCACCAGACTGATTCCCGGAATGGCGGGACTGACATATCAAGAAAGACTGGATCAACTGGGCTTATATTCACTGGAGTTCAGAAGAATGAGAGGGGATCTCATAGAAACTTTTAAAATTCTGATGGGTTTAGACAGGTTAGATGCAGGAAGAATGTTCCCAATGTTGGGGAAGTCCAGAACCAGGGGTCACAGTCTAAGGATAAGGGGTAAGCCATTTAGGACCGAGATGAGGAGAAACTTCTTCACCCAGAGAGTGGTGAACCTGTGGAATTCTCTACCACAGAAAGTTGTTGAGGCCAATTCACTAAATATATTCAAAAAGAAGTTAGATGTAGTCCTTACTACTAGGGGGATCAAGGTTATGGCGAGAAAGCAGGAATGGGGTACTGAAGTTGCATGTTCAGCCATGAACTCATTTAATGGCGGTGCAGGCTCGAAGGGCTGAATGGCCTACTCCTGCACCTATTTTCTATGTGTCTATGTTTCCATGTTTCAATGAGATCCTCTCTCATTCTTCTAAACTCTAGTGAATACAGGCCTAGTTGAACTAATATCTCCTCATAAGACAGTACTGCCATCCCAGCACTCCCTCTATGGCAAGTATATCCTTTCTTCGGTAAGGAGACTAAAACTGCACACGATACTCCAGGTGTGGTCTCACCAAGGCCCTGTATAACTGTGGTAAGATATCTTTGCTCCTGTACTCAAATCCTCTTGCAATGAAGGCCAACATACCATTTGCCTTCCTAACTGCTTGCTGCACCTGCATGTTTGCTTTCAATGACTGGTGTACAAGGACACCCAGGTCCCTCTGTACATCGACACATCCCAAGCCATCACCATTGAAATAATACTTTGTCCTTATGTTTTTCCTATCAAAGTGGATAACTTCACATTTATCCACATTAAACTGCATATGCCATGTGTTTTCCCACTCACTCAACCTATCTAAATCGCCTTGAAGGGTCTTTGTATCCTCCTCACAACTCACAATCCCACTTAGTTTTGTGTCGGCAGCAAACTTGGACATTTTACATTTGGTTCTCTCCTCCAAATCATTTATATATTTATTGTGAACAACTGGGGCCCAAGCACTGATCCCTGTGGTACCCCAATAGTCACTGCCCGCCACCCCGAAAAAGACCCGTTTATTCCTACTCTCTGTTTCCTGTCATACATTACGCCCAGTCCTATGTGCTTTAATTTTGCACACAAACCTGGGGACTTTATCAAAGGCCTTCTGAAAATCCAAATACACTACATCCACTGGTTCTCCCTTAACTATCCTATCAGTTACATCTTCAAAAAACTCCAGTAGATTTGTCAAACATGATTTTCCTTTCATAAATCCATGCTGACTTTGTTTAATCCTGTTCATATTATCTAAATGTGCCGTTATTACATCCTTTATAATAGACTCCAACATTTTTCCTACTACTGATGTCAGGCTAACCGGTCTGAGGTTCCCCGTTTTCTCTTTCCCTCCTTTTTTAAATAGTGGGACTCAATAATTTTAGACTCAAAACGCACCCGTACCACCGAAAAACTTGACACTATGAAGCCAAATGTTGTGGCCCAAGGGAGCCATCAGTGAACCGTGGTGCAGTCTTTGAACGTCTCAAACCCATTTTTCTTTAACTTCCTCCTCTCTTGTTTCCAGCTCCAACTCTTCCAAATTGAATCTCTGAATTGGCTATTTAAATACTAGAATTGAGATTGTGTCCTGCGGGTACTCATCACGCCTACTGCTGCTGTTTGGATGGGAAACCGGGAATTAAAATAATAATGAGCTGGCGGAGTTAAATAACCACTGACAGACGCACTGAATTTACTTCCAGGTTTCCCATGTGGCATCAGACTCCACTGAACCCAGCGTGTCTCCCAATTAATATCGGGGCCATTAACTCAGTTTCTCGCTCCACAGATGCTGCCTGTCCTGCTGAGTATTTGCAGCATTTTCTGTTTTTATTTTTGGCTAATTATTGCAGATATGTGACGGGTAATTTCCATCAGGAACAGATTTATGATTATCCAAAGTAATTCTCTTTAGGATCTGTTACATTGTTACAAAGGAGGTGACTTTTATCCCATCATTTCGTACTGAATTTGAACTCAGGTCCCAGAAATGAAAAACAACCCTGCTAACCTACTGCACTGCACGTCCCCTCCATTCAACCAGGGCAATGGGAATGAAGAGCAAAGCGTTACAAGAAGATTTTAACTGAAATCACCGGATGCTGGATTTGCCTGAAGACCTACACTAGGCTTTATTCGTAAGTATTGTATAGGTTGTTGTGCAGAATTTATTTTTATTCGTTCATGGGATGTGAGCGTTGCTGGCAAGGCCAGCATTTATTGCCCATCCCTAATTGCCCTTGAGAAGGTGGTGGTGAGCCGCGTTCTTGAATTGCTGCTTTTTGTGGTGATTTGGTACAAGTACAACTTGCTAGGCCATTTCAGAGGGCAATTAAGAATCAACCACATTGCTGTGGGCCTGGGATCACATATAGACCAGACCATGTAAGGACAGCAGACTTCCTTCCCCAAAGGACAATAGTGAACCAGATGGACAATCCGATAGTTTCATTACTGATACTAGCTATTTATTCCAGATTTATTTAATTAACTGAATTTAAATTCTCCAGCTGCCGTGATGGGATTTGAACACATGTCTCCGGATCATTAGTCCAAGCCTCTGGATTACTAGTCCAGTGACATATCCACTATACTGCCATTCCCAAGAAGAATTGCTGGTTAGTAAAACATCTCTTCATTTACGATTCAAATCTGGTGTGAGTTATTTGTGTAATTAATGAGGATAGCTCCCAGGTGTTGTGGAAAACTGCTTCTTCCAAAGGTCCTTACATGAGTAAAAAGGAAACTCTAAACCATTATCACATTTTGTAAAAGGCATTAAATAGACAGTTTTGTGAACTGTTGAACATTTATAAAATACAGCATTGCTCTGAAGCACTGATGTTAATAAACCCAAGACTTATTATTTAAGTAGGTCATGTAGTTAAAAATTATGGAAAAAGAAATGGATGTGATTACATTATGAAAATGTTAAGACATCACATCAGGCAGTGATATATTAAAGCAGAAAACTATACTGACAAGACGATTCAGCAGCTGAAACAGTGCAAACATTGTTTAGGTCAATCAAGTTAAGGGATATCAGTGCTGGTAATGGATTGCTTTTCATTAAAAGCACCCAGTTTCCACATCTATCACATGAAGATCAGCTACAGTTCAAGTTACCAGCGAAGTGAAATTCCCACTGCACTGCTCCAACAAATGGGCCTTATCCTCAACCGCAGGTAAGGACTTCTACTTCACCTGTGCCAGAAGCTGTAGTTTCTCCTTCATCTCCCCCAGCCCTTATCACACTCATTTCCACTGAAACCCGCCTCCTGCACATTCAATCTGAATCCAACTCTAGACCACACAACTACCTTTCCTCAACCCAATAATCAATGCCATTGTCAACAGTTCTCTTTCCTGAGGAAGTGTTCCTTCATTCTTCAGCATTACACAATTCTAAAGGCCACCCTTGAACCCTCCATCCCTCCAACTAACTGCTCTTTCCCCTCTTAAGCCCTTAAGCACGTGACCCAGCTCAATACTTACCACACCAATAACTCCATGTTTGAATTCCATCAATCTGATTTCCACCCTACCTATAGCAATGAGGCTACATTGATCAAAGTCTTCAAAGTCTTCCTATGTGACTGTGACTGTAACACTTTATCCTAATTAGCCCTTCTTGATTTCTCTTCATGTTTTACATGGTTGACCACTCCACCCTACTCTGCTTGCACTCCTCTTTAAAAGAATCTAAGGAAGAGATAGCAGAGGCACTATTACACATATTTAATAATTTGTTTGAAAAAGGTGTAGTGCCAGCGGACTGGCGGATAGCTAACATAATACATATGTTGATGAAGGGATATAGAGCATGTCCAGGGAACTATAGACCAGTCAGCTTAACATCGGCGATAGGAAAAATAATGGAATTCCTCCTAAAGGAGAAAATAGCAAATCAACTAGAAACAAAAACTATAATAATGAATAGTCAGCATTGATTTCAAAATAGAACATCTTACTTGACCAACCTCATTAAATTCTTTGAAGAGGCAACAGAAAAATTAGACAAGGGCAATGTAGTAGATGTAATTTATCTAGATTTCCAAATGGCCTTCTAGAAGGTGCCACATAATGGATTAATGAATAAGGTCAGAACATGTGGAGTCAGGGGACAAGTAGAAAAATAGATAGCTAGCTGGCTTCAAGACAGAAAGCAGAGAGTAGGGTAAAGGTAGCTAATCAGAGTGGCAGAAGATGGAATGTGAGGTCCCACATGGACCAATGCTGTTCACAATTTATATTAACGATATAGACTTTGGAATCAAGCCACAATTTCTAAATTTGCCGATGACACCAAATTGGGGGATAGCCAGGCTGGGTCTCTTTTCTCTTGAAAAAAGGCGGCTGAGGGATGACCTAATAGAGGTCTTTAAAATTATGAAAGGTTTTGATAGAGTGGTTACAGAGTGAATGTTTCCACTTGTGGGGAAGAGCATAACTAGAGGCCATCAATATAAGATAGTCATCAAGAAATGCATTAGGGAATTCAGAAGAAACTTCTTTATCCAGAGAGTGGTGAGAATGTTGAACTCGCTACCACAGGGAGTGGCTAAGGAGAATAATATTGATGCATTTAAGGAGAGTCTAGATAAGCATACGAGGGAGAAGGGAATAGTGGGTTATGCTGATACAGTTAGATGAGGAAAGACAGGAGGAGGCGCGAGTGGAGAATAAACGCTGGCATGGACTGGTTGGGCCAAATGGCCTGTTTCTGTGCCATATATACTATGTAATTCTATGTAAAACTCTGTGGTCCTAATGTAACAATATAACCAGCTCAATTTATATAAGGGTATTTCATCTCATCCTAGCAAGGTTACCTTGGGAGTGCCTCAAAGTTCTATCCTATTCCTTCCTGTTTACATGTTGTCCCTTGGTGACATCATTTATAGGCATGCTGTCAACGTTCTCATGTAAACTGGTGAGGTATGTTATAGCTCGCCACCACTTACCTCAGCTCCATTACCACTATATTGCTGTCTGATTTATTGTCCGACATCAAGCCATGGATGAACAAGAACCACCTCCAACTAAACAACTATAGGCCTGAAAACATGTTGTTTGGTGGTGCCCATCAAAACTTCACCTTCCAGCCTCTAACTCCATGCCCATCCCAATACTCACTCAGACAGTGTACAACATTGGGTCTTGTTTGACATTGAGCTGAGTTTCAATCAGAATGAGCTATCCATTAGCAAGGTGACCTATTTCTACTTCCACTAGATCATTCACCTCTGACCTATCATACAACCTCTGCTGCTCAAACCCCAATTCCCACCTTTGACAACTCCAGGCTCATCTGTTTTTGCCTGCCTCCCATGCGCCACCCAATTCACCCAAAACTCCACCATTTTATCTAGTCCGGCCCAGTTATCACTCCTGGTTTTTCCAACATCCATTGGCTTTCTGCCCTCCAATCGATTAGAAATTCCTGCATGACTTTCTCCAGCTCTACATACCAGCACACTCTCGTTCATCTGATTCTGACCTCCTTTGCATCATCCCCTTGTTGGGAGGTAGGAATTTCAGCTATGTGTGTCCTACAGTCAGGTACTCTCTTCCTATACCCTTCTACCTTCCTCCCCATCTTCAAAAACTGGTTCAAAAAACGAACCTTTCACCATACCTTCAGTCGCCTCCTTTAATTCTCCACCTACAACTGGTCTGCATCTGTTTGTACCTTGAGGAGCTTACAATAGTAAAGATGTTATCTATATTGGCCGAACTAGGTCAGAGAATGCGGAGCCAGGAGATATGTAGCAGAATGGATAGCTAGCTGGCTTCAAGACAGAAAGCAGAGAGTCAGGGTAAAAATATAGCAAGAGGATTTGAGTATAGGAGCAGGGAGGCCTTACTGTAGTTGTACAGGGCCTTAGTGAGGCCACACCTTGAATATTGTGTACAGTTTTGGTCTCCGAATCTGAGGAAAGACATTCTTGCCTTTGCGGGAGTGCAGTGAAGGTTCATCAGACTGATTCCCGGGATGACAGGGCTGACATATGAAGAAAGACTGGATTGACTCGGCTTATATTCACTGGAATTTAGAAGAATGAGAGGGGATATCTTAAAAGCATCTAAAATTCTGATGGGATTGGACAGGTTAGATGCAGGAAGAATGTTCCTGATGTTGGGGCAGTCCAGAATCATGGGTCACAGTGTAAGGGCAAGGGGTAAGCCATTTAGGACCGAGATGAAGAGAAACTTCTTCACTCAGAGAATTGTGAACCTGTCGAATTGTTTACCACAGAAAGTTGTTGAGGCCAGTTCGTTAGATATATTCAAAAGGAAGTTAGATGTGGCTCTTATGGCTAAAGGGATCAAGGAGTATGGGGAGAAAGCAGGAATGGGGTACTATTGAATGGTAGTGAAGGCCTACTCCTGCACCTATTTTCTATGTTTCTATGGGGCCCGGTTTCGGCCTGAGTTGCTCCTGTTTTTTTTGGAGCAACTGGTTTGGAATGGAGTATCTTAGAAATTGCAATTCTCGGCATTTAGTTTGCTCCAGTTCTAGTCAGTTAGAACAGTTTCAGTTTGGAACAGATATTTTTTTTCAAAAGGGGGCGTGTCCGACCACTTACGCCCGTTTTGAAAGTTTAGGCAGTGAAAACTTACTCCAAACTAACTTAGAATGGAGTAAGTGTAGATTTTTGTACACTCAGAAAAACCTTGCCTACACTTAGAAAATCAGGCAGAGGTTACAAATCAGGCGTAGGGAATGGGGGGGGGGGTATGGTTTTAAAGGGAAGTTTACAAACATTAAACACTTCAGTTTTACAAATAAAGAGCAAGCATCAATAATAAATGATAAATACATCAATAAATCAATCAAAAAAAATTAATAAAAATTAAAAAAATTAAAAAATCAATCAATAAAATATTTTCTACTCACCGACTGCAGCACCGGGAGCCCTCCATCAGCGTGCTGGGACGGGGATCCCCCAGTGTGTGTCTCTCTCTCTGTCTGCCTGTGTGTGTCTCTCTCTCTCTGTCTGTCAGTGTCAGTGTCTCTCTCTCTGTCTGTCAGTGTGTGTTTCTGACAGCGAGGGGAGGGGAGAGGGGAGGAGGAGGAGGAGAAAGAGGAGGGGAGGGGTGGGGAGGAGGAGGGAGGGTGGGGAGAGGGAGGGAGAGGAGAGGAGAGGAGAGGAGAGAGGAGAGAGAGGGAGGGAGAATGAGTAGAGGGGAAGAGGGAGGGAGGGAGGGAGGGAGAGAGGGATGGAGGGAGGGAGGGAGGGAGAGAGGACAGGGAGGAGTCTGAACGGACCCGGCCGATGTGAAGAAACCGGGCCCGAGACTTCGGGCGGGGCCCGCCCCCAGCAAGATGCCGGGCGGGCGGGCCCCGCCGAAGGAAGAGGGAGCGGACCGGAGTTAAAGATAGGTGGCTGGGGAAAGCCGGAGGTAGGGGGGTGGGGGTCAGCGGAACGGGAGCTGGGGAGGGGGGGGGTGTGGGGGGTCAGAGCGGGAGCTGGGGGCGGGGGGGGGGGTGTTGAGAGAGCCAGCTGAACAGGGGAGGCAACTGGAGCGAGAGCAGAAGCTGGACGAGGGAAGTGCAGCCTGATCTTCGCCGCCCCAGTGAGCCCATTCGGCCAGGGCTAGGGGCAGCGTGCTTCGGGCCCCTCCCACACAGTTTTGGGCGCCTGGAGCTACTGCACATGCGCGCCCACTGTAGCGCGCCTGTGCAGAGGTCCCAGCACTGATTTCAGCGCAGGGTCCTGGCTCCGCCCCCCACAGCTCGTGCTGCGCCGCGCCAAGCTCCAAAGGACCTGCAGGGAGCCAGAGAATCTGCAGGTATTTTTTAGGCGCGAAAAACGGGCGTCCAGGTCAGGTCTGCGGCGTTCTAGGCTCGGCCCGAAACTTGGGCCCTATGTTTCTGTGAAGGAGAAAAGAATAGAAGGTTAAGCAAATAGATTTAGATGAGCAAAGAAGGGAGTAGGCTTGAGAGGAGCATAAACGCCTGCATAGTTCGGCCGAATGGCCTGTTTCTGTGCCATATAGTCTATGTAAACTAGGGACCTTTGTGTTGTGAGCCTATAAAATAAATACTTACATTGATATGTACGATCACCGGACGTCTCAAAGCGCTTTACAGCCAATTAAGTACTTTTGGAGTGTAGTCATAGATGTAATGTGTTTCCTAGGAGCTGGGTTTAGACAGCTCAAACTCATTTCACATCATCTTATAACTAGTAAACGAAAGAGACATTCATCCCATCAGTTTGAATTAGATTCAAACTCAGGTTGCGGAGATAAAAGGCCAGCGTCTAACTCGCTGCAATATCAAATTGCTCCTAATTATTATCTAACAGGAAATGAAAGAGCAAATGGAAAGCAATTTTTCTCATTTATATTCTTTTCAGGTAATGGATAAAAATCTATAGATACAACCGTCCTATGAATTAAAAACTTGGCAACCTCGAATACCACAGTAATCCTAACATATAAATACATTAAAAATAACTATAACATTTCTCAGTAATACTCCTCTTGAGGCCATTTGGCCATTGATTTTGATTTTCTTCCAGAAGTTTCTCAGACTGAAACCAGTTTTTCCCAGTATTAAGTGTCAAATAGTATAATTTCATCTCAGGAGGTCTGGTCACAGTGGAGCTCAAACGCTCTTATCCAGTTTTTTAGTCAACACAGAATCGACAACCCGAAGTTGTTTATGTTGAGATCTAACCAGTGTTTCTAATGACCACCTTTGGCAATGCTTATTATTAACCACTAGCATTTTGTTAAGGTCACGATGACAAGCAACAGTTTGCTCAAGGGTGCATCGCAGGATTGCTGCAACAACACAGACTCTGATCCACACCTGAAGCTCCTGTAACAGCGAGGTCCTGATTTCAATGGTGTCGGCCCACAGCAAAAAAGGACCAGCTTTTCAGCTGGTACCGTGCAGGTGCTCATAGGGCTTGTGAGCAGAAGGGAGGAGGTTTGCTTTCCCCTGTGATGGACGCCGGGTCCACAGGCAAATCTCTCAGCAGCAACAGAGAAAGGTAGCAGAACATTTAAATACCAGCATTGTTCCCAGACTCTGGCAGCCAGGGGCGGAGTTAACACAGAGGCCTACTAGGCCCATGTCCAGGGAACCCATACAAATATAGGGCCCCCTGTAAAAAGCTCCATAACGCAGAAAAAACTGCCTTCAAGTACCAGATCAAAATATTCTAGCATTTAAAAATATTGTCAGAATGGGGTGTGGCAGAGTTTTAATGGACTGAGAGGGGGTAGTTGCACGTGGGTGGAGGGGTCGTGGAGAGGGCCCCCAAGTATTCTTGATCCCCGCTGGTCCAAGAAATCTTAATCCGGCTCTGCTGGCAGCTATGCAGCAAGACATTTAATGACTACACCACAGCAGTTAAAGAAAGACTACCCTTCATATCTCCGAACAGCTCTGCACTACCCTACTTGAGCCCCAGCATGACCAATATTTGCAATTGCAACAGGTCACTTCATGCCAGCTGCTGCTAATTACATTCAGACCTGCTACGGCCCTCACAACTATTTCCCCACACCTTCTTTTTCATCTTCCTCTCACCATGCACACTATGCTAAGCTGCCTCACACATCCTCAGAATCCCTTAACCCACTTCCACTCTTCTTGCAGGTCAAGCACGCTCACAGCAAGAAGGAGAGTGCAAGTACAGGAGGAGCCCCTGCCTTGATGCAATTGCTTACACCAACGGAGGAGGTGGCCATTGACATAATTAGCTGAAGGAGGGCACGCAACGTTCAACATGGCCACACTTTCAAGATCACACTTAGAGTAAAGGTCTGGGGAGCGAAATTGCCCCTCGCCCCGATTGGGATGTGGTAACCTTCCAGGGCAGGGACTTTTAATCGCCCAGCCCGGAGGTCCTGCCCGGACACGGAATTGGGCAGTATGCCCCTCAAAGAAAGCAGAGAGCTGTCTCCGGCGCTTGGTTTCCTTTGAGGGTCTCTCCCGGGGCGGTAGTGCGATGCTGAGTCCAGCGCTACATAGAACAGGCCAGCACTACGCGGATGTTCACAACTTTATGCCTGGGCACGGTGCCGCTAACGACTCCCGCTAAATTCGGTGGGAGTTTAGCAGCGGCGGTAACCTGTAGCATCCCGCTCTACTGTGCTGGTGATGATGAATGTCATCACCACGCGCAGCATCCCGTTAGCACTCCAGATCCAAATTGGGTATTGCCCCCCCCCCCCCGAAGTTGTGCTGGGCGATGCCAGCGATAGCTTCGGGAACTTGAACTGGGCAGCCGGGCCACTTGTGGGGTGATAATTAAAGGGGAGGTGTGGGCCTTTAAAAAAAGAAGTGCCCTGATTTTGCCACGCTTTGAACACGGGGTCCACTGGCGCGTCATCCCCGCTCCCTAGTGGTCCAGGTAGGACCCTTTCATTACTGCAGAGTTTGCAACTTGGGCCCTTCCCCCGTTCTCGATGCGTCCACTCCATTACCGCCCCAGAAAGGAAGTGGAGAACGTTATTTTGCGCTCCATTTCCTTTCGGGGCAGTAATTTCAATTTCTCACGAGACTTCTGTGCCTGGCGCAAAGTCTCGTGCCTCACGAGTGTTATCGCCCCAAATGGGGCAGTATGGAATTTCTCCCCCTCGGTGTCATAAATATAAGTTAAGATAAATGCAATAAAGAACTCGGGAGAAGCTTCTTCACCTAGAGAATGGTTGCAATGTAGAACTTGCGACATGGAGTAATTAAGGTGAATAGTATGGATGCATTTAAGGGGAAACCAGATAAGTACATGAGGGAGAAATAAATAGAAGGATATGCTGATAGGATTAGCTAAAGTAGGGTGGCAGGAGGCTCGTGTAGAACATCAACACCGGCATAGACCAATTGAACTTAAAGGTCTGTTTCTGTGCTATAAATTCTATGTAATTCTATGACAAGGTTGGTGGCCATGTACAGCCAGGTGTTTGAGAATCTTCCTTTCTTTCTCTTATTACACAGAATTCTCTCACTCAGACACTCAGCAACAGAATATGGTGGTGCATAGCACCGCCATTCATCTGCTTAGCCTTGCCACGACGTGTTAAGCCTTGTCCCTCTCCCCTCTATTCGGTCTATCAGAAGTCTCAGGCCTGACTGCAGCAGATGCACCATCACTCCCTCTCACCCTTTCAACCGTCAGCACAGAAAATAGTATCTTGTGTGCTGTACATCGTGAGTTAGAGGAGCGATTCACAGAGCACATGTACAGGTAGAAAGAGCAGCCCAGGAAGCACCTCACATCCTCATGCTATTGAGTAGGACAGAGATGTAGACCAGGTGCACAGTCTTTAGACGAAGAATGATTTCTGTGCACCATCAATTGTTTAATGCAATGGACTGCCTGCCAGGGAGCATTTGCAGCACCTTGGAGAGCGTGGAGGAATCCGTTACCAACTTGTGTGGGGTTCTGGTGCATGGCATCGAAACGCTACAATCATCCATGAAACATCTGGTCACCTCAGTGGGCATTGCACTGGCTCCTTCTTAGCAGGTGTTGGACATCTTGGAGAGTTGTATGTTGGACATCTTGGGAAGTTAAGGGTTAATGGTCGCTGATGATTGCACAGTGTTCAGTTCCATTTGCAACTCCTCAGATCAGGAAACAGTCCATGCCTGCATGCAGCAAGATCTGAACAACATTCGGGCTTGGGCTGATAATTAACAAGTAACATTGGTGCCACACAAGTGTCAGGCAATGCCTATCTCCAACTAGAGCATCTAACCACCTCCCCCTGACATTCAATGGGATTACCATTGACGAATCCCTGCACCATCAACATCTTCAGGGTCATCATTGACCAGAAGCCTAACTCCCTCCCTAACAGTGGAGTACCTTCACCTCATGGACTGCAGCAGTTCAAGAAGGTAGCTCACATTAGGGAAGGGCAATAAATGCTAGTGTTGCCAGCGACACCCACAACCCATGAATGAATTTTTAAAAAGTCAAATTTCTTTGTATCGTGGAGCAATGGATTTTCCAATATAAACAGGATGGCTTTAAAGTGCATAGCTTGTCTTCTGATAGGGAAAGTGCTTGTGTAAGGAGATAAGTTTGAGTAACAATGTCAGCCATGAGTGATTAAAATTTAACTTTAGGGGCTAGGGTAATAAACATAGGTAGAGGTATCCATTAGCTATAGTATAGAAAGATAATGGTTAATAAAGCCTGTTCTTGAAAGAGGTTAAGAACAGTTAGGTCAGGAAGTATTGTTGAAGGGAAGTAGCTTTGGAGTAAACAACTACAACTGATTGCACGAGGAACAGCACCTCATCTTTCAATTCGGCACTTTACAGCATTCTGGATTCAACATCGAGTTCAACAATTTCAGACTATAACCTCGGCGTCTATTTTTTGAGATGGCAGCTGTTGCCGATTCTGCTATTCCATCTTTTGTTACTTTAGTTGTTCCATTACCATCTCCTTTTGATTTGTACAATCATACCTTTTGTCGTTTAATCTCTCCTGCCTCCACTCTATCACAGACCTTCCCTTTTGTTCTTTCTTCCCCTCCCTCCTTCCCCTGCTCCTGCACTTGCTTAAATTCTGTTATATCTCTAACTTTTTCGTTCTGACAAAAGGTCATCGACCTGAAACGTTGACCCTGTTTTTCTCTCTCCACAGGTGCTGCTTGACCTGCTGAGTATTTCCAGAATTTTCTATTTTTATTTCAGATTTTGCTTTTGTGTTTACATGAATAGTTTGTTGTCAAAGAATTTGGGAATAGATACATCATGAGGTCTTATCTATGATATGTAACTTTGATGTAGTTAAATATGGTGCATAAAGGCATGTTAGTTCTTCAGAAAGCTTGAAAGATACATAAACTAAAAAGCTGATCTCTCTGTATACAGTTAGGCCAATTACTGTGCTGTGTATCAATAAAGTCTGTTCTCTCCACTCGACTGTCAAGTGCCTGGTGCTTACTCGAAACCTGTTGTTGTGAACCATAGAAGGAAGGAGGTTGAATACTAACATTAGTAATAGCATTTCTTCGGGATGCTCATTCTGTGGCATTGCAGGTTCTGGGCTCCGCCATGTCCTTTACCTTGGACAGGCAGGGAAAGTGAAGGGATGGGGGCTTCAATCGGATCATCAATCTCCTACTATCTGCTCTCACACAGATCAATGGGAGACCTGAACTGCACCCCAATGGGAGTGGCAGCAGTGCAATGGGAGTGGCACATGTTGCCCTCTCTCATGCTTATAACTCGCCTGCTCCCACAACATCCCCTCAACCAATGCCCACCATGGTACCAGGAAGTCAGCTGAGTCGGCAGCTGCTGAGATGCTGCAGTCTGCAGCCGGGCCCTCTCAGTGTCAAGTTCCGAAAGGTTGCCAATCACTACCATCTAAGGAGGCCTTGACTGAGCCAACAGGCACTAGGAGCTTTCACCAGGGTTATAGTTTGAGACGACTTATGGACATTTTAATGATTTGAAATCATTGAGGGCAATTTTAACCTTATCCACCTGATGGATACAGGGCGGGTGGGCAATTAAATTACCCAGGTTATGTACCTGCCAGAAACTCATGCGAATTTCAACCTGCTTTACGGAACAGGCAGAAAGGACACCCGTACTTCTTTACATAATCAACAAAACGTTGTTATTTTCTACCATACAAGGAGGTAATAGTTATGCCTAAATCTAATGTGGATGTAAAATGTGTTATAGTTTCTGTTCACATACATTTGCTGTATAAGAAAGCTATTTAGCAGTTTATAGCCTCACTCACTGTCTTGTGAAAGGTGTTTAATCTTTCACTTTCTGAAGTCAAAGATCACATGAGGATATGTGATGTAATGAGTAAACCGAAACACAGTGAACAGGATTCTCTGTTCAACCACTGAGTTACCACAACCCCTCAGTTAGCAGACATTGTGCAGGTACTGTTACATTCCGAGTTACTTGGTGGGAGGAGTGTCTACAAGATTGATTCTCAATACCTTAAATCTGTGTCCTCTGGTTACCGACCCTTCTGCAACTGGAAACAGTTCCTCCTTATCTACTCTGTATGGGTCTGAGGCATGGACGATGTACAGAAGGCACCTCAAGTCGCTGGAGATATATCACCAACGATGTCTCCACAAGTTCCTGCGAATCTCCTGGGAGGACAGGTGCACCACCATCAGTGTCCTCGACCAGGCTAACATCCCCAGTATTGAAGCACTGACCACACTCGATCAGCTTCGCTGGGCAGGCCACATAGTCCGCATGCCAGACGCAAGACTCCAAAAGCAAATGCTTTATGCGGAGTTCCTTCATGGTAAACGAGCCAAAGGTGGGCAACAGAAACGTTATAAGGACACCCTCAAAGCCTCTCTGGTAAAGTGCAACATCACCACTGACACCTGGGAAACCCTGGCCGCAGACCGCCCTAGGTGGAGAAAGTCCATCTGGGAGGACGTTGAGCTCTTTGAGGCTCGACGCAAGGAGCATGAAGAGGCCAGGCGCAGGCAGCGGAAGGAGCACGTGGCAAACCAGCTTTACCGACCCTTTCCCCCGACGAATGTCTGTCCCACCTGTAACAGGGTCTGTGGCTCTCGTATCAGACTGTTCAGCCATCAAAGAACTCACTTTGGGAGTGGAAGCGAGTCCACCTCGATTCCGAGGGACTGCCTATGATTATGATGATGATGATGATGATGATGATGACCTTAAATCTGTGTCCTCTGGTTACCAACCCTTCTGCAACTGGAAACAGTTCCTCCTTATCTACTCTATCAAAACCCGTCAGAATTTTGAACACCTCTATCAAATCTTCGTTTAACTTTCCCTGCTCTAAGGAAAAAAAAAGTTTCCTTAGGGCAGGAATTTCCCGGGACCCACCTGCACAGTATGGGGGTGGGGTGGTGCGGGGGGTAACCTGGGATACGGCGGGAAACCCAGAAGTTCGGGTTTCCCGCTTGAAACTATCATTAAGGAAGAAATAGCGGGACATCTAGATAGGAATAGTGCAATCAAGCAGACGCAGCATGGATTCATGAAGGGGAAATCATGTTTAACTAATTTACTGGAATTCTTTGAGGATATAACGAGCATGGTGGATAGAGGTGTACCGATGGATGTGGTGTATTTAGATTTCCAAAAGGCATTCGATAAGGTGCCACACAAAAGGTTACTGCAGAAGATAAAAGTTCGCGGAGTCAGAGGAAATGTATTAGCATGGATAGAGAATTGGCTGGCTAACAGAAAGCAGAGAGTCGGGATAAATGGGTCCTTTTTGAGTTGGAAATTGGTGGTTAGTGGTGTGCCACAGAGATCGGTGCTGGGACCACAACTGTTTACAATATACATAGATGACATGGAAGAGGGGACCGAGTGTAGTACAACAAAATTTGCAGATGACACAAAGATTAGTGGAAAGCGGGTTGTGTAGAGGACACAGAGAGGCTGCAAAGAGATTTAGATAGGTTAAGCGAATGGGCTAAGGTATGGCAGATGGAATATAATGTTGGAAAGTGTGAGGTCATTCACCTTGGGGGAAAAAAACAGTAAAAGGGAATATTATTTGAATGGGGAGAAATTACAACATGCTGAGGTGCAGAGGGACCTGGGGGTCCTTGTGCATGAATCCCAAAAAGTTAGTTTGCAGGTGCAGCAGGTAATCAGGAAGGCAAATGGAATGTTGGCCTTCATTGCGAGAGGGATGGAGTACAAAAGCAGGGAGGTCTTGCTGCAACTGTATAGGGTATTGGTAAGGCCACACCTGGAGTACTGCGTGCAGTTTTGGTCACCTTACTGAAGGAAGGATATATTAGCTTTGGAGGGGGTACAGAGACGATTCACTAGGCTGATTCCGGAGATGAGGGGGTTACCTTATGATAATAGATTGAGTAGACTGGGTCTTTACTCGTTGGAGTTCAGAAGGATGAGGGGTGATCTTATAGAAACATTTAAAATAATGAAAGGGATAGACAAGATAGAGGCAGAGAGGTTGTTTCCACTGGTCGGGGAGACTAGAACTAGGGGGCACAGCCTCAAAATATGGGGGAGCCAATTTAAAACTGAGTTGAGAAGGAATTTCTTCGCCCAGTGGGTTGTGAATCTGTGGAATTCTCTGCCCAAGGAAGCAGTTGAGGCTAGCTCATTGAATGTATTCAAGTCACAGATAGATAGATTTTTAACCAATAAGGGAATTAAGGGTTACGGGGAGTGGGCGGGTAAGTGGAGCTGAGTCCATGGCCAGATCAGCCATGATCTTATTGAATGGCGGAGCAGGCTCGAGGGGCTAGATGGCCTACTCCTGTTCCTAATTCTTATGTTTCTTATGTTTCTTATGCTGCAGCATTTTAACTCCACAGCGACGTGAAGTCCGGTTCCTTGCCTGGAATCATAGAAATTTACAGCACGGAAGGAGGCTATCCCGCCTAATTTCACTTTCCAGCTCTCGGTCCGTAGCCCTGTAAATTACGGCACTTCAAGTACTTGTTAAATGTGGTGAGAGTTTCTGCCTCTACCACCTTTTCAGGCAGTGAGTTCCATACCCCCACCACCCTCTGTGTGAAGAAATTTCCCCTCAAATCCCCTCTAAACCTTCTACCAATTACTTTAAATCTATACCCCCTGGTTGTTGACCTCGCTGCTAAGGGAAATAGGTCCTATCCATTCTATCTAGGCCCCTCATAATTTTATTCACCTCTGTTCCAAGGACAACAAACCCAGCCTATCCAATCTGTCCTCATAGCTAAAATTCTCCATTCCCGGCAACATCCTAGTAAATCTCCTCTGCACCCTCTCCAGTGCAATCACATATTTTCTGTAATGCAGTGACCAGAACTGCACACAGTACTCTAGCTGTGGCCTAACCAGTGTTTTATACAGTTCAAGCTTCACCTCCATGCATTTATATTCTATGCCTCGGCTAATAAAGGCAAGCATTCTGTATGCCTTCTAAATCACCTTATCTATCTGGCCTGCTACCTTCAGGGATCTGTGGACCTGCACTCCAAGGTCCCTCCCGGGGGCTAAACAGGCATAAAACACATTAGCACATTGATCCTGCTTTTAAGGGTGATTTTACTTTTAAAGGGTTTCTCCGTAAAGTGTAACTTTTCCATGGGTTTATAAAAACCTTCAATGTTATGGAGCTTTGTGCTTGCTACTTTCCACCTAATCCAGTCTCCCAGGATTTGGCATGGTGTCAGCTGGAATTGAAAATGCAGTCAGCCTCATTGACAGTCAGGAGGGGAACGAGGACCAGGAGGTCCCAGGACCAGGTAAGTGCTGGGCCCAGGATGGTAGGGGGTGGGTGGGGTGGGTACGGCGTTCTAAATCATGTAGGGGGGGGGGAAAGAGAGTTGGGGGTCCGATCTTCGACCCCAGGGCTGAATCCCGATCCCCAGGAGGGCTCTGAGTTGCAATCCCTGGGGGGATGTTCCAGACCCGTGGGTCCGATCCCCAATCCCCTGTGGTGCAGGCTGCTAGTGTGGGAAGTTAGGAGGCCAGGAGGAAACATCCCTATTCCGCCTGGCCCACAAGGATTGCTCCCCTGGGCTGAAGCTGTCTCGTTAAAGCCACCCAGAATCCTGAGCCCCGAGGTCCGCGGCTGCATACATTAAAAATAGAGGCTTCAAGCCTCATAATTTTAAAATTGCCAACCGCCTCCTGGCAGCGGGTTGGCTGCCTGGCTCCCGTCCCGCCTGAGTAACAGGTGAAAATGGGCGGGTTGGAGGTGGGTTGGGGTCAGATTTTACATTTTTAGAACTTTCACTTCCCCCCACACCTCCAACCCATCCGTTCTTACCGGTGAACATTCCTAGGCCGAGAAATTGGCCTCCTTAGCAACTCCCATTATTGGCTCCGTGGGGATGGCGGGGGGGAATAACAGGGCGCTAAAAACTTACCGACCAGGCGTGGTGAGTGAATGACACCCGCTAAATTGGGCGAGAGATCTGCAGCGGGGATAACACATTGCGCTACGATCTCCTGCGTCCAGAGATCATGACGTCATTGTCCTGCGCATCGCCCCGGTACCGCCCCGGATCTGAACTTCGGTTCCACCCCCTGCAGCATTGACAGACAACAACACGGATAGCTGCCGGAGGCGTTGTTGGGGTGACCGGGCACTTCGGGGGTGAGAGTTAAAGGTGATGTTACCAAGACAAGTAGGACAATTGTTAAAATGCATATTTTAATTTTTTGCATTTCTCTTCCAGCTGCGATCGATCAGACTGGCACTCTGCTGGATTGGTCTCCTAACCTGAGGAAGGACGTTCTTGTTATTGAGGGAGGGCAGCGAAGGTTCACCGGACTGATTCCTGGGATGGCAGGACTGGATCGACTGGGCCTGTATTCACTGGAGTTTAGAAGAATGAGAGGGGTCTCATAGAAACATATAAAATTCTGATGGGACTGGACAGGTTAGATGCAGGAAGAATGTTCCCGATGTTGGGGAAGTCCAGAACCAGGGGACACAGTCTAAGGATAAGGGGTAAGAAATTTAGGACAGAGATGAGGAGAAACTTCTTCACCCAGAGATTTGTTAACCTGTGGAATTCCCTACCACAGAGAGTTGTTGATGCCAGTTCATTGGATATATTCAAGAGGGAGTTAGATATGGCCCTTACGGCTAAAGGGATCAAGGGATATGGAGAGAAAGCAGGAAAGGGATACTGAGGTGATGATCAGCAATGATCCTATTGAATGATGGTGCAGGCTTGAAGGGCCGAATGGCCTACTCATGCGCCCATTTTCTATGTTTCTATGTAAACCATCTTTGTCTACTCTATTCCCCAAGTACTCCACCGTGTTTTGAAATAACTCACACTTGCGAGCAGACACTCGTATTCTGTGCTTCTCTAGCCGTTTGAGGACTTCATTCAATATGTTATTATGGATTTGCCCATTTGGTACTGAAATTAGTATGTCATCTAAATAACATACTACCCCTTCAATACCTTGCAAAATCTGGTTCATCACCCCTTGGAATATGGCAGGGGCGAAAGACCCTGCAAATGGTAGCCTATTAAATTGATATAGGTCTAGATGAGTATTTATAGTCAAGCATGACTTGGACTCCTCATCTAGTTCAAGCTGTAAGTAGGCATTCGTAAAATCCAACTTTGAGAAGATATGACCAACTGTCAGTGTTGTGAACAAATCTTCTATATTTGTCAATGTATTGGGGAAATTACTCTCTAGAACCTGGTTTACGGTTACTTTATAATCACCACACAATCTTACCTTACCATCGGACTTAGGTACAACAACAATGGGTGTAGCCCAATTACATCGATTTATCTTAGAAATAATGTTCTGAGTCTCTAGTCTTTTGAGTTCTTGCTCAACCTTCTCCTTGAGTGCATATGGTATGGAATGTGGCTTGCAGTAAACTGATCTAGCGTCCTTCTGTACCCTGATACTCGCCTTGAAGCCTTGGATTGGACTGCCTGTTTCGCAGAACACCTTTGGGATAATTCTTGATGACATCATCCTTTGACGCAAATCTCGTTTCAACATGAAAAATCTCACTCCAATCCAGCTTCAGTGATCCCAACCAATTGCTTCCTAGTAAGGCAGGCTTGTCTCCTGCCACTACTATTAGAGGCAAGCTGTGAAATTGATCCTTATATTTCACCGGTACGGTGATACGACCTACCACAGGAATGTTCTCTCCCAAGTAGCCTTGCAGCTCTATCTTGGATTTCTCCAGTGGGAAGTCACACAATTTGTCAAGGTATAGTAACTCCGGTACTACACTCATGGATGCACCAGTGTCGATTTCCATGGGTACCTTGATTCCTGCAACATCTATGTGGATTATGATGCTTTTCGAATCGCTGTCCGTTAACCTCGTGCTCTTGATGACGTTTAGCTCTAACATCTCCTCGTCCTGTTGTTTTGTTCCATGCTATGTAGTCTCTGGGGATCTCTACTCATAGCTTTGAAAGCTGGTTTATCCTTCAGTCGGCATGCCTTTGCAAGATGTCTAGCTTTCCTGCAGAAGCAACACTCTGCCTTCACATATGGACAACTTTGAGCAATGTGTTCTCCCAGGCACCGATAGCAGGACTTCAATGCTCTGTTACCATTGTCAATTTCTGAGACTTTGGGGCCCAACCACCTCTTACTTTGAACCTGCAGGCGATTCACCTCGGTTGTCTGATGACTGAAAATAGTATGAAATTCTTGGGAATATTGGTCGACCATGCTCATTGACACAGCTGTCTGGCAAGCTAAATCAAAAGTCAAGTTAGGCGTTGTCAATAACTTTATTCTGATCGCATCATTTTTCATCCAACAAACAAAGCAGTCACGCAATGCTCGGTCCTGAACGTTTCCGAAATTACAGTGAATAGATCGCTTTTTTAATGCTATAATTTACTCACTGATATTTTCTTCGGCCTTCTGATTTCGTATTCCGAAACGATAGCTTTCAGCAATTTCCAAGGGCACAGGGCTGTAGTGCTGTTCTGCTTCAGAGTTGTGTCCTTTGGCTTGTCAGGCACAAGCAAATTTATCAGGGTTTCATACACCTCAGGCCCTGCCTCAGTTAAGAAAATAGCCTTTCTTCGTTCCAACACTGCCCGGTTCTGGTTTTCATTATCAGGACTTCGATTATATTATTTGCGATGAAAAACATTTCTAGTCGATCCACAGATGCTCTGAAACTTTCACGGTCACGTTGAAACTCTCCCAAATGCCCTATTACCCCCATAGGCATGGCCATCTGGACTCTGGCAGTTCAAACAAGTGTGCTTGTAATTTCCTCGGATTTGCAGCTATTAATCAAAACAGAGAAGCTCTCTAAGTCTCTGTCAGCTGGCTAAATCCTCCACCAACAAAACTTGCAGCTTTGATTTATCCGCTTAATCCCATCATCATTGCCATTGTGATATATTCAGAGAGCACACAGCACACACAGCTTGTAAGATGGCAGAAGCTTCCAGAAGTCTCCGGAGTCAGGTGACCTGGTTCTTTATTATAAACAGCACTGGCTGCAGTAACACAGGAGTCCACAGTGTGGAGCTACAGACATTACAGGAGGGAAGGAGCCTCGAAACACGATAGCGCTGTACGCAACATTGTGCTGCGCTGCACCACTACCGCCCCCGCCTGTGTCCTATAGCGCTCCAGGAAGGAAGTAAAGCGCTTGATTTAGCGCTCCACTTCCTTCCTGGAGCGGTAACATCGAATTTACAGAAAGCTGAGAATCAATAGCACCTGGTGCTAATTTTTACAGCTTTCAAATGAGGTGCTCCCGAATTTCTCCACACTAGTCTCTCCAGGTAACGAAAGTCTATCATCCATAGTACCATTCTAGTAAATCTCCTCTGCACCCTCTGTAAGGCCTTGACATCCTCCCTAAAGTGCGATGCTCAGAATTGGCCACAATACTCTAGCTGGGACTTAACCAGTGGTTTATAAAAGTTTAGCTTAACTTCCTTGCTTTACCGGAATTTTCACATCAACAAATTGCTGGGTTTGGGGCATGGGGGCAGTTAAATTGTTAAAAAAAATGTGAATCCTGACCTGCTCCCATCTCCAACCTGCCCACTTCCGGTTTTGCCGGAGGTGGGACGGGTGGCGGATAGCCAACCCACTGCCAGTGGGCATTCTCTTAATTTAAATATTGTAATGAGGCTAGAAGCCTCAATTTTCCATCTGCATTTTGAATTTAACTGCCTGTGGATGTGTTTCATGATGTCATGTATGTAGCCACAATGTAACACCACTGTATTACTGTATACACTCAACCTAGATGCACACCTTGACCACAAGGGGTGAACTTGTGGGAGACACTCCTTACCTGATCACACAAGTGTAAAAAGAGAGGTCCTATGCAGGGTCATCATCTTTGGAGTCCTGTGAATAAAGAGTTAAGGTCACAGAGTGACCTTGTCCCCAGAATGTGCCTCGTGTGGTTTCATATTGTAGAGTAAGGACTTTACATTGGCGACGAGAAACGGGAATTCATGACCCACGAGAATGGTCACCGGTAGCACAGAGGAACAGTACTGTGTTGGGGAAGACTGGGACGATTTTGTCGAGAGGCTTCAGCAAAGCTTCGTTACAAAAGAATGGCTGGGGGATGCAGCGGCCGACAAGCGAAGGACTCATCTTTTGACCAGCTGCGGACCACAGACTTACGCGCTCATGAAGGACTTACTTGCACCCGAAAAGCCAGCGGACAAAACCTTTGAAGAACTTAGCAAATTGATCGGGGAGCACCTCAAACTGGCGAGTAGCATACATATGGTCCGACATAGATTCTACACCCACCGACGTCATGAAGGACAGAGCATACTGGACTTCGTAGCGGACCTCCGGCGTTTGGCCAGCCTCTGTAAGCAGGGGGGAGATGCTAAGGGACTTCTTTATCGAGGGCATCGGTCATGCGGGAATTTTCCGCCAATTAATTGAGACCAAGGATTTGACCTTGGAAGTGGCGGCGCTGATAGCTCAAACTTTCATGGTGGGGGAGGAAGAGACAAAAATAATATACGCGCGCAATTCTGCTTCTAACGCGGCGATGGATCAGGGAGTCAACATCATCAATGCGACTCAGAGCCCCACAGGCTGGTAGGGGCAGTCCGACACTCCCCAGGCAGCAATAGACCCCAGAGTATGACTTCAACAGAGACAATGGCAGGCTGAACGGACATTCACAGTGGACAATGCAGCCCGGGATGGGGCCATTGACACCCACTAATAGGGTACTGAAGAGCAGACAAAGGGACAGTCAGCGCGGAATGCCTGACCATAGTCCCTTTGTTCCCAACAATGGAAACTTTAACTCATGCTGGAGGTGTGGGGGAAAACACTCAGCTAGATCTTGCAGATTTCAACAGTTTGTCTGCAGGAACTGCAATCTCAGTGGCCACTTAGCTCGAATGTGCAGGAAGTCTGCAACCAGACTAATATATGAGGCGGATGGACCAGAAGAGGGTTCTTTGAGGCAGGATGACTTTTGGGGCAAATCGATGGACACCGAGGTTCAGCGGATCCATGTGGCGAATATTCACAGTTCATACACCAAAACACCACCAATGATGATGAGGGTTTTATTAAACGGTATCCCAGTACGCATGGAGCTGGACACTGGGGCCAGCCAGTCACTCATAGGCGTTCAGCAATTTGAGAAGCTATGGCCACTTAAAGCCAGTAGACCCAAATTAGCACATATTGAGACACAATTACGGACTTACACGAAATAAATCATTCCGGTGCTAGGCAGTGCAATGTTGGCTGTCACACACAATGGATTAGTGAATCGGCTGCCGCTCTGGATTGTCCCGGGCAATGATCCCGCACTGTTGGGGAGGGGCTGCTTAGCAGAGATGAACTGGAAATGGGGGGATGTTCACGCAATGTCATCTGTGGAGCGAAGTTCGTGCTCACAAGTCCTACAACAATTCGATTCACTATTCCAACCTGGCGTCGGGACTTTCAAAGGCACTAAAGTAGTAATACACATCACCCTGGATGCCAGACCAGTGCACCACAAAGCCAGAGCAGTGCCGTATGTGATGCTGGAAAAGATCGAGAGCGAACTGGACCGGCTGTTGAGAGAGGGCATCATCTTGCCTGTTGAATTCAGCGACTGGGCGAGCCCCATCGTTCCCGTCCTAAAAGCGGATGGCTCTGTCAGGATCTGTGGCGACTACAAGGCCACCATCAATCGGGTGTCCCTACAAGACCAATATCCGCTCCAGAGAGCGGAGGACCTCTTCGCCACACTGGCAGGCGGCAAGCTTTTCACCAAGTTGGACCTCACCTCAGCCTATATGACCCAAGAACTGGCCGACGAATCTAAACTACTGACCACCATCACCACGCACAGGGGACTGTTCGTTTATAAGAAGTGCTCGTTTGGCATTCGATCAGCGGCCGTGATTTTTCAACGAAACATGGAAAGCCTGCTTAAATCCATTCCTGGAATGATCGTATTCCAGGACGACATCCTCATCATGGATCGAGACACCGAGGAACACCTCCACAACCTGGAGGAGGTGCTACGCCGACTGGACCGGGTAGGCCTGCGACTCAAGAAGTCTAAATGTGTGTTCTTAGCTCCTGAGGTTGAGTTTCTGGGCAGGAGGGTTGCTGCAGATGGGATTCAGCCCACCGAATCCAAAACAGAGGCGATTTAACGAGCACCCAGGCCCTGCAATACATCGGAGTTGCGTTCATTCCTGGGACTGTTGAACTATTTTGGGAACTTTCTGCCAAACTTGAGCACGTTGTTGGAGCTGCTACATGTGCTCCTGCATAAGGGTTGCTATTGGTTTTGGGGGGGACTGTCAGGAACAGGCTTTTGATCGGGCGCGAAACCTACTTTGTTCAAACAAGTTGTTGACCCTGTATGACCCCTGTAAGAAATTCGTTCTGACATGTGATGCATCGTCCTATGGGGTTGGGTGCATGTTGCAGCAGGGCAATGCTGAGGGTCAACTACAACCTGTGGCTTATGCCTCCAGGTTGCTCTCTCATGCAGAACGGGGATATAGGATTGTCGCGAAGGAAGCGCTTGCATGTGTCTATGGTGTAAAAAAAATGCATCAGTACCTCTTTGGTAGGAAGTTTGAATTAGAGACGGACCACAACCATTAACATCCCTGTTGTCAGACAGCAAGGCTATCAATGCCAACACATCAGCTCACATACAGCGATGGGCTCTCACGCTTGCTGCTTATGACTACTCCATCCGGCACCGGCCCGGCACTGAAAAGTGCGCTGACACGCTCAGCAGGCTTCCACTGGCCACCACTGAGGGGGCTGCGGAGCAAAGCGCCGAGATGGTCATGGCTGTCGATGCCTTTGACAGCGCAGGCTCCCCCATCACAGCCCGCCAGATCAAAATCTGGACAAACAGAGATCCCCTCTTATCCCTGATTAAGAAATGCATCCTGACTGGGGTTTGGGCACCTGCACACTGAGCATGGCCTGAGGAGGTCAGGCCGTTCCACAGACGGATGGATGAGCTCTCCATCCAAGCCGACTGCCTACTATGGGGCACCCGGGTAGTTATGTCCCAGAAGGTCAGGGAGGCATTCATCAGGGAACTCCACAGCGAGCACCCAGGCATTGGGCTGATGAAGGCCATTGCCCGGTCACACGTTTGGTGGCCTGGAATTGATTCAGACCTGGAACACTGCGTTCGCAGGTGCACGATGTGTGCCCAGCTGGGTAACGCCCTCAAGGAGGCCCCGCTCAGCCCGTGGCCCTGGCCCACCAGACCATGGTCACGCATTCATGTTGACTACGTGGGCCCGTTCATGGGTAAGATATTCCTTATCGTGGTAGATGCGTATTCGAAATGGATCGAGTGCATCATTCTGAATTCATGCACGTCATCCGCCACAGTGGAAAGCCTATGTGCGATCTTTGCAACCCATGGCTTGCCGGACATCCTGGTTAGTGATAATGGCCCATGTTTCACAAGCTACGAATTCCGAGAGTTTATGTCGGGCAATGGCATCAACCAGGTCAGGACTGCGCCGTTCAAGCCGGCCTCCAATGGCCAGGCGAAACGTGCGGTCCAAATCATTAAGCAAGGTATGCTCAGGATTCAAGGACCCTCCCTACAATGCCGCCTATAGCATCTCCTGCTGGCCTATAGATCCTGACCGCACTCGCTCACGGGGGTCCCGTCCACAGAGCTACTAATGAAACGGACACTCAAAACTTGGTTGTCCCTCATTCACCCAGTCCTGACCGACATAGTTGAGGGCAAGCGCAAGTCACAAAACGAGTACCATGACCGTAATTCGAGGGGGAGATGTATAGAAATAAATGATCCTATATTCGTCCTCAATCACGCCATGGGGCCCAAATGGCTTGAGGGCACTGTAATTGACAAAGAGGGGAATAGGGTCATCGTGGTAAAACTCAACAATGGTCAGATATGCTGTAAGCATCTGGACCAAATAAAAAAAAGGTTCAGCATCGACACGGAGGAACCTGAAGAAGACCATGAGATGGAGCTCACAACACCGCCAGTGAACAAGCAACAAGAGCTATCAGAAGAATGCACAGTCCCTGCGGTCAGCCCGGAATCACCACAGGTGACAGACACTCACGTCAGTGTCCAACAACCAGAGCCCCAACTGCGGCGCTCCACAAGGGAGCGTAGACCACCTGAAAGACTAAACCTATGATCCCAATAAGACTTGGGGGGGGGGGGGGGGAGAGGTGATGTCATGTATGTAACCACAATGTAACACCACTATATTACTGTATACACTTAAGCTAGATGCACACCTTGACCACAAGGGGTGAACTTGTGGTAGACACTCCTTACCTGATCACACAGGTATAAAAAGGGAGGTCCCACGCAGGGTCATCGTCTTTGGAGTCCTGTGAATAAAGAGTTAAGGTCACAGAGTGACCTTGTCCCCAGAATGTGCCTCGTGTGGTTTCATACTGTAGAGTAAGGGCTTTACACACAATTCGTGAAACCCGGCAGCTGCATCCAGGAGTGGCGTTATACCTATCTCCTGCATCCAAGGTCCCAACAATACCCACCACCTGCGATCGGAGACCCACCCACTAGGCTTCTAAGCGCCTCCTCAGGACGCCGCCCCCTCCCCCCTCCCAATGATGATGATGCCGGCCACGATCCTCTGGCCCCGATCCTCCAGCTCCCCTGCCGATTCCCTGATCCCCGATCCCTGGCCGATTCCCTCCCGCAATCCTCAACCACCCCCCTCCCCCAGGATCCCCGCTTGCCTGCTGATCCCTGACTTCCCCGATCCCCGAACAGCCCCGTCGCCTGCCAATCCCCTGCCGATCCTTTCTCCCCCCACCTCCCGATTACTCTCCCCCCCCCGACTGCCAACCTGCTCCTGATTGCCGAGCCTCACCGATCCTCTCTGCCTCCTCCTGATTACTGAACCCTATCTCCCAATTACCCACCTCCTCCCGCGATCTTTCTGTCTACCCGCCCGCAGCCAGCCAGCCTCTCAAACTGGCTCAACTTCCGATCACCCCAACCCACATCCCTGAACAACATTCTGGCCTTGACCTCTATCTATAAAGCCAAGTATCCTGTTTGTCTTTTTAACAGACTTCTCAACTTGTCCTGCCACCTTCAAAGACTTGTGTACATATACCCCAGGTCTCTCTGTTCCTGCACCCCATTTAAAATTGTACAGTTTAGTTGACATTACCTATCCTCATTCTTCCTACTTTTCTGTTCTTATTTCTCTCACCATGTTAGTCTCGTATTCCTTCCTATTCTGGTGTTTTGCTTTTTTATCTTACTCTTCTACTCAATTTATTTTTTCACCTGAGTCCCTATTGCCCTTGACCCACTGATGATTAAACTACAACCAGGTGAAAATGCTGGAGCCTGATGCAGCCACCTTGAGACTGAGACCTTTAAAGCTTTCCAATGAATTACATTTTGAGAAACAATGGATTAGTACAACTCGTGTTAGAGAAAGGCCTGAATACATCGTACCATCACTGCGGTTTTGAAAGTAATCCAATTCAGTAACTGGAATGAATGAGAATGGAAGAGACTGTAATCACATGATAATCAACAGTAATTAGGGTTTAAAATGTAACTCAATAGCAATTATTAGCTTCCACGTTATCTTCCAATTTACTAAATGAGATCTTTTATCTATGTCACATGGTTTAGTTTCTGTTCCTCCTCTACAACAAACTGCAATAATGGTCCAAGATTTGCTGTAGCAGGGCAACGGATGGCTCTCACTGTTAGTTAGATTTGCCCGTTTAATGTCGACGAAAGTTAGTGCTGCAGTTGCAAGGTGAAAACGGCATGGTGTCCTCTACAGACCATCTGGGATCTAAGAACATAAGAACTAGGAGCAGGAGTCAGCCATTTGGCCCCTCGAGCCTGCTCCGCCATTTAATAAGATCATGGCTGATCTGATCATGGACTCAGCTCCACTTCCCTGCCCGCACCCCATAACCCTTTACTCCCTTATCGCTCAAAAATCTGTCTATCTCCGCCTTAAATATATTCAATGACCCAGCCTCTACAGCTCTCTGGGGCAGAGAATTCCACAGATTTACAACCCTCTGAGAGAATAAATTTCTCCTCATCTGAGTTTTAAATGGACGGCCCCTTATTCTAAGACTATGTCCCCTAGTCTGAGTGAACAAGGCAAGTAACCGTGCATCTCCTTAACCATTCAGAATGAAGGATTGTGAAATTAACAGCGCAAAGTCTGAGAAGGAAGTTGTAATTTATGAGCCTCTGAGCATGCTCCCAGGTTTGTGGAGCTGTTGCACTGTGAGTGGCTTAGCCAGTCACGTGATGTTCACAAGATGCAATAAAACCCTAGTTAATTGAGCTCAGGCTCCCCATGGTGAGGTGGGCTGTTGTGAGTCTGATGTATGAACTGGTGGTGAGCAGTTTCATTGTTAAATCTTTGCTAATAAACCAGCTACTTCTTACAGCTAATGTGTAGCTATGAATTCTTAAGCAAAGAACCCATGAAGCAAATACACTACAAAAGTGTATTTTAGAATGGGGGAATTCAAAGTCAAATCAGGTACAGAAAAGAGGCATAAAATGAGGTGAAGGAAGCTTGGATTGAAAGAGAGAGTAAAAAGAGACAGAAAGGAAACGTAAAAGCAAAATTATTTTAATTTTTCAAATAAATCTCCAACAACAATTAAAACCTGGCAGAATGAGACCCCACATCTGTAATCGTACATTTTCAGTGCCAGAGAGGTTGACTGGCTGTAATTAACACTTAGCGCCTTGTTAAAAGGGTACTTAGACTTGAAATAACTTGACTTAACTTTCTGTGGTGAGGTTAGTTCCTACAAATCATGCAAGTACAGAAGCTTCACGCCACTCAATACATTTAACTGGGGATCCAAACAGTGAGATGCTGTTTTTGTGAGGCTAACAGAGGAGTGATGCATCTCTGACAGTATTCTTTTCATTTCTGTGTTTAATCATGCTTCTGCCCTCACTTGAAATTGCTGTGGCATTTGTGCATAAATAACGGTGAGCACTATTAGCCTCACTGTTATTTAAACACCAAATTTTAGGCCATTATGACTTTGCGGATTTTCTGAAAGATATATGCATTTTCTCCGAAAAGCTCAGGAGCCATTTCTAGAGCATCTGAAATACCTAAATCAGAATTTTTGCCAAAGAATCCTTAAATACAAGAATTGCTGTAGAAAAGTGAAGCAGTTTAGGGAGGGAATGTCAGAACTTAGGGCCTAGCCAGCTGAAGGCATGGCCACCAATGGCGGAGCAAAGAAAATCAGTGATGTGCAAGTGGCCAGAATTGGAGGAGCGCAGAGATCTTGGAGGATTGTAGGGCTGGAGGAGGTTACAGAGATAAGGAGGGGCAAGGTCATCGAGGGATTTGAAAACAAGGATGAGAATTTTTAAAATCATGGCATTGCTGGACCGGGAGCTAATGTAGGTCAACGAACACAAGGGTGATGGCTGACTGGGACTTGGTACAAGTTACGATACGGGCAGCCGAGTTTTGGATGAGCTCAAATTTACGGCGGTTGTAAGGTGGAAGACCGGCCAAGAGAGCCTTGAAATAATGACAAAAGGATTAAAAAAATGGAAAATTAGGATGAATCTGGAATTCAGACAGAATATATTCACCCATTGTGTAATTGACATGTGTAATGAATTAACAGGGGAAGCCATTGAGGGTAGATTTTCTATCAAAAATAATGAACGGAAAGTGTGGGCAGTGGGCCTGCTATTTTCTGATGCATGGTTGTGGAGTGTGACATACCCCACTAAGACTGAGGTCTCGGAAAATGTCAAACAATAACAGAAAGTGCTGCAAGCACTCAACAGGTCAGGCAGCAACTATGGAAAAAGGAAAAAAGTGAACATTTCATGTGTAACCTCCCTGCTCTTATATTCTATGCCTCGGCTAATAGAGGAAAGTATCCCGTATGCCTTCTTAACCACCTTACCTAACTGTTCTTCTACCTTCAGGGATCCATGTACTCTACACTTCTCAGTGTCCTACCATTTATTGCGTATTCCCTTGCCTTGTTAGCCCTTTTCAAATGCATTTCCTCACACTTCTCCGGATTTAATTCCATTTGCCACTTTTCTGCCCACCTGACCAGTCTACTGATACCTTCCTGCAGTCTACAACTTTCTTACTCAATATCAACCCACAGCCAATTTTTGTATCATCTGCAAACTTCTTAATCATGTCATCTGCATTGAAGTCTGAATCATTGATATATACCAGACAAAGCAAGGGACCCAGTACTGAGCCCTGCGGAACCCCACGAGAAACAATTGTCCAGTCACAAAAGCATCCGTCAACCATTACCTTTGCATCTTGCCTTTGAGCCAAATTTGGATCCAACTTGCCACATGGGCTTTTACCTTTCTAACCAGTCTGCCATGTGGCACCTTGTTAAATATAAGAACATAAAAACATAAGAAATCGGAGCAGGAGTAGACCATTTGGCCCCTCGAGCCTGCTCCGCCATTCAATAAGATCATGGCTGATCTGATCATGGACTCAGCTCCATGCCTGCTCCCCATAACCCTTTACTCCCTTATTGCTCAAAAAAGGCCTTGCTAAAGTCCATGTAGACAACATCAAACACACTACCCTCAAGGACCCTCCTTGTTACCTCCTCAAAAAATTCAATCAAATTACTGAGACATGACCATCCCTAAATAAATTCATGCTGGCTGTTGTAGAGCCACCTAGTGGACTACTGATATATATAAAACAATAAAGTCATATGCTGCACAGTTCTTATTTGGGAGCCATATTGTGTAGTTGTCTGTAATGCTGTGTCTCAAGATACCACAGAATTGGAGATGAAGATGGGATCTTGGATTTCCTAACTGAAATTTTTGTTGCAGGATAATCCTGCCAACTAATAGAGAGACTTTTATAGGTTCTTCATTTTCCGTGTTACATTTTAACCACACGTAGCTGAACTGTCGACGTTGCCAGATCCAGATGGCTGCACCTATGGAAATAATAGGGCACTTGGGTGAGTTCCATAGAAACAGAGAAAATAGGTGCAGGAGCAGGCCTTTCGGCCCTTTGAGCCCGCACCGCCATTCAATATGATCATGGCTGATCATGCAACCTCATTACTCACCCCCGCCTTCTCTCCGTATCCCCCGATCCCTTTAGCCGTAAGGGCCACATCTAACTTCCTTTTGAATATATCCAACGAACTGGACTCAACAACTTTCTGTGGCAGAGAATTCCACAGGTTCACAATTCTCTGGGTGAAAAAGATTCCCCTCATCTTGGTCCTAAATGGCTTATCCCTTATCTTTAGACTGTGATCCCTGGTTCTGGACTTCCCCAACATCGGGAACATTCTTCCTGCATCTAACCTGTCCAGTCCCGTCATAATTTTATAAGTTTCTATGAGATTCCTTCTCATTCTTCTGAATTCCAGTGAGTATAAGCCTAGCCAATCCAATCTTTCCTCATATGTCAGTCCTGCCATCCCGGGAATCAGTCTGGTGAATCTTCGCTGCACTCCCTCAATAGCAAGCACGTCCTTCCTCAGATTAGGAGACCAAAACTGCACACAATACTCAGGGTGTGGTCTCACCAAGGCCCTGTACAACTGCAGTAAGACCTCCCTGCTCCTGTACTCAAATCCCCTTGCTATGAAGGTCTCATTGCAACTTCCCTTTAACTAATCTGTCACCATTCACATAATAATCTGCCTTCCTGTTTTTGCCACCAAAGTGGATAACCTCACATTTATCCACATTATACTGCATCTGTCATGCATTTGCCCATTCACCTAACCTGTCCAAGTCACTCTGCAGTCTCTTAGCATCCTCCTCGCAGCTCGCACTGCCACCCAGCTTAGTGTCATCTGCAAACTTGGAGATATTACATTCAATTCCTTCATCTAAATCATTAATGTATATTGTAAATAGCTGGGGTCCCAACACTGAACCTGTGGCACCCCACCAGTCACTGCCTGCCATTCTGAAAAGGACCCATTTATTCCCACTCTTTGCTTTCTGTCTGCCAACCAGTTCTTTATCCACATCAATACATTACCCCCAATACCGTGTGCCTTAATTTTGCACACTAATCTCTTGTGTGGGATCTTGTCAAAAGCCTTTTGAAAGTTCAAATACACCACATCCACTGATTCTCCCTTGTCCACTCTACTAGTTAAATCCTCAAAAAATTCTAGAAGATTTGTCAAGCATGATTTCCCTTTGATAAATCCATGCTGACTTGGACCGATCCGGTCATTGCTTTCCAAATGCTTTGCTGTTACATCTTTAATAATTGATACCAGCAATTTCCCCAACAACAATGTCAGGCTAACCAGTCTATAATTCCCTGTTTTCTCTCTCCCTCCTTTTTTAAAAAGTGGGGTTACATTAGCTACCCTCCAGTCCATAGGAACAGATCCAGAGTCCATGGCATGTTTGAAAATGATCACCCATGCATCTACTATTTTCTAGGGCCATTTCATTAAGTACTCTGGGATGCAGACTATCCAGCCCTGGGGATTTATCGGCCTTCAGTTTATTCAATTTCCAAAACACCATTTCCTGACTAATAAGGATTTCCCTCAGTTCCCCCTTCTCGCTAGACCTTCGGTCCCCTAGTATTTTCAGGAGGTTACTCGTGTCTTCCCTAGTGAAGACAAAACAAAAGTATTTGTTCAATTGGTCTGCCATTTCCTTGTTCCCCATTATCAATTCACCTGATTCTGACTGCAAGGGACCTACATTAGTCTTCATTAATCTTTTTCTCTTCACATATCTATAGAAGCTTTTGCAGTCAGTTTTTATGCTCCCTGCAAGTTTACTCTCATACTCTATTTTCCCCCTCCTAATTAAATCCTTAGTCCTCCTCTGCAGAATTCTAAATTTCTCCCAGTTCTCAGGTTTGCTGCTTTTTCTGGCCAATTTATATGCCTCATCCTTGGATTTAACACTTGCCCTAATTTCCCTTGTTAGCCACGGTTGAGCCACCTTCCCTTTTTTATTCTTACACCAGACAGAGATGTGCAATTGTTGTAGTTCATCCATGTGATATTTAAATGTCTGCCATTGCCTATCCACCGTCAACCCTTTAAGTATCATTCTCCAGTCTATCCTAGCCAATTCACATCACATACTGTCGAATTTCCTTTCTTTAAGTTCAGGACCCTAGTCTCTGAATTAACTGTGTCACTCTCCATCTTAATGAAGAATTCTATGATATTATGGTCACTCTTCCCCAAGGGGTCCCGCATGACTAGATTGCTAATTGATCTTCTCTCGTTACACAAGACCCATTCTAAGATGGCCTGCTCTCTAGTTGGTTCGTGTCTGTCCTTCCTGAATATTGAATACCCCTGGATGTTGAGTTCCTAGCCTTGGTTATCTTGGAGCCATGTCTCCGTAATCCCAATTATATCATACCCGTTAACAGTTATCTGCACAGTCAATTCATCCACCTTATTACAAATGCTCCTCGCATTGAGACTCAGATCCTTCAGGCTTGTTTTTTTTAAACACTCTTTGTCCTTTTAGAATTCTGTTGTAATATGGCCCTTTTTGATTTTTGCCCTTGATTTCTCTGCCCTCCACTTTTGCTTTTCTCCTTCCTACCTTTTGCCTTCCCTCTGCCTCCCTACATAGATTCCCACCCCCCTGCCATTTTAGTTTAAACCCTCCCCAAAAGCACAAGCAAACACTCCCCCAGGACATCGGTTCCGGTCCTGCCCAGGTTCAAACCGTGTGGTTTGTACTGGTCCCACATCCCCCAGAACCGGTTCCAATGTCCCAGGAATTTGAATCCCTCCCCCTTGCACCATTCCTCAAGTCATGTATTTATCTGAGCTATCCTGTAATTCCTACTCTGACTAGCACGTAGCACTGGTAGCAATCCTGAGATTACTACCCTTGAGGTCCTACTTTTTAATTTAACTCCTAGCTTCCTAAATTCAGCTTGTAGGACCTCTTCCCATTTTTTACCTATATCGTTGGTACCTATATGTACCACGACAGCTGGCTGTTCACCCTCCCCCTCCAGAATGCGCTACAGCCTCTCCGAGACATCCTTGACCCTTGCACCAGGGAGGCAACATGCCATCCTGGAGTCTCGTTTGCGGCCAGGGAAACACTTATCTATTCCTCTTACAATAGAATCCCCTATCACTATAGCTCTCACACTCTTTTTCCTGCCCTCCTGTGCAGCAGAGCCACCCCTGGTACCATGGACTTGGCTGCTGCTGCCTTCCCCTGATGAGCGATCTCCCCCAACAGTACCCAAGGTGGTGTATCTGTTTTGGAGGGAGATGACCGCAGGGGACCCCTGCACTACCTGCCTTCAACTGCTCTGCTTGATGGTCACCCATTCCCTATCTGGCTGTGTAACCTTTACTTGCGGTGTGACCAACTCACTAAACATGCTATTGACGACACCCTCAGCATCGCAGATGCTCCACAGTCAATCCATCCATAGCTCAAATGCCGCAATGCGGTCTGTCAGGAGCTGCAGCTGGATACACTTCCTACACATGTAGTTGTCAGGGACACTGGAAGTGTTCCTGATTTCGCACATAGCATTGGAAGAGCATGACATGGGTCTGTGCTCTCCTGTCATGACTTAACCCTTAAATTAACCTAATTGGTAACAAAGCCAAAGGTTTTTTACTGATAATAATTAAAAAAAAAGAAAAACTACTCACCAATCGACCAGCGAATCACTTACCCACTTGGCTGTGATGTCACACTCGATTTCTTTCTACTTGTTCTTTGCCTTTTGAACCTGAACCTGCTCGCCCTCTGTTGAGCTGCTCTCCCAACTGCTGCCCTTTTATGGGCCTCGCTCTCCCTCTGTTGAGCTGCTCTCCTGACTGCTGCCCTTTTATGGGCCTCGCTCTCCCTTTTATGAGCTGCTATCACGACTGCCACCCTTTTATGGGCCTCACTCTCCTGCTTGAGCTGCTCTCCTGACTGCCGCTCTTTTATGGGCCTTGCTCTCCAACCGAGAGACTTTCAGAGCATATGTGGAGCGACTAAAAATGTTTTTCATAGTGAATAGTATCGTCAAAGTCCCCGATGACGTAAACTGTAACCGGGCGGTTTAAAAAAGGAAACGGACTATTTTCTTGTCTGAAACCCTGAAAAATGTGCTTGTTCCCACCAAGCCAAAGGACATGCCACTGAAGGAGATTCTAACCAAGTTAGAACAGCACTACAGTCCTGAGCGGCACGCCAAGCAACGTGAGACCAGAGCAGGAGTGGTAGCCTTTAAACAGCGCGACAGGGAGAGCCCAGGGATACACCAAGAGGTGTGAGAGGGAGGGACACACCAAACGGTGTGAGAGGGGGAGGGAGGGATATACCAAGTGGTGTGAGAGGGGGAGCCCAGGGATACACCAAGAGGTTTGAGAGGGGGAGGGAGGGACACACCAAGCAGTGTGAGAGGAGAGGGAGAGGGAGAGGGAGAGGGAGGGACACACCAAGCAGTGTGAGAGGGAGAGGGAGGGACACACCAAGTGGTGTGAGAGGGAGAGGGAGGGACACACCAAGCAATGTGAGAGGGAGAGGGAGGGACACACCAAGCAGTGTGAGAGGGGGAGCCGAGGGACACACCAAGCGGTGTGAGAGGGAGAGGGAGGGACACACCAAGCGGTGTGAGAGGGAGAGGGAGGGACACACCAAGCGGTGTGAGAGGGGGAGCCGAGGGACACACCAAGCAGTGTGAGAGGGAGAGGGAGGGACACACCAAGCGGTGTGAGAGGGAGAGGGAGGGACACACCAAGCAATGTGAGAGGGAGAGGGAGGGAAAGACCAAGCAGTGTGAGAGGGGGAGCCGAGGGACAGACCAAGCAGTGTGAGAGGGGGAGCCGAGGGACAGACCAAGCGGTGTGAGAGGGGGAGCCGAGGGACAGACCAAGCGGTGTGAGAGGGGGAGCCGAGGGACAGACCGAGCAGTGTGAGAGGGAGAGGGAGGGACACACCAAGCAGTGTGAGAGGGAGAGGGAGGGACACACCAAGCGGTGTAAGAGGGAGAGGGAGGGACACACCAAGCGGTGTGAGAGGGGGAGCCAAGGGACACACCAAGCAGTGTGAGAGGGGGAGCCGAGGGACAGACCAAGCGGTGTGAGAGGAGGAGGGAGGGACACACCAAGAGGTGTGAGAGGGGGAGGGAGGGACAGACCAAGCGGTGTGAGAGGGAGAGGGAGGGACACACCAAGCAGTGTGAGAGGGGGAGCCGGGGGACAGACCAAGCAGTGTGAGAGGGGGAGGGAGGGACACACCAAGAGGTGTGAGAGGGGGAGGGAGGGACAGACCAAGCGGTGTGAGAGGGAGAGGGGGAGGGAGGGACACACCAAGAGGTGTGAGAGGGGGAGGGAGGGACAGATCAAGCGGTGTGAGAGGGAGAGGGAGAGGGAGGGACACACCAAGCAGTGTGAGAGGGAGAGGGAGGGACACACCAAGCAGTGTGAGAGGGAGAGGGAGGGACACACCAAGCAGTGTGAGAGGGGGAGCCGAGGGACAGACCAAGCAGTGTGAGAGGGGGAGCCGAGGGACAGACCAAGCAGTGTGAGAGGGGGAGCCGAGGGACAGACCAAGCAGTGTGAGAGGGAGAGGGGGAGGGAGGGACACACCAAGAGGTGTGAGAGGGGGAGGGAGGGACAGACCAAGCGGTGTGAGAGGGAGAGGGAGAGGGAGGGACACACCAAGCAGTGTGAGAGGGAGAGGGAGGGACACACCAAGCAGTGTGAGAGGCGGAGCCGAGGGACAGACCAAGCAGTGTGAGAGGGAGAGGGAGGGACACACCAAGCAGTGTGAGAGGGGGAGCCGAGGGACAGACCAAGCAGTGTGAGAGGGGGAGCCGAGGGACAGACCAAGCGGTGAGGCCCAAACACCAACTGACCTGGAGGCAAGTAAAAAGAACCAAAATCAAAGTGTGACATCACAGGAAAGAAGGGAAGTGATTGGCTGATGAGTTTTTCTCTCTTTTCTGAGGCATTGGTTTGAATTAAGAGCTGTGATTGAAAACAAAACTTGAAAACTTAATTAACTAAATACATTATAGCTGGCAGGACAGGCGATGTGTTTCTGCTATTGCATGAGAGAGCTGGTTGACACCATTAAGGTCCACGGAGACCACATCTGCAGCAAGTGTCTGCAGCTCGAGGAACTTCGGCTCCGTGTTGATGAGCTGGAGTTCGAGCTGCAGACACTGCGACACACCAGGGAGGGGGAGAGTTACCTGGACACTGTGTTCCAGGAGGCAATCACACCCCTTAGATTAATTAATTCAAATTTGGTCCGTGGCCAGGGACAGGAGGGTGTGACTATGAGTTAGGAAGGTATGGGGACCCAGAATGTAGTGATGGAGGAGCCTCAGCCCAACAGGTTTGAGGCTCTTACTTCCTGTGTAGATGAGGGCAGGGACTGCAGGGAGGATGTGCAAACTGACCACAGCACCAGGAGTAAAAAGAAACGTTGTAATGGTAGGGGATAGTATCATTAGGGGGATAGATAAGGTTCTCTGCAGCCGAGAGCATGAGTCCCAAAGGCTGTGTTGCCTGCCAGGGTTAAGGACATCTCATCTGGGCTGGAGAGGAACTTGAAGTGCGAGGGTGAAGATCCAGTTGTTGTGGGCACCAATGACATAGGTAGGACAAATAAAGAGGTTCTGCTGAGGGAGTAAGAGCAGCTAGGGGCCAAATTAAAAAGCAGAACCACAAAGGTAATAATCTCTGGATTACTCCCTGAGCCATGAGCAAATTTGCATAGGGTAAATAGCATCAGAGAGTTAAACATGTAGCTCAAAGACTGGTGTGGGAGAAATGGGTTTTGGCTCGTGGGACACTGGCACAGTACTGGGGTAAAAGGGAGCTGTTAAGTTGTGACGGACTCCACTTAGACCGTGCTGGGACTAGGATCCTGGCGAATCAAATAACTGGGGTTTTGAGAGGGCTTTAAACTAATTAGTAGGGGGGAGGGTTCAGGTGAGCAAAATGTTTCAGTCAAAGAATAAGGAGAAGGCAATAGAGCAGGGTAGCACTGGGGGAAATGAAAACCAGAGTGTGACAGGAAGGGACAGAATGTATAAACATAAAAGTGAATCAGAAAGTGGGGTCAAAGCAGGAAAAATTGGTTAAAAATCTAATTTAAAAACTCTTTATTTGAATGCATGCAGCATTTGTAACAAGATAGATGAGTTGATGCCACAAATAGATACAAATGGGTATGATCTGATAGCCATTACAGAGACGTGGTTGCAAGGCGATCAAGGCTGGGAACTAAATGTTATGGGGTATTTGACAATTCAGAAGGACAGACAGAGAGGAAAAGGAGGTGGGGTAGCTCTGTTAATAAAGGCTGAGATCAGTGGGTTAGTGAGAAATGATATTGACTCAGAAGATCAAGATGTTGAATCAGTTTGGGTAGAGATAAGGAATAGTTAGGGGGAAAAGTCGCTAGTGGGCGTAGTCTATAGGCCCCCTAACAATAACTACATTGTTTGACAGAGTATAAATCAAGAAATAATGGAGGCTTTTAAAAAAGGAACAACAATAATCGTGGGCGATTTTAACCTTCCTATTGATTGGACAAAGCAAATTGCCCAGGGTAGCCTTGAGGACGAGTTCATGGAGTGTATTCGGGATAGTTTCCTTGAATAGTACATTGCGGAACCAACCAGAGAGCAGGCTATCATAGATCTGGTACTGTGTAATGAGACAGGATTAATAAATGATCTCGTAGTAAAGGATCCTCTAGGAATGAGTGACCATAATATGGATGAATTTTAAATACAATTGGAGGGTGAGAAAGTTGGATCTCAAACCAGGGTCCTAAGCTTAAATAAAGGATACTACAAAGGAAGAGGGCAGAGTTGGCTAAAGTGGACTGGGAAAATAGATTAAAGAGTGGGACGGTTGATGCGCGGTGGCAGACATTTAAGGAGATATTTCATAACTCTCAACAAAAATATATCCCAATGAGAAGGAAGGCTGTAAGAGAATGGATAACCATCCGTGGCTGACTAAGGAAATAAGAGATGGTGTCAAATTAAAAACAAGGGCATACAATGTGGCCAAGATTGGTGGGAGGCCAGAGGATTGGGAAACTTTTAAAAGCTAGCAAAAAACAACTAATAAAATAATAGAGGAAAGATAGATTCTGAAAGTAAATTAGCACGAAATATAAAAAAGATATGAGTTTCTACAGGTACGTAAAAAGGAAAAGAGTGGCTAAAGTAAATGTTGGTCCCTAGAGGATGAGACTGGGGAATTAATAATGGGGAACAGGGAAACGGCAGAGACTTTGAATAAATATGATAAATATGTTGTATCGGTCTTCACGGTAGAAGACACGAAAAACATCCCAATAGTGGATAATCAAGGGGCTATAGGGAGGGAGGAATTTAATACAATCACTATCACTAAAGAAGTAGTGCTCTGTAATATAATGGGACTAAAGACGGACAAGTCCCCTGAACCTAGGATCCTAAAAGAAGTGGCTGCAGAGATAGTGGATGCGTTGGTTGTAATCTACCAAAATTCCCTGGATTCTTGGGAGGTCCCAGCAGATTGGAACACCACAAATGTAATGTCCTTATTTAAAAAAGGAGGCAGACAGAAAGCAGGAAACTATATCAGTTAGCCTAATATCTGTCGTTGTGAAAATGCTGGAGTCCATTATTAAGGAAGCAGTAGCAGGACATTTGGAAAAGCATAATTCAATCAAGCAGAATCAGCATGGTTTTATGAAAGGGAAATCATGTTTGACAAATTTGCTGAAGTTCTTTGAGGATGTAACGAGCAGGATGGATAATGGGGAACCAGTGTATGTGGTGTATTTGGATTTCCAAAAGGCATTCGATATGGTGCCACATAAAAGGTTACTGCACAAGATAAATGTTCACGGGCTTGGGTAATATATTAGCATGGATTGAGGATTAGCTAATTAACAGAAAACAGGGAATCAGGATAAATGGGTCATTTTCCGGTAGGCAAACAGTAACTAGTGGGTGACGCAGGGATCGATGCTGGGGCCTCAACTATTTACAATCTATATTAATGACTTGGATGAAGGGACCAAGTGTAATGTAACCAAGTTTGCTGATGATACAAAGATGGGTGGGAAAGCAAATTGTGAGGAGGACACACAAAATCTGCAAAGGGATATAGACCGGCTAAGTGAGTGGGCAAAAATTTGGAAGATGGAGTATAATGTAGGAAAATGCGAGGTTATTCACTTTGGCAGAAAAAATAGAAAAGCAGATTATTATTTAAGTGGAAAAAAATTGCAAAGTGCTCAGTACAGGGGGACCTGAGGGGTCCTTGTGCATGAAACACAAAAAGTTAGTATGTAGGTACAGCAATTAATCAGGAAGGCAAATGGAATGTTGGCCTTTATTGCAAGGAGGATGGAGTATAAAAGCAGAGAACTCCTGCCACAACTGTACAAGGTATTAGTGAGGCCACACCTAGAGTACTGTGTGCAGTTTTGGTCTCTGTATTTAAGGAAGGATACACTTGCATTGGAGGCTGTTCAGAGAATGTTCACTCGGTTGATTCCGGAGATGAGGGTATTGACTTATGAAGATAGGTTGAGTAGGTTGGGACTATACTCATTGAAGTTCAGAAGAATGAGAGGTGATCTTAATGAGAGGGCTCCACAAGTTGGATGCAGAGAGGATAGTTCCAATCATAGGGGAAACTAAAACCAGGGGGTATTGTCTCAGAATAAGGGGCCGCCCATTTAAAACTGAGACAAGGAGGAATTTCTTCTCTCAGAGGGTTGTAAATCTGTGGAACTCACTGCCCCAGATAGCTGTGAAAGCCGGGACATTGAATAAATTTAAGGCGGAGAAGGACAGATTTTTGAGCGATAAGGTACTAAAGGGGAGCGTCAGGGAAGTGGAGCTGAGTCCATGATCAGATCAGCCATAATCTTATTGAGCAGGCTCGAGGGGTCAAATGCCCTACTCCTGATTCTATTTCTTATGAACCCCTGGAAATTGCTGAAAGTTATCGTTTTGGAACATGCGATCAATTAAATGATGACGGTATCAGTGAGTACATTATAATTTTTAAATGGCAATCCATTCATTGTCATTTTGGAGACTTTCAGGACTGAGCTTTGCGTGACCATTTTGTTTGAGGGTTGATAAATGAACGAATCAGAGGTAAATTGTTGACAATCCCTAACTTAACTTTTGATTTAGCTTGTCAGACAACTATATTGATGGACATGGCTGACCGACACTCCCAAGAATTTTCCAGTTGTTAGGCAACCGAAGTGAATTGGCTGCAGGCTAAAATTAAAAGGTTGTTGGGCCCCAAGGCCTCAGCAACTGGCCAAGGCAACAGAGCATTGAAGTTGTGCTATCAGTGCTTGGCCAACACATGGCTCAAAGCTCTTATAAATCAAGAGTTCAAAATGTTTAAAACAAACACGAAGTATACTGTATTTAAATCGTTGTTTTGAACTGGAACCAAAATGTCTCTTTAGAATGGTATTAGATGCTTAGCATTGCTAATGTTTTGGTACCCTGCTGAGATGCTACAGCATTCTGCACTATGACAACCATTATCTGTTGTTTTAAAATTAAAACATCAGCTTTGTTTATGTATCTTTAAGACATTTTGTTATAGAAAGATTTAGAATAGATGGAAGCTGTGAAAGTTAATGTAAACAAGTTGCTATGTCATAAAGGAGACAACGACTCTAAAGCGAGCAGTTTTTTGGTTTGGCGTCATGGCATCAAAGGCAGGATATGGATGAAAGAGAGATAAAATTATTTCCACAGGAAGAACGAGCCCTGAGAAGTATAAACAAGAAAGAATTGTGGCCAAAATCGTAAGAAATCTTAAGGGCAGATTCTTGACACAAGAATCGAGACAAAGAACTAGAAGTCTTGTTGGGTATTAAGTTTTTATGTAAACCTCTGTAGGTCAAAAGATCAATATCCCAGGTCAGGCCCACCTCTAAAAAGAGAATAAAAGTAACACTTAGAGATCTTTTCAACACAAATGCTGTGAGGGGATAGTGAAACAGAAATTGGGCTGGTCGTACACTCCTCGAGTGATCCCATGCTTTACCGAAGGAAATTCTCAACAAAGAGAAAGAGATTGCAAGCCAGAGAACTGCTCACGTGCACCAGCCATTTGTCTAATCGGGATCGGTATCAACTATCTGTTATGGTTGTATGTTTTTGCTGTATATACTAATGTATTATATTCCATCTTAAACTCTGATTAAACACAATATGTCCACCAGATTGGTTTACAGTCGATCCTGATTATTAAATTGATCAGAGATAGCCTTAAACTTGGCTATTTCCAACAAAGCTGACCATATGTGAAGGCAGAGTGTTCCTACTGCAAGAAAACTGGGCATCTTGTGAAGGCGTGCCGACGGAAGAGTAAATCAACTGGTAATGCTAGAAGTAGAAATCGCCAGACACTACATATAATTAAAGAGAAGCAGTAGGACAAGGCATTTTTAGAGATTCATGTCATCAGGAGCACAAAGGTATCTAACAGCGATGCGCAAAGTATCGTCATCCAAGTAGACGTTGCAGGAACCAGGATACCCATGGAAATTGACAGTGGTGCATTCATGAGCATAGTAACGAAATCGCTATATGGTGACAAGTTGCGTGCTTTTGCTTCACTCACTCTCAGTGCCAGTGAGCAGAATTATGCGCAGATCGAAAGGTAAGCTTTGGCATTGATTTTTGAGGTCAAGACGTTTTACAAATACTTGTTTGGTCCCAAGTTTACAATAGTTACTGATCATAAGCCACTGACAGCAATCCTCTATCCAAAGTCCCCAGTTCCAACCTTAGCTGCAGCCCGAATGCAGAGATTGACTTTGATTTTGTCAGCATATACATATGACATTGAGAACAAATGATCAGCTGATCAGAGTACAGTGGATGCTATGTCCAGGCTGCCATCCCCATCACAAGTTATACCCAATAGGGGAGAAGTGTTCTATTTCACATACGTTGATGAGCTGCCAGTCACAGCTGAATGGATTGGTAGGGCAACCAAATGTGATCCAGTTATGTCAAAGGTGTATAATTACATAGCAAATGGATGACCCAACCAGGTATCAGAAGAAGCTATTCATCCCATCATCATCATCATAGGCAGTCCCATGGAATCGAGGAAGACTTGCTTCCACTCTAAAAATGAGTCCTTAGGTGGCTGAACAGTCCAATACAAAAACCACAGTCCCTGTCACAGGTGGGACAGATAGTCGTTGAGGGAAAGGGTGGGTGGGACTGGTTTGTCGCATGCTCTTTCCGTTGGACGCCATGTTCTAGATCACGTGTTGCATCCTTTAAAAGGCTGCTGTGCTTCAACCTCGGCGGAGTTCGGATATACTCTGCAGGTTGTTCGAGTTGATGTGCATTACTATAGCCCTGTAGACCTTGAGCTATCGTGTACCACCAATGATGTCTCCGCAAGATCCTACAAATCCCCTGGGAGGACAGACTCACCAATGTTAGCATCATTGACCAGGCCAACATCCCCAGCATTGAAGCATGGACCACACTTGATTAGCTCTGCTGGGCAGCCACAAAGTTCGTATGCCAGACACGAGACTCCCAAAGCAAGCGCTCAACTCGGAACTCCTTCACAGCAACCAAGCCAAACATGGGCAGTGGAAATGTTACAAGGACACCCTGAAAGCCTCCCTGATAAAGTGCAATATCCCCACTGACACCTGGGAGTCCTTGGCCAAAGAGCACCCTAAGTGTAGGAAGCTCATCCGGGAGGGCGCTGAGCTCCTTGAGTCTCGTCGCCGAAAGCATGCAGAAATCAAGCGCAGGCAGCGGAAAGAGCGTGTTGCAAACCAGTCCCACCCACCCCTTCCCTCAATGACTATCTGCCCACCTGTGACAGAGACTGTGGTTCTTGTACTGGACTGTACAGCCACCTAAGAACTCATGCTAAGAGTGGAAACAAGTCTTCCTCGATACCTATGATGATGATGATCTCTCCTTAAATAAGGAGACCAAAACTGTATGCAGTACTCCAGGTGTGGTCTCACCAACGCCCTGTACAGTTGTAGCAGGACTTCCCTACTTTTATACTCCATCCCCCTTGCAATAAAGGCCAATATTCCATTTGCCTTCCTAATTACTTGCTGTTCCTGCATGCTAATTTTTGTGTTTCATGTAGAAGGACCCACAGATCCCTCTGTACCTCAGCATTTTGTAATCTCTCCCCATTTAAATAATAATTTGCTTTTATATTTTTCTTATCAAAGTATATAACCTCACATTTTCCCACAGTATACTCCATCTGCCAATTTTTTACCCACTCACTTAGTGTATCTATATCCCTTTGCAGATTCTTTGCATCCTCCTCACAATTTGATTTCCCACCATCTTTAAATCATCAACCTCTTCCCATCTTTCCTCATCTAACTCTATCAACATAACCCTCTATGCCCTTTTCCCTCATATGCTTATCTAGCCTCCCCTTAAATGCATCAATACTATTTGCCTCAACTACTCCCTGTAGTAGTGAGTTCCACATTCTGACCACTCCCTGGGTAAAGAAGTTTCTTCTGAATTCCCCATTTGATTTCTTGATGAATATCTTGTATTGATGGCCTTTAGTTTTGCTCTTCCCCACAAGTGGAAACATTCTGTCTGTATCCACTCTATCAAAACCTTTCATGATTTTAAAGACCTCTATTAGGTCACATCTCAGCCTTCTCTTTTCAAGAGAAAAGAGAACCAGCCTGTTCATCCTTCCCTGATAGATATTCCCTCGCATTTATAGTATCATCCTTGTAAATCTTCTCTGCACCCTCTTCAGTGCCTCTATGTACTTTTTATAATATGGTGACCAGATTTTCTCTGAACCCTCACTATCTCCTCCTTGAATACCTCCCACTGCTCTGGCACTGATTTACTTCAAGTAGCTGTTTCCAGTCCACTTTTCACATCTCAGCTTAGTAAAATTGGCCTTTCCTCATACTTTGTGGTCAATATTGCTAGGGTGTAAATGGCAGGCCCATGTCATATAATGCATTTCTGTCATTTGCTTCTCATTTTGCTCTGTCCACCCATTACACATCTGTCGTCACTTCTGACACACCTGGAAATGCTGTCAAAGAGTAATGAGCTGGTGGAGTGGCTCTCTGTCCAATTTTCCTCTCCGTTCACAGGAGACTCTGGTTTATTGGTGTAAGTTGGCAGGAAAATCAAGACACTTGCGTTCCTAAAACAAATCCAATTTCCTCAGCCTTTCCTTGTAATTTAAATTCTTTGAATCGTTTTCTTTGTTCACGTCTGTACACTCCCAAAAAGATACCCAGCAGTTAAGATTCAACAACAACAACTTGCATTTATATAGCACCTTTAACATAGAAAAATATTGCAAGATGCTTCACAGACGCATACGCATATTCAGACACAGACTGACTCCAAAGAAGGAGATATTAAGAGGGGTGACTAAAAGCTTTTCTGGAGATTCTTAGGTGAGAGACATGATTATAGACTCTCCTTATATATTCACGTTTAGGCAGTGATGGTGTTAAAGACAGTAATCTCAAACTTCCGGTGAGCTATTGTAACAGTTGCAAGAGTTTGTAAATGTATCAGAAAAGTATTAAAATGTAATATTTGAAAATGTCACAGAATGAAAAAGAACATGACCTAAGCTATCTCAGGGAATGATGTGACAAGTGTAAGGGGTTGGATTTCAGGCTTTGATGATTTCGGAGCGGCGGGGTGGTAAAGTTTGCACATGGGACCAGTTTGCGCCTCAGTCATCAAAATTGGGCAACTGGGTCCTGAGTCTGGGGCACCGCTAAGGGAGGCATTATACATCTCTCTTAGGTCATTAGCATGGGAAAATCCCGAGCTAAAGAGTTGGTCTGGGAGTGCACCAAGAGCCGGCTGGAGAGAAAGAAAAACTTAAAACCACCCCCCTCCCCTACAAAAGCATTCCCAATACATTGCCCATGCCACCACAACATAAATCGCAAAAAAAATTCAAAGAACAAACAATCACACTTACCTTAGGATGGCATTACTTACCTCTCTGCAGGCGGTAGAGGTTGCACTGGCCGTATTTACAGGTGTGTAATATATATGTATATAGCTCCACCCAGTGGGTAACTGTGGTAATGCAGCCATTGCTGTTTACAACAATAAAGAGGAAACAAGTTACCTAACAAGTTCCTGAACTTATAAGCCATCTTAGAGCCTGTGTATTTGTGAGGTAGTACAGAAGATATCACATTGGCAACGAAGGATGGGATTACTGGATAACCTAGCAGAAATATTTGTTGGTGGATGATTCAGCCAACCGACAGAGAGACTTTGAGGGCTTCTTTGTTTTGATTAACAGCTAAAAATACAAGGTACATTACAAGTACACTTGACTGATCTGCCAGAGTCCAGATGGCCAAACCTATGGGATGAATAGGGCACTTGGGTGAGTTGGGTGAGTTTCAATGTGACCGTGAGCATCTGTGGAGTGGATAGAAATGTTTTTCACCGTGAATAGTATAATTGAAATCCACGATGATAAAAACCGTAACCAGGTGGTGTTGGAAAGAAAACAAGCTATTTTCTTAATTGAAGCAGGGCCCGGGGTGTATGAAACCGTAAAAAATGTGCTTGTGCCTGTCAAGCCAAAGGACACATCACTTAAGCAGACAGCACTACAGTCCTGAACCCCTGGAAATTGCTGAAAGTTATGGTTTTGGAAATACAAGATCAATTTATTGACAAAAGTATCAGTAAATACATTCTAGCATTAAAGAAGCTATCTATTCACTGTAATTTCAGAAACCTTCAGGACCGAGCATTGCGTGACCACTTTGTTGTGGGATGAAAAATGATGCGATCAGAAGAAAGTTATTGACAACTATAACTTGACTTTTGATTTAGCTTGTCAGACAGCTATGTCAATGGACATGGCTGACCAATATTCCCGAGAATTTCGTAGCATTTCCAGTCGTCAGACAACCGAGGTGAATCGCCTGCAGGTTAACAGTAAAAGGCAGTTGGGCCCCAAGGTCTCAGCAACTGACAATGGGAACAGAGCATTGAAGTCATGCTATTGGTACCTGGGACAACATATTGCTCAAAGGCAGAGTGTTTCTTCTGCAGGACAACTGGGCATCTTGCGAAGGCATGCCGACTGAACAGAAACCAACTTTCAAGGCTATAAGTAGAAATCTCCAGAGACAACATAGCGTGGAAGAAAAGCAACAGGATGAAGAGATACATATCATCAGGAGCACGAGGGTATCTAACATCGATTCGAAAAGTATCATCATCCACGTAGATATTGCAGGAACCAAGATACCCATGGAAATCAACATTGGTGCGTCCGTGAGCGTAGTACCGGAATCGCTATATCGTGACAAATTGCGTGATTTCCCATTGGAGAAATCCAAGATAGAGCTGCGAGGCTACTCGGGAGAGAAAATTCCTGTGGTAGGTCATATCACCATACCGGTGAAATACAAGCATCAATTTCAGAACTTGCCTCTCTTAGTAGTGGCAGGAGACAAGCCTGCCATACTAGGAAGAAATTGGTTGGGATCACTGATGCTGGACTGGATTTTTCGTCTTGAAACAAGATTTGCATCAACGGATGATGTCATCAACAAGTATCCAAAGGTGTTCTGTGAAACAGGCAGTCCGATCCAAGGCTTCAAGGCGAGTGTCAGGGTACAGAAGGATGCTAGATCAGTTTACTGCAAGGCACGTCCCGTACCATATGCACTCAAGGAGAAAATTGAGCAAGAACTCAAAAGACTAGAGACTCAGAACATTATTTCTAAGATAAATCGATGTAATTGGGCTACACCCATTGTTGTTGTACCTAAGTCCGATGGTAAGGTAAGATCGTGTGGTGATTATAAAGTAACCGTAAACCAAGTCTAGAGGGTAATGTCCCCAATACATTGCCAAATGTAGAAGATTTGTTCACAATGCTGACAGTTGGCCAGATCTTCTTAAAGTTGGATCTTACGAATGTCGAATGTCTACTTACAACTTGAACTAGATGAGGAGTCCAAGTCATGCTTGACTATAAATACTCATCTAGGCCTATATCAATTTAATGGGCTACCATTTGCAGTGTCTTCCGCCCCTGCCATGTTCCAAGGGGTGATGAACCAGATTTTGCAAGGTATTGAAGGGGTAGTATGTTATTTAGATGACATACTAATTTCAGCAACAAACAGGCAAATCCATAATAACATATTGAATGAAGTGTTCAAAAGGCTAGAAAAGCACAGAGTATGAGTGACTGCTCACAAGTGTGAGTTATTTCAAAACTCAGTGGAGTACTTAGGGTACAGAGTAGATAAAGATGGCTTACATCCAACCAAGTGAAAGTTGGATGCAATCAGAAATGCACCCACTCCCAAGAATGTCACTGAACTTCGATCATTTTTGGGTCTTTTGAACTATTATGGGAAGTTCCTACCAAATTTGGCTACAGTGTTACATTCACTGAATGAACTGTTGAAAAACAGGTCCATTGGAAGTGGTCAGAAGAATGCGACGCCGCATTCAAGAAGTGCAAAAGCCAATTGGTAGAGAGCACCATGTTAGTTCACTATGACATATCTAAGGAGATCAAGCTACCATGTAATGCCTCTCCGTATGGAGTTGGCGAAGTGATCTCTCATGTACTATATTGTGGGGAGGAGAGACCAATTGCTTTTGCTTCACGCACTCTCAGTGCCAGTGAGAGTAATTATGCGCAAATCTAACGGGAAGCTTTGGCATTAATTTTTAGGGTCAAGAAGTTCCACAAATACTTGCATGGTTGTAAGTTTACTATAGTTACAGACCATAAGCCCCTGACAGCAATCCTCCATCCAAAGTCCCCAGTTCCAACATTAGTTGCAGACGAATGCTGATTTTGTCAGCATATACATATGATATTTAATACAGACGATCAGCTGATCACAGTAATGTTGATCACAAGTTACACCCGATAGGGAAGAAGTGTTCTAATTTTAATACATTCACAGCTGAAGAGATTGGTAGAGCAACCAAACATGGCCCAGTTATTTCAAAGGTGTATGATTACATCACAAATGGCTGGCCAAACCAGGTATCAAAGAAAGATATTCACACATTCTTCATTCATAGGAATTAATTGTCCGTGGATAAAGGTTGTATTATGTGGGGTACAAGAGTGGTTATACTAAATAAATTCAGGTACAAATTATTAGGAGATCTTCATGACCAGCACCAGAGAATGTGCTTGACCAAAAGTTTTGCAAGCTGTTACTTATGGCTAGGTCGAGATGAAGATATAGAGTACAGAAGAACATAAGAATTAGGAACGGGAGTAGGCCATCTAGCCCCTCGAGCCTACTCCGCCATTCAACAAGAACATGGCTGATCTGGCCAGGGACTCAGCTCCACTTACCCGCCCGCTCCCCGTAACCCTTAATTCCCTTATTGATTAAAAATCTATCGATTGTGATTTGAATACAATAAATGAGCTAGCCTCAACTGCTTCCTTGGGCAGAGAATTCCACAGATTCACAACCCTCTAGGAGAAGAAATTCCTTCTCAACTCGGTTTTAAATTGGCTCTCCCATATTTTGAGGCTGTGCCCCCTAGTTCTAGTCTCCCCGACCAGTGGAAACAACCTCTCTGCCTCTACCTTGTCTATCCCTTTCATTATTTTAAATGTTTCTATAAGATCACCCTTCATCCTTCTGAACTCCAATGAGTAAAGACCCAGTCTACTCAATCTATCATCATAAGGTAACCCCCTCATCTCCGGAATCAGCCTAGTGAATCGTCTCTGTACCCCCTCCAAAGCTAGTACATCCTTCCTTAAGTAAGGTGACCAAAACTGCATGCAGTACTCCAGGTGCGGCCTCACCAATACCCTGTACAGTTGCAGCAGGACCTCCCTGCTTTTGTACTCCATCCCTCTCGCAATGAAGGCCAACATTCCATTCGCCTTCCTGATTACCTGCTGCACCTGCAAACTGACTTTTTGGGATTCATGCACAAGGACCCCCAGGCCCCTCTGCACCACAGCATGTTGTAATTTCTCCCCATTCAAATAATATTCCCTTTTACTGGTTTTTTTCCAAGGTGGATGACCTCACATTTTCCGACATTGTATTCCATCTGCCAAACCTTAGCCCATTCACTTAACCTATCTAAATCGCTTTGCAGCCTCTCTGTGTCCTCTACACAACCCGCTTTCCCACTAATCTTAGTTTCATCTGCAAATTTTGTTACACTACACTCGGTCCCCTCTTCCAGGTCATCTATGTATATTGTAAACAGTTGTGGTCCCAGCACCGATCCCTGTGGCACACCACTAACCACCGATTTCCAACCCGAAAAGGACCCATTTATCCTGACTCTCTGCTTTCTGTCAGCCAGCCAATTCGCGATCCATGCTAATACATTTCCTCTAACTCCGTATACCTTTATCTTCTGCAGTAACCTTTTGTGTGGCACCTTATTGAATGCCTTTTGGAAATCTAAATACACCACATCCATCGGTACACCTCTATCCACCATGCTCGTGATATCCTCAAAGAATTCCAGTAAATTAGTTAAACATGATTTCCCCTTCATGAATCCATGTTGTGTCTGCTTGATTGCACTATTCCTATCTAGATGTCCCGCTATTTCTTCCTTAACGATAGCTTCAAGCATTTTCCCCACTACAGATGTTAAACTAACTGGCCTATAGTTACCTGCCTTTTGTCTGCCCCCTTTTTTAAACAGAGGCGTTACATTAGCTGCTTTCCAATCCGCTGGTACCTCCCCAGAGTCCAGAGAATCTTGGTAGATTATAACAAATGCATCTGCTATAACTTCCGCCATCTCTTTTAATACCCTGGGATGCATTTCATCAGAACCAAGGGACTTGTCTACCTTGAGTCCCATTAGCCTGTCCAGCACTATCCACCTAGGGATAGTGATTATCTCAAGGTCCTCCCTTCCCACATTCCCGTGACCAGCAATTTTTGGCATGGTTTTTGTGTCTTCCACTGTGAAGACTGAAGCAAAATAATTGTTTAAAGTTGCAGCCATTTCCACATTTCCCATTATTAAATCCCCCTTCTCATCTTCTAAGGGACCAACATTTACTTTAGTCACTCTTTTCCATTTTATATATCTGTAAAACCTTTTACTATTTGTTTTTATGTTTTGCGCAAGTTTATTTTCGTAATCTATCTTTCCTTTCTTTATTGCTTTCTTAGTCATTCTTTGCTGTCGTTTAAAATTTTCCCAATCTTCTAGTTTCCCACTAACCTTGGCCACCTTATACACATTGGTTTTTAATTTGATACTCTCCTTAATTTCCTTGGTTATCCACGGCTGGTTATCCCTTCTCTTACCGCCCTTCTTTTTCACTGGAATATATTTTTGTTCAGCACTATCAAAGAGCTCCTTAAAAGTCCTCCACTGTTCCTCAATTGTGCCACCGTTTAGTCTGTGTTCCCAGTCTACTTTAGCCAACTCTTCCCTCATCCCACTGTAGTCCCCTTTGCTTAAGCATAGTACGCTCATTTGAGACACTACTTCCTCACCCTCAATCTGTATTACAAATTTGACCATACTGTGATCACTCATTCCGAGAGGATCTTTTACTGGGAGATCGTTTATTATTCCTGTCTCATTACACAGGACCAGATCTAAGATAGCTTGCTCCCTTGTCGGTTCTGTAACATACTGTTCTAAGAAACAATCCCGTATGCATTCTATGAATTCCTCCTCAAGGCTACCCCGTGCGATTTGATTTGACCAATCGATATGTAGGTTAAAATCCCCCATGACTACTGCCGTTCCTTTTTCACATGCCTCCATTATTCCCTTGATTATTGCCCGTCCCACCGTAAAGTTATTATTTGGGGGCCTATAAACTACGCCCACCAGTGACTTTTTCCCCTTACTATCTCTAATCTCCACCCACAATGATTCAACGTTTTGTTCATTAGAGCCAATATCGTCTCTCACAACTGCCCTGATATCATCCTTTATTAACAGAGCTACCCCACCTCCTTTCCCTTCTTGTTATCTTTCCGAATTGTCAGATACCCTTGTATGTTTAATTCCCAGTCTTGGCCACCCTGCAACCACGTTTCTGTAATGGCCACCAAATCATACCCATTTGTAATGATTTGTGCCGTCAACTCATTTACTTTATTTCGAATGCTGCGTGCGTTTCGGTAGAGTGTTTTAATACTAGTTTTTAAACCATGATTTTTAGTTTTGACCCCTCCGCAGCCCCTTTATATTCATACATATTGTCCCTTCCTATCACCTTGTGGTTTACACTTACCCCAGTGCTACTCTGCTCTGTTGCCTCCTGCCTTTTGCATTCTTTCTTGGGGTCCTGTTCATTTGCGCTCTCACCCACTCTAACCAGCTCAGAGCCCTCTCCTGGGTTCCGAATACTCCTTGCATTGAGTCACCAAGCTTTCATGCTTGCCTTTTTATTACACTTTGACCCTTTAGACTTTTGCTATACAGTGACCCTTTTTGTTTTTTGCCTTGGGTTTCTCTGCCCTCTACTTTTACTCATCTCCTTTCTGTCTTTTACTTTTGTCTCCATTTTGTTTCCCTCTGTCTCCCTGCATTGGTTCCCATCCTCCTGCCATATTAGTTTAACTCCTCCCCAAAAGCACTAGCAAACACTCCCCCGAGGACATTGGTTCCGGTCCTGCCCAGGTGCAGACCGTCCGGTTTGTACTGGTCCCACCTCCCCCTGAACCGGTTCCAATGCCCCAGGAATTTGAATCCCTCCCTGCTGCACCACTGTTCAAGCCACATATTCATCTGAGCTATCCTGCGATTCCTACTCTGACTAGCTCGTGGCACTGGTAGCAATCCCGAGATTACTACTTTTGAGGTCCTACGTTTTATTTTAGCTCCTAGCTCCTTAAATTTGTCTCGTAGGACCTCATCCCTTTTTTTAACCTATATCGTTGGTACCAATGTGCACCATGACAACTGGCTGTTCACCCTCCCTTTTCATAATGTCCTGCACCCGCTCTGAGACATCCTTGACCCTTGCACCAGGGAGGCAACATACCATCCTGGAGTCTCGGTTGCGGCCGCAGAAATGCCTATCTATTCCCTTTACAATTGAATCCCCTATCACTATCGCTCTCCCACTCTTTTTCCTGCCCTCCTGTGCAGTAGAGCCAGCCACGGTGCCATGAACTTGGCTGCTGCTGCCCTCCCCTGATGAGTCATCCCCCTTAACAGTACTCAAAGCAGTGTATCTGTTTTGCAGGGGGATGACCGCAGGGGACCTCTGCACTACCTTCCTTGCACTGCTCTTCCTGTTGGTCTTCCATTCCCTATCTGGCTGTGGACCCTTCACCTGCTGTCAGACCAACTCGCTACACGTGCTACTAACGTCATTCTCAGCATCGTGGATGCTCCAGAGTGAATCCACCTTCAGCTCCAATTCCGCAATGCGGACCGTCAGGAGCTGGAGGTGGATACACTTCCTATACACGTAGACGTCAGGGACAGCGGAGGCGTCCCTGATTTCCCACATAGTACAGGAGGAGCATATCACGTGTCCGAGCTCTCCTGCCATGACTTAACCCTTAGATACACTTAAATTGGCAACAACAATGCTAAACTTTACTCACTGTTATAGAAGAGAAAAAAGAAAAACTACTCACCAATCACCAGCCAATCACTTACCCCCTTGGCTGTGATGTCACCTTCCTATTTCTTTCTACTTCTTTCTTGCCTTCTCCCTGTAGCTGCACCAGCATGCCTCTCCATGCACCTCCTCGACGCTGGGCCCCGGACTCCCTGCTGTGCCTTTATAGGCCTCTCACCGAAGTCCCGACTGCCTCTCCACGCATCTCCTCGACGCTGGGCCCCGGACTCCCTGCTGTGCCTTTATAGGCCTCTCACCGAAGTCCCGACTGCCTCTCCACGCACCTCCTTGACGCTGGGCCCCGGACTCCCTGCTGTGCCTTTATAGGCCTCTCACTGAAGTCCCGACTGCCTCTCCACGCACCTCCTCGACGCTGGGCCCCGGACTCCCTGCTGTGCCTTTATAGGCCTCTTGCCGAAGTCCCGACTGCCTCTCCACGCACCTCCTCGACGCTGGGCCCCGGACTCCCTGCTGTGCCTTTTATAGGCCTCTTGCCGAAGTCCCGACTGCCTCACCACGCACCTCCTCGACGCTGGGCTCCGGACTCCCTGTTGTGCCTTTTATAGGCCTCTCACCAAAGTCCTGACTGCCTCGCCATGCACCTCCTCGACGCTGGGCCCTGGACTCCCTGCTGTGCCTTTTATAGGCCTCTTGCCGAAGTCCCGACTGTCTCTCCATGCACCTCCTCGACGCTGGGCCCCGGACTCCCTGTTGTGCCTTTTATAGGCCTCTCACCGAAGTCCCGACTGCCTCTCCACGCACCTCCTCGACGCTGGGCTCCGGACTCCCTGCTGTGCCTTTTATAGGCCTCTTGCCGAAGTCCCGACTGTCTCTCCATGCACCTCCTCGACGCTGGGCCCCGGACTCCCTGTTGTGCCTTTTATAGGCCTCTCGCCGAAGTCCCGACTATCTCTCCACGCACCTCCTCGACGCTGGGCCCTGGACTCCCTGCTGTGCCTTTTATAGGCCTCTCACCAAAGTCCTGACTGCCTCGCCACGCACCTCCTCGACGCTGGGCCCTGGACTCCCTGTTGTGCCTTTTATAGGCCTCTCGCCGAAGTCCCGACTGTCTCTCCACGCACCTCCTCGACGCTGAGCCCCAGACTCCCTGCTGTGCCTTTTATAGGCCTCTCACCAAAGTCCTGACTGCCTCGCCACGCACCTCCTCGACGCTGGGCCCCAGACTCCCTGCTGTGCCTTTATAGGCCTCTCGCCGAAGTCCCGACTGCCTCTCCACGCACCTCCTCGACGCTCATTAGGCAGTGTACAACATGTCAATCGGTAAGCAAGAAACCACCATCAGTACCAATACAGCCATGGAAATGGCCTCCCAGGGTGTGGCAAAGGTTACATATTGATTTTGCTGAGCTAAAAGAACAACAATTGTTAATTGTGATTGATAGCCATTCGAAGCAGATCGAAGTGTTTCCAATGCGGAAAATAAAAAGTAAAACATTAGACATTTTGCGAAGATTATTTTCTTCATTTGGCTTCCCAGAAGAAATTGTTTCTGTTAATGGACCACAATTATGTTCAGAAGAATTTGCAGTTCACGAGCAAAAATGGTGTGAAACATTCCGAGGTTCCACCGTACCACCCTGCTTCAAATGGTGCAGCAGAGTGCACTGTACAAATTGTAAAACATGCCCTCATAAAACAGATGTTGGATCCAAATCCAAAGAAACGACAGTTGTCAATGTAACACAAATTGGCTAATTTTCTAATTAATAGTCTAATAAATAATAGTCTTATTACAAGTACAGTACCAATAGCATATCCTACATCAGATGTACTAGAAACAAGTCCAAGAGAAAGTCAGAATTTAAATCCGAATCCGAGTCAGGCAGACAAACAATCTGAAGTTGTCGAGAGTTCAAATGTAAATCAAGGGCATCCCTTGGAGGAAAACTTTCCTCAGGATCAGCCTGGACGAGTCTAAGTTCGACACCATGGGCTAGACTTTCCACTTTTTTTGCATCGATACCGCCCACTTAACGTCCATTTTAATGCTAAGATGAGGTATAACGCCCAGATATCACCCATTTCGGCACAAAATGGAAAATAACGCCCACTTATCGCTCACTTATCGCCCAGCTTTACTTTTGGCATGTAATAACGCCGTGAAATAATAATACTGTCCTTCCACTTTTTTTGGTGAAAAGATCAGAATGGGCGAAACTAATGCCCAAAATGTCGCCGAGCATTACTTTTGGCACCTTGCACACATATCACCGAAAATATTTATCAACGAAAAAACTGCTGTGAAAAAGTTGCTCTCACCTGAACTAATCACAGGGGTATGGACGCCGTTTGTAAATCGCAGGATTTACAAAACGTACTGTGGAGTTCTTTTAAGGTGATTTGAGCATCTGAACAGACAACTTATCATACTGTGGATGATTCGAATTTAGTTTAGGTGTTTTAGTGGGGAAATTTATTGTTTGTGAACAATAGGAATAATACTGATAGTTTTTGTAATGTGGCCTGTAATTTCTCAGCCTGTCTTGATGACTATGCACATGCTGCAGACTAGAGATGGCAGAAGGTATAGTCAACAGCAATATGTGCCCAATCTAAGACATGTCAGACTGCGGAGGAGGACGAGACCTTACACCCCACGCGCTTACAGGGAGAAGCGGTCTTACCTGAACTTGTCCGATGACACGTGTCTTAGGAGACTGCGCTTCTGGAAAGAGGTTATCAGTGAGATATGCCAGCTCATCAGGGAAGATCTGCAGCCTGCCAGCACCACCAGGACCGCACTGTCCGTCGAAGTCAAGGTCACCATGGCACTTTTCTTCTCGCATTGGGTTCCTTTTAGGCCTTAGCTGGTGACATTTGCGCTATATCTCAGCATGCTACACATTGCTGCATTCGACAGGTCACTGAAGCCTTGTATGCATGCAGGAGGGACTTTATCAGCTTCCCTATGACCAGGGAGGCTCAGACTGTGAGGGCTCTAGGATTCTACCGAATTGCTAACTTCCCCAAGGTGCAGGGAGCAATAGACTGTACGCACATCGCCATGTGGGCACCTTTTCAGGATGCAGAGGTTTTCAGAACCAAAAGGGATTCCGCTCCCTGCATGTGCAACACGTTGTCGACCACCAGCAAATTATTGTGGCAGTGAATGCAAAATTTCAGGGCAGCATCCATGATGCTCATATCTTGCGTGAGAGCGCTGTACCTGACATGTTTACCAGTCGGCCACAAGGTAAATGCTGGGTGACAAAGGATATGGCCTCGCCACCTGGCTGATGACCCCGCCGTGTAACACCCAGATAGAAGCTGAGAAGCGATACAACGAGAGCCACAGAGCCACTCGCAATATCGTGGAGAAAACCATTGAGTGCTTAAGCAGCGCTTTAGATGCCTGGACCACTCAGTACCACACTGAGCAGGTAGCTTAATTCATGGTGGTGTTTTCCATGCTGCACAACTTGGCTATCAGGAGGGGACAAGAATTGCCAGAATGGACTGCCAGTCTACCTCAGGAGAGAGTGGAAGAGGAGAACGAGGTGGTGGATGCTGACCTCGGGCCAGACAATCAGGCTGATGATGAAACCATGCCCCAGCTCCCTTCTAGACCGCAGGAAAGGGCCCATGGTGGCTATATAGCTGCAATACTCTTACGTCAGCAGCTCATAAATGAGCGCCTTGCTTGAAATAATATTGGTGGTATTTACAAAACTGCAACATTGTTGTGTCTGCAGCTCATACATCAATGGTGTGCATCACCCTGGTGATAGTTAAAGTTTAAGTTGATTCATGTTAAGTTTAAATATCCTCTTTCATGTTAAGGAATCATCAATGTGTAACGGTGCAGCTATCTGAGACAATGCACAACAAGGTTATGTTAAATAAAAAACATTTAATGAGAACATTTGTATGAAATCATAATTATAACTGTAAAAAACACCCCATCCCACCCCACAACAAATTTAGAACATTTCGATCAATCAAATGTTCAACAATACCAAAAACACAGAACACAAATGCAAAACAAATAGCAACAACAACATAAAAATATGTCCAAGACAACACCTGCGGTCATGCACCTCACTTTCCTTCCCCCCTCCGCTTCTCCTCCCCACCTCTACCCCTTCCCCTTCCCCTCCTGACTCCAAGCCGCCTGGCTGAGGAGCTCCTCAGGCGCTGCTTCATTGCGAGGGATGACTGCAGAACCACTGGTTGGATGGATATGGGAGAGGATGGTCCCGAGATGGGCACCTGCTCCGAGCCAGAAGCAAGATCTTCCTCCTGGCTCTCATGTGTCGTTGGCAATGGGGGAGCGGCACCTTGGGATGCAGTGCCGGGCTCCGGGACCACTGGGAGGCCTCTGCCACCAGTGTTCCTGGCTATCACCTCCAGGGCCTCCGCCATCTGTGGCACGTACTCCGTCATGGTGGCGGACATGCTGGCCAGCTGTTGGGATATGCCCCCCATTGTTTGTAGGATCTGCTGACCTATGTCAACATTCCTCCTGGACAAGTCGACCATGCCCCCGCTCAGATCTGCCGCTCGTGGAGCAGACCTGCCGCGTCGAACCAACCTCCGCTTGGTCGGCACCATTCTGGAGACACTTCGGGTACCCTGTGGCAAGGTGCTTGGGCCCAGTACCTCCATGGTGGAGGTGGAAATGGCCGCAGGAGCACTAGATATCTTTGGTATGGACTGCATTATGGAGCTTGGCAATGCAGGCTCCTCAAAGTTGGCGCTGTCATCCATGGAGAAGGGACCCAGCAGAACCACGGGTGAGAATCGGGGCTCCTCAGCACCAAATGGAAGATCGTCCGGCGAGTCCGGCCCCGCGCCCCCACCTCCTGGGCTTGGTGATCTTGCATGGGGCCACTTTGCTGGCTGAGCTGAAAAACATAAATTAGGTTATTAGAGGAGAAGGGGTTGCTAGGGTCACAAGGTGAGTCCAGCGCTACACACAGCGTATGCACGACAAAAGCACCGCCGCTATCAAAATCATCACAGACATCACATTTCATGACCATCACCAAATTCTGCATTGCAATGATTCTCATGAGGCCATCATTATTTCGAGAACACTTTTATCATTCATCTATCATACATTATTGGTCGGATATGAGTGAGTGTGGCATCTATTGACTTTACATCACACAATGGTGTATACTTTACTCACATGGCATCACATCAGCTTCTGCAGCTTCTTGAGTGGCCGACTGGGGGTGGCTCCCCACTAGTGCCAGCACCCGCTCCTCAATGTCGGTGAGGTCACTGATGACTGGTGGCTCGCCACCCATTCACCTCTTCACCTATTCTTCAAAAGCTTCTTCTGTAAAAGGTAACACCAACACGACATGGCATGAGATCATTGCGTGAGATCATTGCTAGGTACTGTCACAGAGATTGATACAACTCATAACCAACAGATGTAATCATGATTATTATGCAAATTATCATTCTTTACCTAAAGACGTAAACCGTGAACGCAGGCTTTGAGTAAAACATTCCCGGTATAGGTGCAAGACATCACATCTGATTTTAATCATTAATTACACTTACAATTCAAATTATATAAATATATAAATATATAAATATATAAACATATAAATATGTAAATAAATGTAATACTTACTCTGGTGGATCCGACAAGGTAGTTCCAGTGCATATGGCACTGGTTGCCCTCACGCACCTCATTGGTCGTCGACAAGACCACCTCGGCTATGTCGGCCCATATCCACTGGTACAGCTTTGGGGTGGGCTTCAATTGACCCCAGCATGACTCAACCTCCTGCAGAAGGGAGGCATTTACCTTGTCTGAGAATATCCTCGCTCTTTTTTGTCCTCCAAATTGTTCCTCTCCCACCTCACTGCTTTCGCCAGCATCCTCAGTCTCCACTGCATGCTGTGTCACCTCCTCCATCCCTTCCATTGTGAAAAAAAGTTCAGCAAAAAACTCGGTGGGAACAATGGTATTTGTGCTCTGAATTCTTTTTGCTGCTGGAAAATCTTCCTCCTACTTCCCAAAACAGCCAAACGAGCACACACCGCACCCACACACGTTTTCAGTTCCTCTCTGCTCCCTCTCTTTCTCTTCTCTTCTGCGCATGTAATGATGACCCCTGACCTCCTAAAATGCAGGAAACAACCGTTGCCATGCCACTGCTATGGACATCACCACTTTATGGCAGAAGGTCAAAAATTTTAACGCTAACACTCATTTCAGATCGCTCGCGGTAACGCGAAAGTTGGGGTTTTAAAAATGGGCGATAATCCGGCGATCTCAAAACCGATATTTACCGCCAACGCTGGATATAACACCCATTTTTGGGCAATCTGCACAAAAGTGGAAAGTCTAGCCCAATGTTTGGGAAGTTCTGTTCGAGAGCGAAGGTATCCTATTCGAAACATAAAACAAGTGGTTAAGCTTGATTTGTAAATATGGCAAAATAAGTTCATATCCTTTGTTATGTATAACCATGCACGTTATCTCGGGAGCCTCCTATCAACAAGAGCAGGCATTGACGACGAGATCCAACACCGCCTCCAGTGCCCTAGTGCAGCCTTCGGCCGCCTGAAGAAAAGAGTGTTTGAAGACCAGGCCCTCAAAACTGTCACTAAGCTCATGGTCTACAGGGCCATAGTAATACCCGCCCTCCTGTTTAGCTCAGAGACATGGACCATGTACAGTAGACACCTCAAGTCGCTGGAGAAATACAACCAACGATGTCTCCGCAAGATCCTATAAATCCCCTGGGAGAACAGACACACAAACATTAGCGCCCTTGTCCAGGCCAACATCCCCAGCATTGAAGCACTGACCACACTTGATCAGCTCCGCTGGGCAGGCCACGTAGTTCGCATGCCAGACACGAGACTCCCAAAGCAAGCACTCTACTCAGAACTCGTCCACAGCAAATGAGCCTAAGGTGGGCAGAGGAAATGTTACAAGGACACCCTCAAAGCCTCCCTGATAAAATGTGACATCCCCACTGACACCTGGGAGTCCCTGGCCAAAGACTGCCCTAAGTGGAGGAAGTGTATCCGGGAGGGCGCTGAGCTCCTCGAGTATTGTCGCCGAGAGCATGCAGAAATCAAGTGCAGGCAGCAGAAGGAGCGTGCGGAAAATCAGGCTCCCCGCCTACCCTTCCCTTCAACCACTGGCTGTCCCACCTGTGATAGAGGCTGTGATTCTTGTATTGGACTGTACAGCCACCTAAGAACTCATGCTAAGAGTGGAAGCAAGTCTTCCTCAATTCCGAGGGACTGCCTATGATAATGATGTATGATGATTGTTTGTTATAATTACTTCTTGATTAAGGAGGGAGAAGTATAATATATATAGTTCCATCTAGTGGAATACTGTGGTAATGCAGCCATTGCTGTTTGCAACAATAAAGAGGGACCAGGTCACCTGACAGGTTCCTGAAGTTATCAGCCATGTGTTTGTTAGGTTGTACAGAAGATATCACAAAGTGGTCACTATGGGATGCACTGTGGGGCGTACGGGTCAGGCGGGAATCAAAAAGCATGCTGGTGTCACAACCAGGGGCAGCTCTTTTGGGCGGTGCTGCTTCGCACTGCAGCAAAAGTGGACTCAAAAACTCCTACGGGTGCTGGAGGCTATTTACCTGCCCAGAAGACCTCACCGCTGCCACTGCCGCCGCTCCAGGGCAAAAAACATAGCGCAAAAGACCGGAAAATCCGGCCCATAATATATTACACAATAGCCTGCTGAGTGTCTCTATTTGTATAATTGGTAGCCGTTGGGATGTCAAGTGGCTTTACACCATCATAATGCTACACCCTTTCATATCTGTTTATAGGAGTGGGGCTGCTTTGAATTCACCTGACAGATTCAACGATCAAAGCACCTGCACATAAGGAAGATTACTTAACAGCTGCTCAAAATCCATCTACACAATTGTTTCCAGCTGATTTGGTGTAAAGATCATACAGGCCATCACTAAAAACTACATTGTTGGCCTCTGCAGGCAGGCTGACATCCCAGTGTCCCCATTGCAGGCTGCACTGGCATCCAGCATTGTGAGGGATGGCCATTTTACATAAACCGCTGTGTCCTTTACCTCTGGAGGACAGTACACGGTCTCAATTATACCGTGGAAATACCTGTAGCAAGAGAGGGGCATTTTTAGAGGTATTGATCATTTGGAGTTTGATTTGTAAGCTGCAGAACAACTCTCTGGGGAAAAACTGGATGGATTTTGAAGAAGCTTGCTTTCATGTCTCCAGACTGTGTGATCTGGCTGTATATTGCCTTGAGAAATCACATCAGTAAACACTCTCCCAGATTCACCGGCTACATTAGTAACTGAAGTGTTCAGCAGGATACTGACTCTGCCACTAGCATAGCCCTCAGCAACCCCATCAGCCATAACAAATCTCAAAAAGAAATGCACGTGATTCACAGCATGGACCATAATCTCTCTCACATACTATTGGCGTGTAGAGTTTTTGGCGTTTGGGATTATATGTCTTTAAATTATTTAGATTACTAGACTATGTTGATTTTTTAAAACACTTCACATGTAAAATTATGGACACTTTTTTTAAACAGTTCTGATTGGCTTTCGGTTGTTAACTTGTTTAGATTTCTAAGGTAACAAACGGTTTTGCTCTGCTGCTAGTGGCCACTGCAAAGTCATTTGGTCTTTTCTATATCTAATGGAGCCTGTTGTATACAGAATCCATCCAGCTCCAATGGACAGGCCATATTGTCCGCATGTCCAACAATAGACTCCCAAAACAAGCGCTCTACTCCGAGCTCCAACACGGCAAGCGAGTCCCAGAAGGGCAGAGAAAACGCTTTCAAGGACATCCTCAAATCCTCCTTGACAAGTGCAACATCCCAACCGACTGTTGGAAATCCCTGGCCCAAGACCGCTCAAAATGGAGGAGAAGCATCTGAGAAGGCACCGAATACTTTGAGTCTCTTCGTCGGGAGCACACAGAAGCCAAGTATTAAACAGCAGAAGGAGCGCACGACAACCCAAGCACCCCACACACCCGTCCCTTCAACCACCACCTGCCCCAACTGTGACAGAGACTGTAGATCCCGCATTGGTCTCATCAGTCACCTTAGAAATCAAATTTGTGTGGAAGCAAGTCATCCTTGACTCCGGGGGACTGCCTAAGAAGATACAGATTTCCAGTTGTCAAAACCGCTGTTGCATTGCGGCCTCATGGATTACAATTTATTAAACAATTATATATTAAAAATGTCGAGGAACCAACTAGGGGGGAGGCCATCTTAGACTGGGTGTTATGTAATGAGAAAGGATTAATTAGCAATCTCGTTGTGCGAGGCCCCTTGGGGAAGAGTGACCATAATATGGTGGAATTCTGCATTAGGATGGAGAATGAAACAGTTAATTCAGAGACCATGGTCCAGAACTTAAAGAAGGCTAACTTTGAAGGTATGAGGCGTGAATTGGCTGAGATGGATTGGCGAATGATACTTAAGGGGTTGACTGTGGATGGGCAATGGCAGACATTTAGAGACCGCATGGATGAACTACAACAATTGTACATTCCTGTCTGGCATAGAAATAAAAAAGGGAAGGTGGCTCAACC